>NW_008348580.1:2310883-2322365 GCF_000622305.1 Nannospalax galili | reverse complement strand
TCCCTGTAGCCCCAGCTGTCCTGGAACTCACTGTGTAGACCAGGCTGGCCTTGAACTCACAGAGATCTGCCTGCCTCTGCCTCCTGAGTGTTGGGATTAAAGGCGTGCACCACCACGCCTTGCCCAAGAAGTTTTTTTAAAATAATGAAGAATTAGAAAAACTTTTTTCTGCACCTTCTGATATGGATCTTCCAGGTAAGGGGTGTGTAGGAATCAGGGTGGACTTCAGTTCCAAAGGTGGTAAATGTCCAAGCCTAGGAGTGTTCCCAGAATTATGCAGTGTTTGGGAAGTAAAGAGACCCCCGAGTTCTGTACTGGTCAACCCCAGGAAACTTTGCACTCTGCCTGTTTTTGCTCTTTCTGGTTTGCGATGTTTGAGGGAGTAGGCTAGGGAGTTGAACGCAGTCAGTCCTGGGCTCAGACCACAGCTGGGCAGGACTAGAGCAGTGCTAGAGGTCATGTAATCCCCAGTACTGTCTCAGTGATCCTCATCTCAGAAAGCGAGCCACTGCATCTGTGTACCCCGAAACCCAAGCTCCTTAAACTGCTCAGCAAGCCACATTTGCTGCCTCCTCTACAACCACCTCTCATGTTTGTCCAGTGGCAGGGTGTCACTAGACATCCAGAGATAAGATCAATGGTTCCTCTACCCACATGGCAGCTAACAACCATTCATAACTCCAGTTCCAGGAGTTCCAATGCCCTCTTCTGGCCTCCATGGTTATTGCATGACACAGGTATACTTAACCTATATGCAAATATTTATACATATACAAATTTTTAAGTTTAAAAAAAAGATTGAAGGTTGCTAGAGCTGGAGAGACAGCCCAAAAGTTAGGAGCACTTGATGCTCTTCCAGACTTTATACCCCAGCACCCATGTCAAGTGGCTTAACAACTACCCAGAACTACAGCTCCAGGGCATCAAAAGCCCTTTTCTGGCTTCTGTGAGCATTCACACACATATGGCGTGTATGTGTATGTATTCACACCTACATTTCATTTATTATTTTTTATTTTATGTGTATGAGTGAGTGCACTGTATCATGCAATGCCACAGAGGTCAAGAAGAGGGCATTGGGTTCCTCTGGAGCTGCAGTTAAGGACGGTTCATAGCCTCCATGTAGGTGCTGGGAATCGAACTCAAGTCCTCTGCAGGAGCAGTCTGTGCTCTTAACTGCTGAGCCATCTTTCCAGCTGCACACATCCACATAAAAAAAAAAAAAGATCCATGGTTCCTTGCTTTAGGTTCTCAGAGTAGTTCAAACTCTAAGAATAGATCCCCTTTCTAGGTGGCATCTGACTGTCACACTCTTGAGTTATGGGCAGCAACAAAATGGATTTCATCCCAAAGCTGCTTGCCTTGGAGGAGGGGTCCTTGTCACAGTGAATCCCCCACTGCATTTAAGATTTGGGAGATCTGGGGCTCGAGAGATGGCTCAGTGGTTAAGAACACTGGCTGTTCTTGCAGAAGACCCAGGTTTGAATCCCAGCACCCACATGGCAGCTAACAACTGTCTGTAACTCCAGTCCCAGAGGATCCGACAGCCTCTTCTGTCCTCCGTGGGCATTGCATGACACGGGTGCACTTACCTACATGCAGGCAATACACGGATTCACATAAAATAAAAATAATAAAATACTGAAAAAAAAAAAAAGCTTGGGCGATCTTGGGTTTCTCCTGTGGGTAGGATCGCCAATCTGTCAGTAGAGCTGCCTGGCTTACCCTGGGGCTGGGGCTGTGCTCTCACCACCAGCACTGTGGAGCCTGGCATTGGAGCTACAGGTACTTCTGTTCTCTGTATAGCCTTTCTGTTTCTCTGTGCTGTTGAGCTGTCCTGTCACCTCTTGTGATTCCAGATGGCCTCCTCTTTCTCTCTCTAGTCCTTTGTTACCTTGACTCTTCCTCAAAGTCTTCCATTGTTCATGTTGAGGAAGTTTTCTAGTTTTCTGAATGTCAGTTAAGATGCTCTTGTGTTTCCCCACTTTCTATTACTGATGTATTATTTGCTGTTTTTGAAGTTCTAATTTTTGGTTAGGGCTGAGATTATAAGCTTGTGTGCCTACTATGCCAAGCTTTTTCTTGGAAAATTTTTTTTTTTTTAAAGGCAGAGCCTTACTCTAGCATAGGTTGACCTGGAACTCGCTCTGTAGTTCCAGCTAGCTGGAACTTGCAGTGATTCTCCTACTTCAGTCTCCCAGTGCTGGGATTACAGGTGTCAGCTATTAACTCCTGGTGGAAAAAAATACATATATTTAATATTTTTATTTATTTTGATTTTTTTAATGTGTATGAGTGTATTGCCTGCATGTATGTAGGTACATCTGTGTCATGTGAAGGTCTTAGAAGTCAGAAGAGGATGTTGGATACCATGAAACCAGAGTTAGCTGCTATGTGGGTGCTGAGAATCAAACCTGGATCCTCAGGAAGAGTTGCCAGTGCTCTTAACCCTTGAGCTATCTCTCCAGCCCTGAAAAAAATATTTTAAAGGAGGAAAGATTTATTTTGGCTCATGGTTTCAGAGGGTTCAGTCCATGTTCAGTGGAACCATGCACTTGAGCAGAACATCATGGTGGTGAGAAGGTATGGTGGGATAGTTGTGTTGTAGCATGATGGATAGAATGCCCAGAAAAAGGAAATACTGGTACTTTTGAAACTTTTGGAGTAGTTTTTATTTATTTAAGACAGGATCTCATAGAGCCCAGGCTGGCCTCAACTCACTAAGTAGCTAAGGATGCCCTTGAACTTTTGATTCTCCTGCCTTCCAGTTGCTGAGATCATAGGTGTGCACTAGCACATGCAGTTCTGTGTAGCGCTAGGCACTGAACCCAGGGCTTCCTGCATGCTAGGCAGGCACTGTACCAACTGAGCTGTATCTACTGAGTCCAGGAGCTTTCTATGTGTTAAAAAGACAAACTTCTAAAATAAACTGTTAACAAATATTTTTTCCTAGTTTGTACCTGGTCTTTTGACTTGACTAATGGCATTTTCTTGGTTAAGATTTTTTTTTCTTTTTCCAAAAATGCAGTTTATTTTTCTATTCTATTGCTTCTAGACTTTGAGACATAGGATTGCAGTGTTTCTTTTAGCATTAGTGTAGTTTCATTCTTTACATTTGGATCTGTGATCAATGGGAGTTAGTTCTATGGTGAACATGAAGTATAGATAGAATTTTACTTTTTTTTTTTAATCAAATGACAACTTATTTGATACTGGTAGTTATCCAAGCAGTACATTAATTTGGTCTGGAGCTTGCTTCATGTATCCCAGGCTGACCTCAAACTCAAAATTCTGCCTCAGGTTCTCAAGTTGCTCATATTATAAGAATACAGCATCATGACCATCTTTTGCCTCTCACTCTTTATCATCAGTCAGAGCCACAAAGTTTTATTCCTTTTTTTTTTTTCCCTAAGACTTTTAATGGCTTCAGTTCTTACATTTAATTATTTGATAGTTAGGACTCTTTTGGGTGGGTAGTGTAAGGAAGGGTCCAGTGTATGTTGTCCAGTTATACCATTTGTTAAAATGACTCTTCTTTCAGTTGAATTGCCCTGGCACGCTCATAAAAATCAGTTACCTGTAAATATAAGGACCTGATTTTGGACTCTTCTATTCTGATCCATTGATTTATAAGTCAGTTCTTACGTCGATACCAAATTGTTCTTTTTTTCCCCTTCTTCCTGCCCCCACAGATTGTTTTGAAGTAGGGAAATATGGGTCCTCCAACTCAGTTCTTTTTCCAGATTGCTTGGGCTTTCCTGAACTTTCAAACTGTGAAACCATCTGAATGCTTAATACAATTTTAGAACTTGACGTGAGGATGTTTGTAGTGTTACCTATTTCTTTCTTCTATGTCTTGGCATAAAAAAATTGAGTTGTTCAGTCTAGTTTTTGCTTCTTAAATAATGGTCTTGCTTTTGAAAAATAATCTAGAGATTTACAGTTCCTAAAGTAATAATTTTAATTTTGGTTTATAATTAAAATTTGGGGAACAGGAAGAGTGGCCAAAATTTTGTTTTGTTTTACAAAGAAAACCTGACTAACACCTTGAATCTCCATCTCTCTCCTTCCCTTGAATCTCTCCTTCCCCTTCTTCCCTGCTGTTGTAGAGTTTTATATGAAGGGAAAGAACGGCTTATTCCAGGATGCGAAGTGATCCAAGCCACGCCCTATGGTCGTTGTGCTAATGTCAACAACAGTTCAACGACTTCCCAAAGAATCTTTATCACGTATCGAAGAGCTCCTCCAGTTCGATCCCAGAATTCTTTAGCTGTGACTGACATATGTGTTATTGTAACCAGCAAAGGGGAAACCCCTCCTCATACTTTCTGCAAAGTTGACAAGAATTTAAATTGTGGCATGGTAAGAAAAAGGTGCCCTATTTTCAATTTCCCTTCAAAAATAGCCAAATGGATCTACTATTAAGTGCATAGTTTGTTCATGGTTCTTATTTTTATCTCGCCATTTTTAAATTAAAAAATATTGTGGTGCTGGGCATCGAACCCAGGGCCTTGCACATGCTGTAGCATGCCTATTACTCAGCTGTATCCTTAGCTCTCTAAACATGTCTAAGTTAGAATTTTTGATATTCGGATGCTATACAATAAATCAATAATTAAAAATCCAGAAAAAGCATAATTTAAGTTAGGAATTTTGTATGTGTCTATGTGTGTCTTAATATTATCTGTGTTGTACCAACATAGAGGTTTTTATTAACTTTAGCTTTCAATGGTGTCTTCAAGGACAGTTGTAGGTAGATTGGGTGGGAACTTCCCTTATTTTTATTTAAACTGTTATGGCTTTACATACTTACTTTTTGAAAGAGCTAGTGAAACCCAGGCATGACTGTAATCCCAGTACTCATGAGTTAAAAACCAGCCTTGGCTATATAGGGAGCTCCAGGCCAATCTGGGTTACATAGGCAGACCATGTCTCAAAACAAACAGACGAGCAGCAAGCAAGCAAGCAGGCAGACAGCACTGTAAAGAAGAAAATTTGATTTATAGTGTTTTTAAAACATTTTTATCTTAGGTGTACGAGTGTATTGCCTGCATGTGTGTAAGTGCACCTGTGTCATGTAATGCCTGTGGAGGTCAGAAGAGGGCGTCAGATCCCCTGGAACTGGATTTACTGATGGTTGTTAGCCTCTATGTGGTGCTGGGAATCGATCCTGGGTCCTCTGCAAGAGTAATCAGTGCTCTTAACTGCTGAGCTATCTCTCCAGACCCAATACTTCACCGTTTTTTAAGGCAGGGCCTTGCTGTGTAATCCAGGGTGAGGTATACCACCCTCTGCTTCTTCTTCCTGAGTGCTAGGGATTACAGGCATGTGTCACCACTGCTGGATAATACAAGTTTTTTTTTTTTTTTTAATCTGTCCTTTTTTTGTTTTTTTTTCTTCTTGTTTGTTGATTGTTTTTTGACAGGGTCTCCCTAGTTACAGCCCACCTAGAAGTGAACCAGGGTGGCCTCCATCTCACAGAGACCCACCTGCCTCTGCCTCCCGAGGACTGTGATTAAAGGGCCGTGCCACCACGCCCACATTCTATTTCTTAATGGTTTATTTTATTTTTAATTATGCATATGTGCATGTGTCTGTGCATGTGAGTGCTGGTGCCTTGAATGCTGGTGCCTGTGGAGTCCAGAGGCGTTGGATCCCCTGGCAGTTGTGAGTTGCTTGGTGTGGGTGCTGAGAATTTAATTCTGGTCCTCTGTAACAGCAATACACGCTCTTAACAGCTGAGCCATCTCTCCAGTCCAAATATGAGGGATTTTGTTAGATTGTTTTGTTTTGGGATATTTTGAGACAGGGTCTTCCTGTAATCCCACCTGGCTTGCAATTTGCTATGTAGACCAGGCTGGCCTTTATCTCAGAGAGATTCACTTGCCTCTGCCTCCCAAGTACTAGAACTAAAGATGTGGGCCACCATGAATGGCATCAGTATGAGTTTTTAATAGACTTTCCTGAATAAATAATCAAAATCTGTAGACACATTCAAAGACGTCAGTTCTTTTTTTTTCTACTTTTTTTGTTTTTAAAAAACTAAATTTATCTTTTACAGTGGGGTTCCAGTGTGTTTCTGTGTTACAAGAAATCTGTGCCTACTTCAAATGCAATAGCATATAAGGCTGGTAAGTGAATTAAAGATTTGTCCCAATTACTATAGTTACTGGTGAGTGTTAGCATTAGGTTGACTAGGAGAGACAAAATATGTTCTTTTATATACTTTGTGGAATTGATTTATTCATAGATGATGTGTAATTTTAACATATTTACCCTAAGTTTTCTTAAATGCAGTGTATACTATAGAGTAATAGCTTCCAGACTATGGTGTTAAATTTAAACTTTTGTCTGAGCAAGTGTATGAGGACTAAACATCGAGCTTTTGGTCAACACTAATAGACTTAATAATTCAGTGGAAAACTGCTTGGCTTCTGATCTTTTTATACTTTGGCAATCATAAAGGTGTCAAACTGCATCTTTGCTTCTTATATCTCCTTCTCTTATCTTTGTGTGTCTGATTTGAAACCACATGTTACTTGCCATGAAAGGTGGACTTGCTTCCTCTCTCCCTTGTTGCAAAGAATCAGCTATATGGAGGAGAGGAGGGCCTGAGAGACTTTTCTGCCAAGAAGTTTTTGGGAAATCTATCGCCACACTCTAACTGCACACTAAAGTGTCCAGGGCTGTAAAGAGTTAAGTGTGACCTCTTCATTCCACTGGTATGGTGGGATAAAATCTGAAAATACAGGTATGCTCTAGTTGTGAGTAGAAGATACCGAAGTACTTCTTTGTGAAAAGAAGCAATGCCAACAACTTTTTGCTTATGCAAGTTTTGAAATGAAATTTGATCGTTCTCATAAAATTCATACAAGCCAGGGGTGGTGGCACATGCCTTTAATCCTAGCACTCGGGAGGCAGAGGTGGACAGGTCTCTGAGAATTCAAGGTCAGCCTCGTGTACATATTGAATTCCAGGCTGGCCAGAACTACATAGTGAGACCCTGTCTCAAACAAAC
This sequence comes from Nannospalax galili, assembly GCF_000622305.1. Classification (NCBI taxonomy): domain Eukaryota; kingdom Metazoa; phylum Chordata; class Mammalia; order Rodentia; family Spalacidae; genus Nannospalax; species Nannospalax galili. The sequence goes on along the minus strand of NW_008348580.1, from coordinate 2,315,347 downwards.
AAAAAATAAATAAGACAGTTATTCATAGTAATGAATTAAACCATTTAACATAAATAGCAACAATATAAAATTTAGTATAATTTTATGTTAATATTGCTCTAATGTGTTGATTATACATGATACTCTAAAGGCCTTTCTTTGGAAGGGAGACCATATCAACAAAAACCAAATGCCAACCCCCCAAAAATTTGCAGAGAGAAGGTTTGTACAAGTATTTAGATATTTATTATGTGACACTTAGTTTTAGAATACAGTTTGGAGGCTGAATTTGGCCTCAAAATCCTACTTTGAAGTGTTTATCTTGGAAGTGGTTATGTATGGTGACATTGGAGGCTAAGGGATGCTATGCAGGTCCTTTGTTCTGAAGGGCATTGTTCTGGTTCTCAGAGCACTGCTACCTGCTCCTCTTCTGGCCTCGCACAGTCTAGTTAGTCTGGGGGTCATGTTGAAGGCCTTTAACATTGCCTCTCTCAACATGGGTGTAAGGGCTACATTAATTTCTCTTGCCTTGGCAATATTTTTTATAACATTTATTCCTTCTCTGAATTTTTTTTCCAAAGACTAGCTGAAATAGTTGGTGAATTTTCCTTTATCTTTCTTACCATTCTCCACAAGTTGTTGCCATATTTAGAAAATGTATGTATTTTAAGGTTGATGATCAAGATTACCTGAAATCATTCTTAGCTAGTGTTTTTAATACATTTCCATCTTATAATTAACTGTAAATTTGGGGTAACATACAAAGGATATATTTGCTTATCTTAATTTCTCTTATAGCAAGAGAAAAATTTTGAAATTTCACATAAATATTTCTAGGAAAATTAAAATGTCCTATTAGTATATATCATGAATAATTTATATAAAAATGGCTTTAAATGTTATGCTTTCTGTGAAAGGTTTAATTTTTCGATACCCAGAAGAGGACTACGAGTCTTTTCCGCTGTCAGAGTCTGTACCTCTCTTCTGCCTTCCAATGGGAGCCACTATTGAATGCTGGGATCCTCAAACCAAATATCCACTTCCTGTTTTTTCAACTTTTGTCCTGACAGGTTCTTCAGCTGAAAAGGTATATTTTTTGCCTTGTTGATTAAATTCATTTTGTTCATGTTTAAGTTGTAAAGTGGTTAGTATACTTTATTTGATGTGAGGATTATTTGGATAAGACATTTACATTTACACTATAATACCTAATCTACAAAGTCAACATGGAAATTGTGATCAGTATGTTGATATCTAGGGACCTTCTACATAGTTGTCTTAGTTTCTTATTTCTGTGATAAAAGTACTGATCAAGACCAACTTAGGGTGGAAAGGTTTTATTTTATCTTACATCTTTCATCACATTTTTCAATACGTCTTTTATTATTGATGGAAGTCAGTTTAGGAACTCAGGGCTGGAACCTGGAGGCAGACCAGGGAGGGCTTGTTCCTCTAGCCCATGCTCAGCCTACTGTCATATAACACAGGACCACCTGCCCAGGGATGGCACCAGCTGCAGTGGGCTGGGCCCTCTAGTATCACCCAACAATCACGAAAATACCCCATAGACGTACCTGCAAGGCCAGTCCAATAGAAGCAATTCCCTGTTGAGGTACCCTCTTCCCAGGTATGTAAAGTTGACAACTAAAGTTATCCAACCCAATAGTCAAACATAAGAGACACCCCAAAACCCAGGTCTCAAAAAAGACATAGGGCCGGGCGTGGTGGCGCACGCCTTTAATTCCATAATTTGGGAAGCAGAAGCAGGTGTATCTTTGTGAGTTTGAGGCCAGCCTGGTCTACATAGGCCAGCTGGGGGCTACAGGGAGACCATATAATTAGAAGAGGCATTTCATGACAACAGCATTGACATATTCAATAACAATTTCCAGAGCTAAGATGCATCTGTTTAAAGATTGACTGTAAATTTTTAGGTTTACAGTTGAATTATTACAGTTATACAATATTGTACTCAGTATAAACCCTTTAAGATATAAAATTAAATGAGGTTCCAACGTTTAAAAAAGATCTCCACTTCGTTGTCAAAACACACAGTTTCATACAGAAAAATTCATTTTTAATGCAATTGACACTAAGATGTTTGCACATGCATTTCTAATCTTTATATATCTGATTATTACTAGTCACAGTCGGTTACTTTCTGAGCTCCTTGGCATCTGAGCATGGATATAAAGTCATCAGGTAGATTTCAGTGCTAATGCTTTTCACATCTACTAATTATTAAGGAGCAAATTTTTATGCATTGAAGAATTATATTTTTTATTTAAAAAAATTAATAACGACATGATTAGAAGAAGCATTTCATTACAGCTTTAACATATTCAGTAACACATTCTAGAGCAAGGATACATCTCTTTCAAAAGTGGCTGTATATTTTTAAGTTCACAGTTGAATTAATACAGTTATACAATATTGAACTCAGTATAAACCCTGTAAGATATAAAGTTGAGTGAGTGTTTACCCTTTAAAGAAGATATCCATTTCAAGATATGCTGTTTCCTTCATTTTTTAAATATTTTTTATTTTTTTTAGAAGAAGCATATCATTATAGATTTAACATGCCCAATAACAGTTTCCAGAGCAAAGACAAAGCTCCTTCAAAAGTGGCTATAAAATTTCTAGGTTTGCTGTTGAATCAATACAATACAATATTAAACTCAGTATGAGCCCCGTAATATATAAAATTGAATGAGTTTTTAACCCTCAAAAGAGATCTCTATTTCATTCTAAAATATACTGTTTTTTACAGAAAGATTCATTGTTTTTGCTACTAACTCTGAGATGTTGGCGCATGCATCTCTAATCTGTATGTATATGATTATTACTAGTCATAATCGGTTGCACATGAGTCCTTGGTGCCTGTGTATGTCTATGAAGTCATCAGGTAGATTTCAATGGTAATGTTCATCACCTCTACTAATTAACATGACATAAACTTTTATGCTTCCTCCTTTAATATATATTTTTTAATTTGTTGATTTTTTTTTCTGTGTGTATATCACACAGAACATCCCAAATCATCTTATTCAACTATACACCCACTTCCCAGATGGCACCCTCCCATAGCCTCCCTCCCACCACTAGGGCCCTTATACTCTGTTAACCCTGCTACTATCCACTGTGTTCTCGGCACCCCCTGCCATTCCCCACTACATGTCCATCTGGTGAATCTAGTGAGCCTTTATAGAGGTCTTTGTTTTAGGAAGGTCAGCTGTTCACATCTAGCAGCAATCAGTTGTCAATATTCCTTTAGATAAGATTGGGGTCTGCTGTTTATTTTCCCACTTCTATGCTGGGTTACTCTCTGGGAGTCCCTTCAAAAGAAGGTATCTCCTATCTGGCATTGTTGCTTGTTATGTAGCCTTTAGCTATACATATGGACTCTTAAAAAATTATATTTGGTTATACTTTTAATCTTTGGTTATACTTTCCTTTTGGGTGTTTAGAGTCATACAGTTGGCCCAGATAAACCAATTTATTTTTACTCTTAAGGTCATTTGAGGATCTGTTCCTCAGTGGTCACATGGGCTTGGGAGGAGCCCCTGGCTCCTTTCTTTTACCAGTTCCACCTATGTGAAGATAAGTCAAAGGTTCTGCTTGACCATGGCAGGCTTCACTTGGAAGCATGGAGGAAATGATTCCTCTGTGTTGACCCTCCTCTTTGTAGACTGGACACTGGTTCATGTTCATCTCGTGGGGTCTCCTCGGCCTCCTTGATCAAGAGGACAGGTGACCCACCACAATTACAGGACACTTTGAGAGATGCCCATAGTCCCCTGGAAATTGTCAACCTAGGAGAGCAAGGAGCAAAAAGTGTCCTTTATGTCCCTCTGACCAAATTGTTATAGGCTGTTAAACACCCAAGAAGGTTAGTTCCACCAGTCTGGTACTTTTAATTACTCTGTGTCATGTAGATAAATCTTGGGCAAAGACCAATTGTTCTCAGATAAACCTTACCTAGACATACATTTCTTGATCTGCTATGTATAGTTTGTCAGTAGGGTGTTGGACTAATATGGTTCCCTCTGGTTTTTAAATCTAGCTAGGCATTATTTATCTCTCGCATTCTCACCCCTCCATCGTGGTTTCCCCAATTAAGGTGCCCCCATTTTCCCTTTCTCCCTTAATAATACCCTTCTCCTACGGTCCTACCTCTCATGAGCTCCTTCTTTCCCTTTATCCCCTAGATTCCTTGTATACCCTTCTCTCCCCCCTCTTAAATTATCCCAATTTTTATTTATTTCTCCCTTATTAACACCTGTTTCCTACTGTTCTTCTCTTTCAGGTTCTTTCTTTTCCTTTACTTCCCTTTCCATTATCCTGGTTCCTGTAGTTATGTCTGGATACATACTCATTTATCAGGGTTTGGTTCTAGGATCCACATATGAGAGAAAACATACGTCGATTTTTTTTCTGAGTCTGTGTTACTTCACTTAGTATAACAGTTTCTAGTTCCATCCATTT
>NW_008348580.1:2309622-2310211 GCF_000622305.1 Nannospalax galili | reverse complement strand
ATCTCCACCTATAGAAGCTCTTTAGTTTAGTGAGGTCCCTTTTGTTGATTTTTGACCTTGTTTCCTGAGCAATTGATGTCTCGTTTAGAAAACCCTTTCCTACAAATATATATAGTAGGTAATTGCCAATGTTTTCTTCTAACAGTTTCAGAGTTTTAGGCTTTACATTGAGATGTTTGATCCATTTGGAATTGACTTCTGTACAAGGTGAAAGATAGGCATTTAGTTTCATTCTCCTACAGGTGGAGATCCAGTTTTGCCAGCACCATTTGATGAACATGCTGTCTTTCCTCCAGTGAATGTTCTTGGCCCCTTTGTCAAATATCAGGTGGCTGAAATTGCATGTACTCATATTTAGGTCTTCAGTTTTGTTCCATTGATCTATGGGTCTATTTTGTGCCCATACTAATGTTGTTTTTATGACTAAGCTCTGTAATACAGCTTAAAATCTGGTATAGTAATCCCCCCGGTATTGCTCTTAGTGCTCAGGGTTGCTTTGGCTATCCAAGGTCTTTTATGCTTCCATATGAATCTTAGGATGGTTTTTTCCAATTCTGTGAAAAATGTCATGTGGATTTGGATTGGCATT
>NW_008348580.1:2279571-2309542 GCF_000622305.1 Nannospalax galili | reverse complement strand
TCACAATATTAATTCTTCCAATCCATGAGCATGGGAGGTCCTTCTGTCTTCCGATATCTTCCTCAGTCTCTTTCTTTAGAGATTTAAAATTTTCATTGTAGAGCTCTTTAATGTCTTTGGTCAGGTTTATTCTGAGATTTTTTTTTTTGCAGCTATTGCGAAGGGGCATGTTTCCATGTACTCTTTCTCTGATTGCTTGTTATTGGTATATAGAAAGGCTACAGACTTTTGTAGGTTAATTTTGTAACCTGCCACTTTACTGAACGTATTAATAATTTCTAGGAGTTTTCTGATGGAATTTTTGGCATCTCTTAGAAATGATATATCATCTGCAAAAAGGGATAAGTTGATTTCTTCTTTTCCAATTATTACTCATTTTATTACTCATTTAATTTCCTGATCTTGTCTTATTGCTCTTGCAAGAGTGTCAAGCACTATGTTAAAGAGAAGTGGAGATAGTGGACAGCCTTGTCTGGTTCCTGATTTCAATGGGAATGCTCCAGTTTTTCTCCATTTAGAGTGATGTCGGCTCTGGGTTTGTTATATATGGCTTTAATTGTGTTCACGTATGTTCCCTCCAGTCCAATTCTCTCCAAGACTTTGAACATAAATGCATGTTGAATTTTGTCAAAGGCCTTCTCTGCATCTATTGAGATGATCAAGTGGTTCTTGTCATTGAGCCCATTCATATGATTTCTGATGTTTATTGACACGTATATTGAACCATCCCTGCATCTCTGGGGTAAAGCCGACTTGATCATGGTTGATGATCTTTTTGATGTATGTCTGTATGCGGTTTGCAAGTATCTTGTTGAAAAGAGTGATGCTGGCTTCATAGAAGGAATTTGGAAGTTTTCCCTCCATTTCTATTTTTTTGAATAAATTAAGTAGCATTGGATGTAGATCTTCTTTAAATGTCTGATAGAATTCTGCTGTAAATCCATCTGGTCCTGGGCTTTTTTTTGTCGGGAGGTTTTGTATTACTGTTCCAATTTCTTTTTGTGTTATGGATCTGTTTAAGCTGTTAATCTCTTCTTAGTTTAGTTTTGGTGGTTCCCATGCCTTTCGATATCCATCAATTTCTTTTAGGTTATTTATTTATTTATTTAATTTATTTATTATTTATTTTTGAGACAGGGTCTCCCTGCAGCCCCAGCTGTCCTAGAACTCACTATGAAGACCAGGCCTTGAACTCCCAGAAATTGTCCTGCCTCTCTTTAATCACAAGTGCTGGGACCTCTTTTAGGTTTTTATATTTAGTAGCATATAGGTTTTATAGTATGCCCTTATAATGTTCTGTATCTTTCTGGTGTCTATTGTGATGTTTCCCCTTTCATCTCTGATTTTGTTGATTTGTAGGTGCTCTTTCTTTCTTTTGGTTAGCTGGGCTAGCAGTCTGTCAATCTCGTTTATCTTTTCAAAGAACCAGCTCTTGGATTCATTGATTCTTTGTATTGTTTTCTTTGTTTCTATTTCATTAATTTCTGCCCTGGTTTTTGTTATTTCTTCTTGTCTGCTGGGTTTGGGTTTCATTTATTGTTGCTTTTCAAGTGCCTTGAGTTGCAGTGTTAAGTCATTTATTTTTGATCTTTCTGATTTTTTGATGTAGGCACTTAGAGCTATAAACTTTCCTCTAAGGACAGTTTTCAGCGTGTCCCAGAGGTTTTGTCGTGTTGTATTGTCCTTTTCATTTAGTTCCAGGAATACTTTTATTTCTTTCTTAATTTCTCTTTTGACCCATTCATCATTCAGGAGTGTGTTGTTTAATCTCCATGTGTTCATGTTGTGACTAGGGCTTATTCCAGTGTTGTAAGCTTTATTGTATTGTGTTCTGATAGAATGCATGAAATTATTTCATCTTTTTGTATTTGTTGAGGTTTGTTTTGTGCCCCAGTATATGGTCTATTGTGGAGGAGGTTCCATGGGGTGCTGAGTAGAAAGTATGTCCTTTGGTGCTTGGGTGGAATACACGGTAGATGTCTGTTAGGTACATTTGGTAGATGGTATTGTTTAATTCAGATGTCTCTCTGTTAAAACTCTGCTGTGTTGACCTAGCTAATGGAGACAGTGGGGTATTGAAGTCCCCTACTATTAATGAGTTGGGGTTAATCTCTGTCTTAAAGTCCTGTAGTATTATTTTAATGAATTTGGATGCACCAGAGTTTGGTGCATATATATTAGGGTTTGTAATATCTTCTTAGTTAACTGTTCCTTTGATCAGAATGAAGTGACCCTCCTTATTTCGTCTCAGTTTTACTTTGAAGTCTATTTTGTCAGATATTAGAATTGCAACCCCTGCTTGTTTCTTAGTGCCATTTGCTTGGAATATTCTTTTCCATCCTTTTACCTTAAGGTAGCGCCTGCCCTTGTAGGCGAGATGGGTTTCTTGCAGACAGCAAAAAGATGGATTTGTTTCTTAATCCATTCACCTAGTCTGTGTCTTTTGACCTGGAGTCAGTCCATTAATATTTAAAGTTATTAATGAAAGATGGGTATTGAATTCTGTCATTTTAATTTATGTTTACATTCTTGCTATAGCTGTACTTTCCACAGTTATACCTTCATTGAGTTTCTTTCTACAACCCCTTGGGTATTGTCATTCCTTTCTTCAGCTCTTTGTATTGCTTCCAGAACTCTCTGAAGGGCTGGTTTTATGGACATGAATTCCTTCAGCCTATTTATGTAATGGAAGATTTTTCTTTCCCCTTCAACTATAATAGACATTTTGGCTGGATATAGTAATCTGGGTTGGCATCTGTGGTCATTTAACACTGGGAATACTTTGGTCCAGGCTCTTCTGGCTTTCATAGTTTGCATTGAAAAGTCAGCTGTAAACCTAATGGGTTTTCCTTTATATGTGACTTGTCGTATCTGTTTTGCAGCTTTCAGAATTGTCTCTTTGTTTTGTAAGTTTAGTGCTTTTACTGTGATGTGCTGTGGAGAGTTTCTTTTCTGGAGAGTTTCTTTTCTGGTCCTGCCTGTTTGGTGTTCTATATGCTTCTTGTATTTGTATGGACATGTCTTTCTTTAATTTTAGAAAATTTTCTTCATTGATTCTGTTGAAGATCTGGTCCATGCCATTATCTTGAGATTCTTCTCCTTCCTGTATGTCTATGATTTGTAAATTTGGTCTTTTTATGGTGTCACACAATTCCTGCATACTCTATTCTTGTGCTTTCTTGAATTTTTCATAATCTTGCTTGAGTGGTCTAGTTCGTCCACTCTATCTTCCAGTCTTGATATTCTGTTTTCCATGTCAGTCATCCCACTGATGAGGCTTTCTCCTGTCATTTCTAATTGGCTTACTGAGTGATTCATTTCTTTCTTCATTTCAGCCTGAGAAGTCTTCAATATTTCTAGCTCTTTTCTGAATTCATTCAGAAGTTTATCCCTCTCTTCCTTCAATTCTTTTATTTCTTTGTGTGTTCTTTAAATTCACTGAATTCTTTTATCATGTTTATAATTGTTCTTCTGAGTTTCGTGTCTTGCACTATCTCTTGGGGGTTCTCATTGTACTCCTCTAGAGGACTATTGGTATTTGGTGGTGATATGTTATTTTGGTTTTTCATGTTACTATTTTTTTCTCTGTGAATTTGACACGTGAATTTCTTTTGTAGTTTCTGATTCTTGTGTGAGACTCAAGCCTTCAAGTTTAGGTCTGCTTCTTTTTGTGAACTTTATGTGCCTTTGGGGTTGACTTTTTGGGCATGAAAAGCTGGTTCATCTAAGCTTCCGGTTCTCTCTTTTGATTTTATATTGGAGTGGCCAGATTGCTTTTGTCTTCAGGAGTTCCCAGAGAGGCCCAAGTCAGAGGAGGATCAGATGCTCTCAGGCTTTCTCCTAAGGTCTGGATCCCGTTAGGAAAGATTTTGGCCTCAGGAGTTTGGGTGTTGGACTGCCCTGGGAGCAGAGATGTAAAGGGAGATGCAGGCGGGAAGAAGACCCAAGGGCTCCTGGGGACTGCACTGAGGAACTGGGTCTGTCTGGATGTAAAGGATCAGGAAGCCAAAAGGTCAGCCCCAGTGTCGAGGAAAGAGGCTGGTGGGTTGTGCAGCCCAGGGAAGTAGAGGGAGGTGAGGGCCAGGCCAGGCCCAGAGGGCTCCTGGGGACCCTGAGAAGGAACTGGGTTGGTCTGGATGTAAAGGAACAGGAAGCAGTGGTGGCTCCCCTTGTGTCTGGGGCAACAAGACAAAGATTGGAAGGGGGCCCAGGCTAGGAGGAGAGATGGGCAGGGGAGATGGGAGGGTGAGTGAGGCTGGGGGGGTCAAGGCGCAGAGGGCTCAGTCGACTTACCTGGGGAGTGGCCGTCAGGTCGTGCAGGCACAGGGAAGCAGAGGGAGGTCCCCCTCCCTCAATTTTTAAAAAATGGTTAATGTGGGGTCTGGAGGATGATTCAGAACATTTGACTGCTCTTAGAGAGGACCTGAGTTTGGTTCCCAGCACTCACATGGTTGGTAACAACTGTAACTCCAGCTCCAGAGGATCTGACACCCCCTTCTGAATGCATGTGTGCATTTACATACATGCAAGCAAAACACACATACATATAAAAATAAGTAAATACATATAAAGAATTTTAAAAGTTTTAAAAAATGGTTATTGTGGATAGGGGAGATGGCTCATTGCATAAAAATACATGCTATGCAAGTGTGAGCATCTGAGTTTGAATCCCCAGAACCCTGGTAAAGCCATGGTGGCACTTGTCTGTAATCCTAGTGCTACTGTGATGAGATGGAAGGCAGAGACTGGAGAATCCCTCGGTGGCACATGTGTAACCTCACTCACATGAATGCATAGACAACATACATACAAAAATGGTTAATGTGGAGGCGGGAGAGATGACTCATCATTTAAGAGCAGTGGCTGCTCTTGCAGAGGACCTGGGTTCGAATCCCAGCACCAACATGGCTATCAACCGTTCTTAACTCCAGTTCCAGGTGATCTGATGCCCTCTTCTGACCTCCATGGATATTGCACAGCATGAGTGCACTTACATACATGCAGGAAGTACACTCATACACATAAGATCAAAGTAATAAATGCTTTTTAAAAATTGTTAATGCGATAAACATTATGTTTCTGTGTATTTTCCATGATTAAAAAAAATCACATATAAGCAAGTAACTGAGTGCGATCATTCAAGTGCATTCTCTAGAGTAGTTGCTAGGTGAAAATGCACTGAATGGGTAAGGAGGAGAGCAAGTTCAAAGAGATTCCCATTCAAAAAAATGTTTGTGTCAGTAATGTGCATGTGTGAGAGCAGATACATGTGTAGGTCATATGACAACTTTGGGAAGTTGGTTCTTTCCTTTCACCATAGAATCTGGGATTAAATTCATGTTGTCAGACTTGCATGGTAAGTGCTTTTACCTATTTAGCCATTTTGCCTGCATAAGAGGTTATCCTTTTTGAAACATAGATACATACTTAAATATATAATCACAGTGGGAAAACTTCTAGAGGGTTTTACATAAAAATCTGGTTGACTCTAGGGTAGAGATTCGAATGAGATTTTTTTCATTTTGCTTATTTCTTTAGTATGCAGTTCTAGAAAATATTTCTTGTTGAAAGAGAAAAAGAGGCTGGGTATGGTGGTGCACGGCTTTAGTCCCAGCACTCAGAAGGCAGAGACAGGTGGATCTCTGACTTCCAGGCCAGCCTGGTCTACATAGTGAGTTCTAGGCCTGCTGGGCCTACAGGGAGTCCTGTCTCAAAAAGACAAAAAAAAAAAAAAATACAAAATGTTTATTAAAAAGAAAATCAGCTGGGTGTGGTGACATACACCTTTAATCCCAGCACTTGGGAGGCAGAGGCAGGGGATCTCTGTGCATTCAAGGCCAGCCTGGTCCATATAGTGAGTTGCAGGCCAGGTGGGGCTACAAGGAGACCATGTCTCAAAAAGACCAAAACAATTTTTTTAATAAAAAAAGAAAAAGACAGTGAGAGGGCTAGAGATGTGGATCTATTGGTAAAGAGTGGTCTACGATGCTCAGGATGTGGGGTTCAAAAGAGTAAAAATATGTAGAAAAAGATAGGAAATTTTGACAACAGTCTCTAATCTTAAAACATAATTCTTTGACTTTAGGTATATGGAGCTGCTATCCAGTTTTATGAACCTTACTGTCGGGAACTTCTCACAGAGAAACAACTTCTGCAGCTGGGCCTGTTGACACCTGTGGAGAGAAAAGTAGTCTCCAAATCCATCAATTCAAACAAATGCATTTGTTTGCTTTCACACTGGCCTTTTTTTGAAGCTTTTAGAAAATTCCTTATGTTTATCTACAAGCTTTCTGTGTCTGGACCACATCCTCTTCCCATTGAAAAGTATGTATAGTGATTCAAATTCTGTGTCTGATGGAACATAAAGATATATAAATATACATGTTATTGTTTACCTAACTTTCAACAATAGACTTGAGAGAGTCATAGTCACCCTATTTTTTAAAATATTTTATTATTTTTATTTTATGTGTATGAGTTTACTGCCTGCATGTGTGTAAGTGCACTGTGTTGTGCAATGCCCACAGACGTCAGAAGAGTCAGATCCCCTGGAACTTGGAGTTACAGACAGTTGGTAGCTGCCATGTGGGTGCTAGGATCGAACCTGGGTCCTCTGCAAGAGCAGTCAGTGCTTCCAACCACTGAGCCATCCCTCCAGCTCCATAGTCACCCTATTTTTATTACCTCCTTCTCCATCATTGATTTTTAAACTTAAACTTGAGGAGTCTTGGTAAACATGGCCAAGTTTGAGAATTCAACCAAAGAACTACATAGATTGTGTATGTTATTCCTATTTTCAAATTTTAATTTTCTTGGTCTTTTTGAGATAGGGTCGCCCTATAACCCCGGCTGGACTGGTGTGCGCCATCACGCCTGGCTCCTATTCATTCTTAAATAATCAAGACTCCTAAATGTTCGTGTGTGTGTGTGTGTGTGTGTGTGTGTGTGGGTGGGTGTGTGGGTGTGTGGGTGTGTGCGTGCGCGCGCGCACATGCATACCATGGCAAATGAGTGGAGATCAGAGGACAACTTACAGGAATGAGTTCTCTCCCTTCATTTCTAGGTTCTGGGTATCAAACCAGGGCATCAGGCTCGGCGGCAGGTGCCTTTACTCACTGTGCCATATCTCTAGCCCCAGCCCTGTCATTTTTAAACTGTCATGTCCTAGTGGGGTGTGATTTTTGTTTATTTTTGTATATAATTATGTACTCTAGTACCAATGTAAGAAATGTCAGAGACTTTATGAAGTCATCACAGTATCACACTTTGGTATAAGATAAATACATTCAACTTTAATGTATTCCCAGAATGTTAATGATATATAGTTTTAGATATAACTTTCAGTTGTCAGAGTTATTAAAAATTGAAGCAAGCCGAGTGTGGTGGCGCACGCCTTTAATCCCAGCACTCGGGAGGCAGAGGCAGGCAGATCTCTGTGAGTTCAAGGCCAGCCTTTTTTTTTTCAAAAAAAAAAAAAAAAAAAAAAAAAAAAAAAAAAAAAATTGAAACAAAAAGCAACATTAGTGACAGGTTAGTTAACTTCTGGAAAACTGAGATTCTGTAGATAGTTTGTGAAAATAAAATTAGTATTTGTGATCAGTGTTTTTCTGTTAAGGTAATATCTTTCATTCTTTCATTCCTAAGAGCCTAAAACTTTGGAGAGACTTCAGAAGCATTTCTGTAAGAATTGGTGCTGCACACCTCTATAAAGTCTCAGCTTTTGGGAGGCAGAGACAGGCAGTTCTCTGGAAGATCAAGGCCAGTCTGGTCATCTTAGTGAGTTCCAGGTCAGCTGGGGCTACCCCTGTCTCAAAAAAACCAAACCAAAACAAAACAAAAACTGACAACCAGAACATTATTTCTAGGTGGAGAAATAGAGTATAGGTGGTTTGTTCAAAATTGTAGTAGTAAATCTCAGATTACCTTTTGTAGTGTTCATTCATCATACTATAGTTAGTTGCTTCTTTGAACTGGCACTGATAATCAGGACTGTAAAAATAGCTTCTTTTTTAAAAAAGATTTATTTTTATTTATGTATTATGTGTGTGTGCGTATATGCCACATGTATGCAGTTGCCCATGGAGGCCAGAAGAGGGCATCAGATCCTTTGGAGATGGAGTTACAGGCAGTTGTGAGCTACCTGGTGTGGGTGCAGGAAACTAAACTTAGGTCTTGGGCAAGAGCAGCAAGTGCTCTTGTTTTGTTTTGGAACTCACTAGGTAGCCCAGGTTGCCCTTCAGCTCAAAGCAGTCCTCCTGATCCAACCTCAAGAACTAGAATCAGAAGCTTTGAGCACTATGTTTAAGTTTATTTCTTTACCCTCAGGTTTAAGCAAATTGTTTTGTGTATGGGTGCTCCGTAACATGTAAGGTTTGTTAACATCTGTGATGCATTTTAGAAAAGTAACTATCAAAGGGCATGGCGGTACATGCTTTTATTTCAGCACTTGGGCAGTTATGGGCACTGGCTGCTCTTGCAGGGGAGGTTCAGTTCCCAGTACCCACCTGGCAATTAACAGCTATCTATACCTCCAGTTCAAGGGAATTTGACTCCCTCTTCTGTCTTCAGCAAGCGTTGCATGCATCTGGTACATTTACATACATGCAGACAACACTCATACACATAAAATAAAAATAATTTTTAAGTAATTGTAGTGTTTATTTCACAATCTTTTCTAGGCACATTTCACATTTTATGCAAAACATCCCTTTTCCTTCACCACAAAGACCAAGAATCCTCGTACAGGTAATGAAAAAGTAATATATCCATGTCAAATAATGCAGAGTTCTTTGAATCTGAGATGAAGTATTATGCAGTTGTGAATTTCTTTGCTATCCCATTACTTAGTAACTTTACTGAACATTCTTTCTTAATGGGGTTTTGGATCCCAGGTATATAAATTTGAATAAATACAATTTTTGATTCATGGCTGATATTCATTTTTCCATTAGTGGCTTTTATGTAACTAAATTTAATAAATACCCAAGTTGTGCTATGGTCATGTTTGTAATATCAGAATAGCTAATAAATATTTTGTATTTTAATATTTAAGTATTATTTAATATTTATTGAAGGGGGAACTAAAACAGTCTATATCAGTGCGTTCAGACTAAAGAACTGTTTTCTTTTTCTAAGAAGTGGCAGTCCTGGGGAGGTATACAACTTGTAAGATTTACTATGTAAGATCTGTATAGATGAAACTTCACAAATGGTTGCTTGAAGATAGGAATGAAGATTGGATTGCCGTGAAATTTTCTAAACATTTAGCTTTACATTTATGTACTGTATCTTTCCTCTCTCTTCCCAGACACTAACAGTTTGTATACTGACACTTTGAGTAGCACTATATTTTCTTTAGGCTGTTATCTACATTATTTATAGGATTAAATCACAAACTGTTGATCTCGAATGTATTTCAGTTAAGCAATTATTTATTTATACCAGACAGGTACCAAATGCTTACCAGTCTGTTGAGTAAATAAATTTGAAGCTTTTATAAAAGAGCAGTTATTCCAAAAATTTTAAGCAACTGCATTTTAATCAATTTAATTGAGTCAAAACTCATCCAATAATTTAATTAAGAAGAACTAATACAAATACCACCAAGTAATTACAGATATCATTTTACATTTTAGTGTACTTAAAAAATATGCCTGTCTGCATATGAAACAATTTTCAATTTTTCCCTTGGTCTAAATAGGCTATGAAATTGGTTTGATTAATTTATCTTTCTTTGTTTAAGTTATCAGTCCATGATGCATTAATATTGTCACAGCCAGTTTCCACACCTTTACCACTAAGGTAAGTGATGGTTTGTTTGCTTGTATTTTAGACCTTATGCATGTAAGACCTTATGTATGAGTCACACCCTCATTCCACTTGATCATATTTAAAATGCTATGTTTATTTTCTTGGAGTAAAATGCTTTAAAATACTTCAGAGACCCAGGCATGATGGCAAAAGCTTGCAGTGCTTGCATTTTAGAAGACTGAAGCAGAACAGTTGTTAAGTTTGAGGCCTCCCTGAGATATGTAGCAAATTCCAGGCTAGCCTAGGCAACTTAGACCTTGTCACAAAATAAAAATTTTTAAAAAGAGGTTAAGTAGGCAAGTAGAGCACTTGCCTAGCATATACCAAAGACCTGGTTTCAGTTTCCAGTACTTAAAAAACAAACAAACAAAAAACGCTGGACGTGGTGGCGCATGCCTTTGATCCCAGTACTTGGGACGCAGAGGCAGGCGGATCGTTGTGAGTTCAAGGCCAGCCTGGTCTACATAGTGAGTTCAGGTCAGTTGGGACTACAGGGAGACCCTGTCAAAAAGACCAAAAAAAAAAAAAAAACAAAAAAAAAAACCCACAAGCAGAAAATGAGAATGCTGTAGCAGTAGTTTGACAAACTAGGATAAGGAATTGCCTTAACGCTTCTGTCCTTGATATCTATGGGTTGTGGCTCTGTTTTAATGATTGTGATACTTAAAAATTTTTTACTTATTTTTATCTTGTGTGTGAGTGTTTTGCATGCATGTTTGTAAGTGTACCATGTGTGTGGAATGCTTGGCGACGAGGCCCAGAAGATCACCTGGATCTGGAGTTACAGATGGTGGTTAGCCACCATGTGGGTCCTGGGAACTGAACCTGGGTTCCTCTGCAAGAGCAGCCAATGCTCTTAATTCCTGAGCCATCTCTCCAGTCCTGGCACTTCATTTTCTAATTTTTTTAAAGACTGGGTCTCACTATGTAGCCCTGGCTGGTCTGGAACTTGACAGTGTCGACCAGGGTGGCTTTGAACTCATAGACATCCATCTACCTCTACCTCCCAAATGCTGGCATTAAAGGTGTGTGCTTCCACCCCCAACCCTATTGTGGCACTTAAGAGAATTTCAGGGGTTGGGAAGATGACTCAGTAAGTGAAACACTTGCCCCTGAAAGCTGAAAGACCTGACTTCTGGTCCACAGAACGCATATAGAAAGCCAGATGGGTGACACATGGCAAGACACATGGAAACAAGGGCAGGAGGGTCCCTGGAAGTTCACTGGTCAGCTAGCTTACCCTACGTGGTGAAGTTCCAGGCCAGTGAGAGACCCTGTCTCAAGCAGATGGTGGAATGTGCCTGAGGAGTGACACCTCATGTTGTCCTCTGACCTCCCACTTCCATGTGTTTACATTCACAAAATGAAAAATTAAAAAAATTGTTTAGAAAATTGTTTAGGAAATTCCTTAGAAAATTGCAAGGGCTGAGGAAATGGTTCATTCTGTAAAGCATTTAAGCCTCGCAAAAGTGAGGACCTATGTTCTGATCCCTAGAACCCATACAAAAAGCTGGGCATAGTAGCCCATGCTTATTATCCCAGCACTGGGGAGGTGAAGACTCCTGGGGCAGATCCCTGGGACATGCTGGTCAGTCAGCCTAGTTTACTTGGTGAGTGACACTCTTTCAAACAAAATATGGGCAGTACTTGAGGACTAGCACCCAAGGTCATCCTTTAACTGCCACATGCATGTGCACATATGAAAGTATGTACACGCACCAAAAATCCCCCAGAATTATAAAACTGGATATAGGGATTACTTTCCTCTTCCTCTCATCTGCCCTTTCCATATTCAGTTTATAAGTAAATGTTCATGGAGAACTGATTTTAACCTCCTAACTACCTTGAATGTCTTTGCTTCTTTTTTTTGATCTTTTGAGACAGGGTCTCCCTGTAGCCCCAGCTGTCCTGGAACTCACTGTGTAGACCAGGCTGGCCTTCAACTCACGGAGATCCGCCTGCCTCTGCCTCCTGAGTGCTGGGATTAAAGGTGTGCACCACCATGCCTGGCAGTCTTTGCTTCTTTTATCTGCATCACTAGTCTAGGCTACAGTGTTTACCTACCTGGACTGTTTCATTATTAGTCTTTTAATTGATCCTTTTACTTTCATTCATTTGGTTTTTTATTTTAAAAATTAATTTATCTTCATTATGTGTATGAATGTGCACCTGTGCATGCAATGTCCATGGAGGTCAGAAAAGGGCATCAGATTCCCCTGGAACTGGAGTTACTGACAATTGTTAGCCTCCATGTGAGTGCTGAGAACTGAACCTAGATCCTTAACTGCTGCGCCATCTCTCCAGCTCCTCTCCTTCAGTTGTTTATCTACCCTGTACCTTTGAGTAGTCAGTGTGTCCTTTGAGAATGCAAATATAGTTGAGTCATTCCTATTTAGCCTAAGCTATTGTTAATTTTATTGCCTCTGTTCCTTTGAACTCAGCTCAAATATTGGGCTTCAGAAATTCTTATTAAATGTCCCTTTATTACCAAAGGATGTGTTTGAATCACACTGTAGTACTTCCTCATTAAATTATCAACATTTTGTTTTCCATTGCCAAGAGTTGAAATTAGCATTAGTTTTTTTGTTTTTTTTTTCTTTTGGTCTTTTTGAGACAGGGTCTCCCTGTAGCCACAGCTGGCCTGGATTTGATACGGAGACTAGGCTGGCCTTTGATTCATAGAAAACCTGCCTAAGTGCTGGGATTAAAGGCACGTACCTCCATGCCAGGCTAGCATTAGGTTCTTAATATGTAATAGTTTAACATATTTTATTTATTATTTTATTTTATGTGTATGCATGTATTGCCTGAATGTAGGTAAGTGCACCCATGTTGTGCAGTGCTCCTGGAGGACAGAAGAGGCTGTCGGATCCCCTGGAACTGGAGTTACAGACAGTTGTTAGCTGCCATGTGGGTGTTGGGATTCGAACCTGGGTCTTCTGCAAGAACAGCCAGTGTTCTTAACCACTGAGCCATCTTTTGAGCCCTAATATAGTTTAATAAGTAAGTCTGAATACATTAACAAGTATTTGATAAACTTCTCTTCTGTTCTTTAGTGGAGCCAACTTTAGTACCTTGCTGATGAATTTGGGTCCTGAGAATTGTGCCACACTGCTGCTCCTGGTTTTACTTGAGAGTAAGATTCTACTGCATTCTCTTAGGCCAGCTGTCCTGACTGGGGTGGCTGAAGCTGTTGTTGCTGTGAGTATGGCATTTTCCTTTTAGAACGAAATTACTAATGAAAGGTTTGGAAATATTCTTTAAAGAAAGCGACTTTGTAAATTACCAGCCAATTGTGTTTCCTGGGGAGACACAAACATCTACTTGCCCAATAGGGAACCAAGGACAGACCAAAGTAATAATTCTACCAAAGTTCTAAGTTGACAAACCAGTGAATTTACTAGAATTACTAACAGGGGTGTGGGTGACAGGTACGGGAGCATGTGCAACTCAAATGTAGCTGCGTCGTGGAAGTGGAAAAGCTACCGCAGCCTACTGCGGCTCATGGGGGCTGCAGTCCTAGAGTTCCTGTGGGCTCACAGGGAGCTCAGCTGGTGGAAGACTTCCTTCCCAGTGGTGGTTTAGGGTTTCCATACCCTAGGAAAGGGGTCTTGTGAGTCTTGATTCAGTGTTTCCAGTCTGATTAGTTTGTTCCTGAGTCTCATGAGCGTCCCTTCTCATGGAGGGGGTGTTTCAGTACCAAGGAAGTGACTGCACATCCCAGCACTTGGGAGACTGAGGCAGGAGGATCAAAAGTCTGAGGCCAACCTTAACTGTATACAAGACCCTGTCTCTTAAAAAAAAGACTGAACACTTGTGAATGTATTAAGCGATTTCACCTTAAATTGTCCAAATTAATTACATGGTTAATTTCATTTTAACTTTTAATCATTTACCTTAGCTTTTTTTTTTTTTTTTTTTGTTAAGGTCTTTCTGAGAGTGTAGCCCTAGCTGGCATGGAACTCAATATGTAGACCAGGCTGGCCTTGAACTCACAAGTCCCAAGTGCTGAGACCAAAGGCATGCACCACAGCTCAGCATCCTTAGCTCTTATATAAAGCACGAAGTCAGATTCTTTCTGCTTAAAACACATGCTTTCTTACTGCACTTGAAAATCTGATCATATATAGTTTTTTGTTTTTATCTCCTTACCCTCCCACCCCCCATGTGTATGTGTGGGGTGTGTGTGTGTGTGTGTGTGTGTGTGTGTGTGTGCGCGCGCGCATGTGCGCGCGCGCTCTCTTGTATGATCTGGTGCACATGGCACCAGGCTTGCTCTATGAGTGATGGAATCTGAATTCTAGCTCTCATGATTTCAAAGCAGCAGGAACTCTTTCTGCTGAGCATTTCTTCAGCCCTTGGTTTTAAATTCATTTATCTATCTAATTTTTTTTTATTTCTGTGTATGTGTGTGGGTGTGCACAGAGTGCAGGGGCTGGAGGCAACAGAGCACCTGGAGTTGTAGTTACAGAAGGTTGTAGCTGTTTGATGTGAGTGCTGGTTACTGAATGCGGGTCATCTGTAAGATCGCTGCTTGCTCTTAAATGCTCAGCTGTCTCTCCAGCCCCGTTTTCTTTGCCCTTGCTGTTGTTGTTTTAAAGACAGGCTCCCACATATTTAAAGCTGTCCTTACTATGTAGCCCAGGTTGATGGCCTTGGACCTGAAGCATCCTGTGCCTCAGCCACTGGCGTGCTGGCATTAGAGGCGTGAACCGCGTCGACAAGTCACATTGCTTTCTTGCTACTTCTGGAGCAGCCTCCACACCTGAAAGTTTTGGTGCTATTCTGTGTGTTGGAAGCACTCTTGCGTAGATACCCTCTCCTTCTTTCTTTCTGAGGCTTACATTGTACTAATATAACCTGCTTTCCTCCCCTGCTCTGAACTCTATGCATGTCATGAGTTACTGTTTCTTTTTTCATAGTAAAAATTGCTTTCTAATATAGTATATTTTTTATTATGTCTTCTGTTTATTTTCTCCATCTTCTGCCAGGAGTTTTGCAAATAATAAAGTTTTATTGGCACCTAGGCCATTTATTGACATATTACTGTTTTATTGTACAAGAGCAAAGTTAAACATTTACAAAGGCTGCAAGGCCTAAAATGGTATATTTCACAGAAGATGGTCCACTAAAACTTTAGACTATGAAGCTGTGAGGGCATGCGTCTGTCTTTTACTGACTGCTGGTTTTGTGTAGAATATAGTGCTTGGCACTTAATGACTGCTTATGTGCTTACTAAGAATTTAATTCTTGAAGACAAAAATTTCAGTCCTGAATAATAATCATAATCCCTAGCAGAAGTAATGTTACAGGCATTTCTTTGGACTGGGTGAGAAATGAACCAGACATTGAAAGATAGTGATGATTCTTTTTTTTCTTTTTGAGACAGGGTCTCCCTGTAGCCCCACCTGTCCTGGAACTCACTATGTAGACCAAGCTGGCCTTGAACTCACAAAGATCCACCTGCCTCTGCCTCCCAAGTGCTGGGATTAAAGACATGTGTCACCACGCCTGGCGACAGTGATGATTCTTACACTAGGGGAAAAAATGATGATCACTGGTTGCAATTTTTATTACTCAGGTGGTAGAGGCAGGACAATTAGAAGTTCATGGTCACCCTTCCCTACATTGGGAGTCTGAAGCCAGCCTGGGTTATAGGAAAACCTGTTTAAAATAAATACAATTTTCTGTGTCTATGAGTGTGATTTTCAGGGTCACTGAAGTACAATTGTTTGGGAAGAAATCTATATGTGAACCAAAATAATAAAATTTTAGTATTTTTTTTAAAAAATCTGTAAAAAACTGGTCTTTTCTTTTAATCACACCTAATAATTAAGGTAGTACTTTGTAAATGAAACTGACATTTTTTGTGTGTCTGTGTGTGTACATGTTCATGTGTGTCTTTGGGATGCACGTACACATGTGAACATGTGTATATGGAGGCCAGAGGTCAACCTCCAGTCCCATTCCTCTGGTACTTTCACCCTGCATCTTGCCCAGAAACCTAGGCTGGGTGGCTAGCGAGCCCCAGGGGTATGCCTGCCTCTGGCTCCTCAGCCACCATGCCCCCCTTATTGTTTCTCTGAGATTTGGGAGGAATATTTTATATTAACTGTATTTTGAAAATGGCGGGCTTCACTGAATGAAGTTCAATAATTTTATTTTACTTATTTAGGTTTCCTTTTTCTTTTCTTTTTTTTTTTTTTTTTTGAGACAGGGTCTCCCTGTATCCTCAGCTGGCCTGGAACTTACTATGTAGACCAGACTGGCCTTAATTTTCCAGAGATCCATCTGCTTCTGTCTCCCAAGTGCTGAGATTAAAGGTGTATACCACCACGCTTGGCAAAGTTGGATGATTTTAAATGTTTATTTGAGCAGGTAGAAAGCTTTTTGCTGAGATCTTCAAGTGGTTGTTACCATTCTCAAGACAGTCCTTAATTTTTTGTTATATTTTATTATTTTAATTTTTTATCTTTATTTACCTTATTGTGAGACAGGGTCTCCCTGTAGCCCCAGCTGGCTTGGAACTCACTAAGTAGACCAGGCTGACCTGGATTTCACAGGGATCTACCTGTCTCTGCCTCTGGAGTGCTAGGATTGAAGATGTGCACCACCACACTGGCTTATTTTACTATTTAAATTTTTTTATTATTTTTATTTTATGTATATGAGTGTATTGCTTGCTTTTATGTAAATGCACCAGTGTTATGCAGTGCCTGCAGAAGTCAGAAGAAAGTTTCAGATCCCCTGGAACTGGTATGGATGGTCGTTAACTACCATGTGGATTCTGGGAACCAGGTCCTCTGCAAGAACAGCTAGTGCTCTTAACAACTAACCCATCTCTCCAGCCCCATTTTACTTTTTTTGTTATTGTTAATGTTTTATTTATTTATGTGTATGAGTGTATTTCCTGCATGTGTATAAGTGCACCTGTGTCATGCAATGCACACGGAGGTCAGAAGAAGGCATCAGATTCCCCCGGAACTGGAGTTACAGATGGTTGTTAGCTGCCATGTGGGTTCTGGGAATCAAACCCAACTCCTCTGAGAGAGCAGTCAGTGCTTTTAACTGCTGAGCCATCTCTCCAGTCCCCCATTTTACTTTTTTTAAATGTGGTGGTTGAGACAGAACCCAAGGTCCCAAGCATGCTGAGCATATAACTCTGCCACTGAGCTTAACCCCAAGTTCACATTCATCCATCCCTCCCTCTGTCCCTCCCTTCCTCTGTCCCTCCCTCCCCCTCCCTCTCCTTCTTTCCTTCTTGTGCTCTTAATTAGATTTTTGGTCAGAGGTTAATTTGAGGGTTTTTAAGTGGATATAATGCCTAAGTTTAAAGCCTAAGTTTGCTGGACATAGTAGCACACGCCTTTAGTCCCAGCACTCAGGAAGCAGAGGCAGGTGGATTTTTGTGACTTTGAGGCCATCTGTCCCTCCCTCCCCCTCCCTCTCCTTCTTTCCTTCTTGTGCTCTTAATTAGATTTTTGGTCAGAGGTTAATTTGAGGGTTTTTAAGTGGATATAATGCCTAAGTTTAAAGCCTAAGTTTGCTGGACATAGTAGCACACGCCTTTAGTCCCAGCACTCAGGAAGCAGAGGCAGGTGGATTTTTGTGACTTTGAGGCCAGCCTGGTCTACATAGTTCTAGGCCAGGGAGACCTTGTTTCAAAAAGACAAAAAAAAAAAATAACCTTGTTTAAAAAAAAAAAAAAAAAAAAAAAAAAAAAAAAAAGCATAAGTTTGTTTTGTGATTTTTGGGGACACTTTCATCCCTCTGCTTTCATTCTCCATAAAATATGCATGTGGGGTTTGTTTAGAAATTGGAAGAATTAACCTGCAAAGAATTGTTAGTATTTTTATTGTGCTGTGATCATTATTATTGAAAATTTTAATCACATTGGTTTATAGTCTTGATTAGTAATATTTTTAGTCACTTATTTTTGGAATGAAATTTAAAGTTAAAGATATTTCATTGTTTTTCAATGGTCCCTTTTAGTAATAAGAATTATATAATTTTTATTGTAAATTTAAAATTGCTTAATTTTTAAAAACTTTTCCCCTAGATGATCTTTCCATTTCAGTGGCAATGCCCATATATTCCCCTTTGTCCTCTTTCACTGGCTGGAGTGCTTAGTGCACCTTTACCATTTATAGTTGGAGTTGACTCAAGGTATTTTGATCTTCATGACCCACCACAAGATGTTGTTTGCATTGACTTGGATACGAACATGGTATATGTGTAAGTGGATTCATCTTCTATTACCCCATTTATAGTTCTCATCATAAATAGAACTATTTGGAAACATCTAGAAATAGGTTGGATTGGCAGAAAATGAGTAGATAAAAACTTGGGGCCCAGGGTATAACTCAGTTGATAGAGTGCTTGCTTAGCATTCATTAAGCCCTGGGCTCCATCCTTAGTACCACTTGAATACCATAGTGGTGCAGGCCTATAATCCCAGCACTCAGGTGGCAGAGGCAATAGGATCAAAAGTTCATGGTTACTTTCCACTACATATTGAGTTTGGAGGATTTTTTAAAAAATTTATCTATCTATCTATCTATCTATCTAGGATTTTTAAAAAAATTTATCTATCTATCTATCTATCTATCTATTTATTTATTTATTTATTTTTGGTCTTTTTGAGACAGGGTCTTCCTATAGCCCCAGCTGTCCTGGAACTCACTATGTAGACCAGGCTGGCCTTGAACTCACAGAGATCCGCCTGCCTCTGCCTCCCGAGTACTGAGATTAAAGGTGTGTGCCACCATTTTATGTGTATGTGTATTGCCTGCATATGTGTACCCATTTCCTGCAGTGCCCATGGAGGTGAGAAGAGGGTGTTGGATTCATTCCCCTGACACTGGATTATGGATGGTTGTTAGCTGCCATGTGAATGCTGGGATCAAACCCAGGTCCTCTGCAAGAGCAGCCAGTCTCTTAACTGCTGAGCCATCTCTCCAGTCTTTGTTGTTTTTGAGTGAGGCCTTTGTAGTTACTGTAGTACAGTTGGTTGAGAATATATCTGTATGTAAACCAAAGACATTTGCTTAAAAAGTAATCCTGAAGCCAAGTGTGGTAACTCATGTCTAGGTGTTGGTAAACTCAACACCTAGGAAGCTAAAGTAGTGAAGATCAGCCTGACTTGGAGATCATCCTGGGCTACATAGTGAGATCCAGGTCAGCCTTGGCTACAGAGTGAGACACTGTCTCAAAAAACCCAAAGATTAAAATTTAAAGTATACTGAAATAGATCCAACACTGTATTTGAAGCTATATAGCCATAGTAGCTGACTATTACATTTACTTAATTTATGGATAACCTGAAGTAATGAACCGCTTCATGAATTCCGTCAAGCTTCCCTCCCTCCAACCTTTCTTACCCTTCCTTTTTCCCTGTATTTGGAATTGAACCCAGGGACTTGTACATGTTAGAGGTGAACTCTACAACTCAGCTACATAGCCATCTCTAAACTTTATTGTTTGTGAGATTCTCATGTATCCCAAGCTGACCTTGAACTTTAACTAGCTATGGTAGCCAAGGATGGCCTTAGTGATCCTCGTACCTCCTGCTCCTCCTAAGTGCTAGGGTTACAGGTATGTACCACCACACGCAGCCAACATCCTTTCTGTTTATTGCTACAGAAATAAGAGAGTTTAGCAATTAATGGCCCCTTGGATTAGATGAGTCTGAATTTAGGACAATTCGTGTATATTAGATACATTATATTGACATTTTGCAGATAAAAAATTTGAATAATTTTTTAGACTAGTAAGGTGATTTTTGTAAAGTCAGACAGATAATAAATGTTAGAGCCAGGTTACAAACTGTGATAATCCAAATAGGAATGACAGTTTTCATTTGGGTATCTAAAATGTAGCACTGAAATAGATATTATCTAAATATTTCATAAAGTGAGAAAAATTGCCGGGCATGGTGGATTAAAGTGCCTTTAGTCCCAGCACTTGGGAGGCAGGGCGGGCAGAGCTACATAGCTACATAGCTGGGGCTTAAATAAATAAATAAATAAATAAATAAATAAATAAATAAATAGAGAAGAAAATGATCAGAGTTAAACATGCCATGCCACCAATTTTAAAACATGTTGCAGTTTCACAGTAGATTTTACATCTTTTTTTTTTTGTTACTTGTTTATTTATTTAGAAAGGGTCTTGCTTTGTAGCCCAGGCTGCAGTGTGTTGTGTAGACCAGGCTAGCCTGAAACTTGCCTTTGCCACCATGCCCAACTAAAGTATGTGTCTTTTAACCATACCCGGAACAATAGGAAGTGTTTATCCTTTTATTAGTCTATTGTCTTTTCAGAGAAAATGCTCTATTTGTTTCTGTGATGGTTATATTACCAGCCAGGAAATACTTGAATGTCTACTGGGGAGTTTCTTGGACCATGCTGGTAACATATAGTCACACCCTAAACCCATGTTTAAAAGTTGGCAGAACTGAGCTAGGTGTGGTGACACACGCCTTTAATCCCAGCACTTGGGAGGCAGGTGGATCTCTGAGTTCAAAGTTAGCCTGGTCTATGTAGTAAGTTCCAGGCCACCTGGGGCAACAGGGAGACCCTGTCTCAAAAAAAAAAAAAAAAAAAAAACCAAAACCAAAAACAACGTGACAGAATTGTAGTAATTGGAAAGGGGTCCCTTCTCAGTTGAAATCTAAGCTAATCCAACCTTAATAAGTCTGTTTTATTTGTCCATCTTAGGTCTACTATACTAAGACTGTTGTTCATTCAGAGGCCTTTAGAATCTAGGACTGTGTTAATCTATAGTGTTCCTGAAGACTTTCTTGCCAACTAAGCTATAAACTTAAAAGAAGCCCAGTTACATATTTGTAACATTTGTTTTTTTTGGAGATGGTCTCATTATGTAGACTAGGCTGGCTAAAGGCATGTGCCCCCACACCTGGCCGCTGTGCATACTTGGTACAAGAACACTTAGCAGGCCGTTGTCTTCGCTCTATTTTACATTCCTGGATTATAACATTTTGGAAACATCAACTTTTACTATACCTTTAAAAGTGCTTTGTTTTTTTTTTGTTCTAAATGTTATGATCACAGATTATATTAAATAATACCATTAAATAAATAATACAAGTATTGTGTTTTTTTTTTTTTTAAATTTTTTCTTTATACCTCTGTGAGAAACTGAGTGAAGTAAGTATACTTCTCAGTTTGGGCACAAAATCCCTTACAGGTTTGCCAATACGTTGAAATCTCAAGACAGATTCAAAGCCTAAAAATATTATAATTTTAAAGTGTAACTTTTGAAGTCAGACCTCAAATTATTATTGTTTTTCTTACTCCGGTTGTGAAACATGTGTTGCAAGGTTAGAGTGATATTGCTCAGTGGTTAGGAGCACTGGCTGCCCTTGCAGAAGACCTGGGTTCGATTCCTAGCACCCACATGGCAGCTAACAACTGACTGTAGCTCCAGTTCCAGGTGATCCAACACTCCCTTCTGGCCTCTGTGGGCATTGCTAACATGGGTACACTTACATACATGTAGGCAAAACACTCAGACACATAAAATAAAAATAAATAAATAAAAACATCCTTTCTCTATTAAATTTGATGTAAGAATTTTGTTTAGTAAAAGTAGATTATAAATTACAGTTTTTCTTGATTGTGTTCTTATTTGATAGAGCTGATGAAAAGAAGAACATGAACTGGAAGCAGCTTCCCAAAAAGCCATGCAAAAATCTACTGGGCACCTTGAAAAAATTATATCCCCAGCTGTGTTCAGGTAAATGTGAGGAAGAAGGATTTGGAAGGGAGTGAGGTGCTGACGATAAAAACCTAAGTGATAATTTTTTTCTTTTCTTTCTTTTTTTTTTTTATTTTAAAAAGATTCATTTTACTTTGAATTATGTGTTTGTGTGTGTGAGAGAGTGTGTAAACATGCATTTGGGTGCCCATGAAGGCCGAAAGTTTCAGATGCCCTGGAACTGGCATTAGAGGTGGTTGTAAGCCACATGATGTGGGTGCTGGGAACAGAACTCAGTTCCTCTATGAGAGCAGTATGTGCTCTTGACCACTGAATCATCTCCCCACTTCCCTTTTCTTTTGAGACAGTTCTTTTCTGTATAGTCCAAGTTGGCCTGGAACTTATGATCTTGTTATTTTTGCTCTCCCCCAAAAAATATTTTTAATGGAAAACTGTATATAAGATAATGCTTCTTAATTCAAACATTTTGCTCTGCTTAAAGAGTAATTACATAACAGAATTAGATAATTATGTGCAATGATTTTTTTTTAAAGCATGCTCACTTTACTTCTGTACCCTGCCCTCCTTATTAGCCAAAGATGACCTTGAACTCCTGATACTTTTGCCTCTACCTCCCAAGTGGTAGGATCATAGATGTGAGCCTTTGTGCCCAGTTTGTGTGGTGCTCAGAATTGAGCCCAGGACTAAGCAAACATTCTTATCAACTGAGCTCCATCCCCAGCTTTTTTTTTTTTTCTCTCTCTCTCTTTCTTTTTTGAGATTGGATCTCATATTATCCAGGCTGGCTTCAAACTTGCTGTGTAGCTGAGTAATGCCAACACTAGTTAGGTCAGGACAAGGAGATCTCTAGTTTGAAGCCAGCCTGGGTTACATAGTAAGAATGTAGTGAGACTCTGTCTCAAACAAGAAAGGAAGAAGGATCATAGGCTGTATTTTGACTGTCTTTTATCAGTCAGTCACATAAATAGATATTGTATATTAATGCCTTTTTTGTTTTTACGGTCAGTTCACCGAAAAACTCAAGAAAGTTCAGCTGTTGAGATGACTCCAATTGAAGCAGATTTCTCTTGGCAAAAAAAGATGATGCAACTTGAGATGGAAATTCAGGAGGCGTTTTTGAGATTTATGGCATCTGTTTTAAAAGGATATAGGACATATCTCAGACCAATCACAGAGGCTCCTTCAAATAAAGCCACAGCTGTAGATTCATTGTTTGATCGACAGGGTGAGTGTCATGGGAGCTACAGTTGCTTTTACAGTTGTTACAGTTGAAATTTAAGAAATTTTTAGTAAGTATTGCTGCTAAGAAATATTTATTACAATTCTTAGAAATTCATGCTAAAATATAGTGTTTATCTATAATTTGTAACCTAACTCTATTAGAGAATTTCTTTTAATTAAAAAAAATTATTGTTTTTAATGTGTATTTTTTATGTGTATGAGTGTTTTGCCTTATGTATGTAAGTGCACTTGTGTCATGCAATGCCTGCAGAGACCAGAAGAGGGTGTCAGATCCCCTGGAACTGGAGTTACAGATGGTTGTTAGCTACCATGTGGGTGCTGGGATTCGAACCTGGGTCCTCTGGGAGAATAGGAAGTGTTCTTAACTGCTGAGCCATCTCTCCCAGCTCCCTCTTTTAATTTTTATATTCCATTGTTTTCCTGAAAAATCTGAAAAGTCTAAGATAATATTTACATTCCTATTGCCATATAATCAGGCGTCTTGGGAAGCACACCTGGTGATTGGTTTCAATTTTTTCCTCAGTTTTGCAGAGTTCATGGCTTTAAAAGATTCCTTAACAATTATTTTCTGGATCAAAGCCACAAGTTTTTAAGCATTTTGACAAATGTAACTTAGTTCCAGGAGAAAACATGTATTTGTTCTTTCTAGGATGTATTGTTTTATTAAGTGCATTTTTGTTGTTACTCGTGTATTCACTTATATAGTTGCAACCTTTTATCTATAGAAATATTAATATGAAAATTTGCATTTGCTTTATAAAACAATTTTAAGAACTCTGTTTTCCCCGGTAATCTGTTGTCCTTTATAATTTATGCTTCCAGATAACAGCATTCATACATATTTAGTCATCTCTTACTGGGTCTGACTAGTTTCTTTCATAGAAATGTGAAGTAATATAAAATCTACCTCTCTGGGATAAGTGGGAAATATCTAAATATTGTGAAAATAGAACATATATTCAAGGGAAAGACATTACAAACAATAATTCAAACATTTTAAGAATTCGGAAAATGAGCTGGGTGTGGTGGCACAGGGCTGTGGTGGCACACACCTTTAATCCTGTCAGGTGCATCTCCATCTCTGAGTTGGAGGCCAACCTGGACTACATAGTGAGACACTCCTCCACATCTCAGAAAACAAAAATCCAAAGGAAAAAAAATTTTTTCAGAACATCCCTTGCTTCGGCAACATAATATACTAAAATGAGGGCAGGACAGAGACGATCCGCGTGCCCCTGTGCAAGGATGGCTCTCAAGTTCGTGAAACAGTCCATATTGTTGAGAAAATCATAAAATGAAAGAATTCTTCCAAATGGGTGTCTTAAGAGACTTCATTGTAAAGAATGAAGACTAGCAGGAAAGATTTTATAATAATCCATAGGAGTTGAGAGTCACATCTGAATTTGAATTTCTGTTTGGCCATTTGTAAAGACTTAATGGGGGCTTTCCTTTCTCATTAACAAAATGGGCGTGTTACTTTATAGTTCTGCAGAGTGCATAAGAAAATCTCTGTGAAGCAACCAGTAAAAGTACCTTAGATACTTATAATAACTAATATCACTAATGATACTAAAGCGGAAGACATGCAAAGAACAAACACATGGCTTAGAGGTTAGTTTGCTAGGGCTGTGATAGGAAAGTTCCAGAGACGGGCTTATTTTCTGACAGTTTAAGGCTAGACCAAGATTGAGGTGGCTGATGGGGTTGGTTTCTTCTGAGGCTCCTCTCCTTAGTCTGTAGATAGCTGTTTTCTCCCTGAGTTTTACCCCTTTGTACCTAAATTTCCTTCTACAGGATATCAGTTTTATTGAATTCGGGCCCATCCAGTTACTCCATTTTTAAGTCATTAATTTCTTTTAAAGACCCTGTTTCCAGGGTCTGTCACATTTTGAAGTAATCTGGGTTAAGACTTTAGCATGTGAGTTTGGGAGAACATGATATATAGTTCAGCCCATGGCAGCATAATTAAAAAAAAAAAAACGAAAAAACATTAAATAAGAAAGGATTAAATGAAAGACCTGATTGAGGATTATGTCTCAGCTGGGTGTGGTGGCTGGTGGCACAGGCCTTTAGCCCCAGGACTTGGGAGGCAGAGACAGGTGGATCTCTGAGATGGAGGCCAGCCTGGTCTACATAGCAAGTTCCAGGCCAGAAGGGGCTACAGGGAGACCTTGTCCCAAAAGAATTAAAAAAAAAGCCAGGTGTGGTGGTGCATCCCTGTAGTCCCAGAACTTGGGAGGCAGAGGCAGGCGGATATTTGTGTGTTTAAGGCCAACCTGGTCTACATAGTGAATTCCAGGTCAGCTGGGGCTACAGGGAGACCCTGTCTCAAAAAGACCTGGGGGAAAAAAAAAAAGGTCATCTCAGATTATGGGTGACCTTAAATGACTGTTTAAGAATATTGACTCTCCTGTGGACTAAGAATATCGACGTCTCCTATGGGTCATTAACTAATGCATCCTCTCCCTCTGTCTGTCTTTGTGTTTTTTTTCTACGAGGGAATGTAGGCGTCAGACAGTAAAATCATGCAAATACTAATTATATTGGAAGGAAAATATTGATTACAATATTTCTAACTAGGTAAAAGAAATTTTCCCTGAAGAAAGAACAAAATGAAAAGTAGATGGAAATTCCCTGGTGATTTGATAACTTTTTTTTTTTTTTTCTTTCATCTTTTTGAGACAGGGTCTCTCTGTAGTCCCAGCTGGCCTGGAACTTGCTTTGTAGACCAGGTTGGCCTGGAACTCACAGAGATCCACCTGCCTTTGCCTCCCAAATGCTGCGATTAAAAGCATGTACCACCACACCTGCCTGCAGTTAGCTATTTATTAGAAATAGTTTTACAAACAAAAAATATATAATATACTCTCACTTCATTATCTTTTAATTTCAGTAGTCCTGTTTGATTCACCTCTCTCCCTTCCCCTTCCTCCTCCTCTTTGTTCCCTTACCTTTCCCTTTCCACTTTAAAGTACGGTCCAAAAAGCTGGGACTGCTGCTGTACATCTTTGATCTTGAGAGGCAGATCTCTGGGAGGTTGAGGCCAGCCTGGTCTACATTATGAGTTCCAGGCTAGCAGGACTTCAGGGGGACCCTGTCTCAAAAAAAAGAAAAAGCAATCCAAACAGCCTATTATATCCCCTATAAACTTGTCCCCTTTAGGATTTCCTGGACTTACGTGTGGTCTGAACTGCTACACTGTTGTGCTGGTCAGCATGACCAGCTCCCGTGTTCCTATAAACTTCTAATTGTGTCACGAGCTACTCTGCCCTAATAGAAATATCATGTGAATTATATATATAGCTTTAAATTTCTAGTAGCCACAATAAAAATGTAACAGATCAGGAAGATTATAATAATGTAATATCCCAAACAGTATCATACTAACATAAAAAATTTTAGATCACTAACAGCATTATTTTTATATTACTGAAATTCAATACGTATTTTATGCTTATAGTACAATTCCATTGGATTGTACTAATTTGGATTAGTCACATTTAAGGCGATATATTACCATATGTGTTTACTGAAATAGATAATGCAGGTCTGGAGGCTTAAATTATTATAGATTCAAGTTCAGTTCTTTTGACATATAGCACCAACACAGCCCACTCTCCTTCCTTCCCACCTTCCCTCTGTCTCCCCTCTTTTCTTCTGTCTTGTTCCCCATCATTTGTTCTGTTTTATTTAATAATTTACCTACTGATGAGTACCACAAGGGGTGGGGGCATGTGAAATGCCCTAAGGCAGCAAAGAAAGGAAAGGTGGAAAGAAAAGTGGCTGAAATGCCACACTTTCAGTGGTGTTTTTCAGATTATGGAGGCCTGTTTGAGAGTAAAGTTTCAGTCTTTAAGAGTACATTGAGAAGCTGTAGAGATGGCTCAGTGATTAAGAGTGCTTACTATTCTTACAGAAAACCTGAGTTTGGTTTCCAGCACTTTCTTCTGCTCTTCTTGGATACATGTGCACAAATGGCATAAACTTACCAGACACCCAGACCACCCCTGACACACACACACACACACACACACACACACACACACACATACATATATAAAAATTTAAAACAAATCTTTTTTTTTTTTTTAAAGTCCTCATTCTAAAGAGAAAAGTCAATAGGTTGGAGGTTTCAGTAAGCCCACTTCCTCGCCTTCTTCATCCACTACCCTTGCAAAAAATAAAACCAAACAAAGAACACTGGTTGTTCTTGCCGAAGACCCGGGTTCGAATCCCAGCACCCACATGGCAGCTAAGAACTGTCCGTAACTCCAGTTCCAGGGGATCGGACAGCCTCTTCTGTCCTCCGCCGACATTGCACGACACGGGTGCACTTACCTACATTCAGGCATACATAGAAAATAAAAATAATAAAATATTTTTTTGAAAAAGAAGCTTAACTTTATAGATGCAAACCTAATGGAAGACATAGGCTGAGAATGTTATGGAGATTAGAGCTTTAATAGCTATGTTGAGTACTCACAGGAAAATATAATGAGTATGATTACATGTAGAAGTTGAAGAAGTAAAAAAAAAAAGTTGGCTGGAGAGATGGCTTATTGGTTAAGAATACTGGTTCTTCTTGGAGAAGACTGGTTGGGTTTGAATCCCAGCACCCACATGGCAGCTAACAACTGTCAGTGACTCCATTTCCAGGGGATCCGACAGCCTCTTCTGACCTCCTTGGGCATTGCACAACATGGGTGCACTTACCTGCATGCAGGCAATACACACATACACATAAAATAATTTAAAAAAAATTTAAAAACAAAGTTAAAGACTGAAGTGGATAGATAGTAGGATCATGGAAAACCATGGCATGTAGAAACCAAAATGTTGCATGGTTTGTGCATGTCAGTTTCCATCAGTGTGACAAAATACCTAAGGAAGAACAACTTCCTCTGTGTGAAACATGTTGGAAGAACCAACTGAGAATGCCATACCTGTGACAGCCAGGAAGCAGGTGGGAGAGATCAGAAAGGGCCCTTGGGGCAAGATAGACCCTTCTCAGGACTTCCCTTAATGACCTGCTTCCTTCAGGGGGCCTACTTGCTAATGTCTCATTTAATGTAGATTAAATGACTAGATTAACACACTGATGAATAGCCTTCCTGATCCAGTCACCTCTCATAATGCCACCAGCTGTGAACTAGGTCTTCAACACTTGTTTCATTTTTGTGGGATACTTCATAGCGAAACCACAGTAGTGTAAAAGAGCCTTTGTATTAAATGCCCTGATCTTCAAATTTAGTCTGTGAAAGAGGAGTCCTTGACCTCAGTAGAACAGCAGACTAGCCACGTGATTAAACCTTAAATCAGAAGTTTTTATCACATATATAGGAATAATGGTCTGATGGCATTGCAAGAGAAAGAAGATTGACCCTTTAGCCATTGGCCATTGACTCAAGAGTAGTAGAGTATCAGAGAATTTGTTTGAGAGCAATGGGCTAGAGGTTCTTCAGAGAAGATTCAGAATTCAGTGAAAAGATTAATGATACTGGATTTTTTATAGTTGAATCAGGCTGTGTGAGCTAAATAAGAATACTAGAAGTCACCATACATGTGGATTTGTATACAGAGTGTAATAGAGATAAGCTTAAAAGTGATGCTTGATATAACATTCAGTTTCTCTTTAAAATTGGTTATAATTTTGTTTTCTTCAGGATTTCTAAAAAGTCGAGATCGTGCCTATACAAAATTCTATACCATTTTGTCCAAAACACAGATTTTTATTCGTTTCATTGAAGAATGCAGTTTTGTAAGTGATAAAGACACTGGATTGGCATTTTTTGATGACTGCATAGAGAAGGTAAATCTTTGTTCTATATACCAATTAAAAAAGCAAGTTTGGCTTACCTCTGAAATCACTATTTTTAGCTCGGAGTAATCTAAGGAAGATAGCGTCTGTGTGTGTGTGAATCTGTTAAGTGCAAAGAACAATTTCCTTACCTGTATTTTTATTTAAATGAATAGGATAGGATTTAGTTTCATTAAAAATAAAAAGTTATGAATTTAGGGACTGGTGAGATGGTACAGTGGGTAAGAGCTGTACCTTGCTTGCTGCTCTTGAAGAGGACCTGGGTTTGGTTTCCAGCACTCACATACCTGTTCACTACTACCTGTAACTCCAGTTCCAGGGACTCTGAAGGCCCTATTCCTGCTTCCGCAGGCACTGAATACAGTGAATTTATGTGGATTTATATGTAGTGGATGTTCTGGTTCTTGTTTTAAGGCCTTTCAAAATACTTTTGCTAGTGTTTTGGGGAAATTTTTCATTATCATTTGAGGTTTTTTTTTTTTTTTTTTTGATCTCAGGCTGGCTACAAACCTGCTTGTGGCTAAGAATGACCTTGAAATTCTGATTACTCCTGCTCCACCTTCCAAGTGCTGGAATTATAGGCATGTTGTGTCCCCCTTAGCCCAACACCCCTCACTCCATTCCCTAATTCTGCCACCCCGCCTCCACGTTTGAGATAGGAACTTGTTTTGAGATAGGAACCCTGGCTGACCTAGAACTTGCTATATAGATTGAGGCTGGCCTTCTGGCCTCGAACTTGGAATTTTGCCTTTGCCTCTGCATGCACCATCACTCCCAGCTCTTTACCTTGATTTTTAACAGTGAACCACTTGCATATTTCTTTTTCTTTTTTTTCTAACCACCTGTGTAACACCAGTTCCAGGGGCTCTGACACCCTCTTCTGACCTCAGAGTCATCTGTACTCACATGCACATACCCACACAGAGATGCATACATACACACATAATCAAAAATAAAACCTTTTTTTAATGTCTTTTGACAGGGTCTGAACTCACTATGTATAACAGGCTGGACTCGATCTCAGAGAGATCAGCCTCCCTGCCTCTGCCAAGTGCTGGGATTAAAGGCATGTGCCACCACACCTGGCCCACATATTTCTTTCTAATTTTTAACAGGTTTTCTATTTTTGCTAAGTAGATCTTGGGACCAGTTGTTTATACAAAGCATAAATTATGTAAAAATTGAGCTGGGCTTGGACCTGTGCACCTTTTTTTTTTGATCATTATTTTTTTTTCATACAGAAGAATTCATTCCAAAGCAATTGACATTGAGACGTTTTCACATGCATTTCTAATCTCTATATACATGACTATCACTGGTCACAGTCGCCCACCTTCTGAGCTCCTCGGCATCTGAGCATGA
>NW_008348580.1:2206498-2273704 GCF_000622305.1 Nannospalax galili | reverse complement strand
AGTGCAGGCTAGGAGCGGACCTGTGCACCTTTAATCCCAGCTCTCAGGAAGCAGAGGTAGGCAGATCTCTGTGAGTTCAAGGCCTCTGTGAGTTCAAGGTCTACATAGTGAAAGACAGGCTGGTCCCTTGGGCTCTCAGCTGCTGAGCAGAGGCAGGCAGAACTTTGTGAGTTTGAGGCCAGCCTGGTACATAGCAAGTTCCAGGCCAGCTGGGAACTACAGGGAGATCCTGTCTCAATAAATAAATAATAAATAAATAAATAGATAAATAAATAAATAAAATAATAATAATTGAGATTGTGTCCATGAAAGGTTGAAGGGTTCAGTATTGGCCCTTGGTGATTTGTATGCCTTAGAAGTCATATTTGTGAATAAGGTTTATGAGAGAACAAATCAAAGTGTACCTGTAATCACCTACCTTTAATCATGTACCTGTAATCACCGTACTTGAGAGGTTAAGGCAGGAGGATGTTAAGTTCAAGGCCAGCCTACGCTACATGGCAAGTTCTAGGCTAGCCTTGGCTACACAGTGAGCCCTGTCTCAGAAAGAAAAGAAGGGAAGGAAGGACAGAAGACGAATGAAAATAATTTTCAATCCTATTAGCCACAAGACAAATATGGTTTAAGCATTTAGAACCTAAAATATATATTGTGAAATGTTTTTATATATACCTGGTGTTGAAAAAAAAAGGTAGTTTTTCTTTGTTATATGTGTTTGTGTGTAAGGTGTATATGCACGTGTGTGCACGCAGTTCACGTGCAGAGAGAGGCCAGAGGCAGATGTTGGGTGTCCTGCTCTACCACTCTGTACCATATTCTTTGAGACAGGGTACTTTACTAAACCTGGAATTAGACTGGTAGCCAGCAAACCTCAGCAATCTTCCTCTTTCTGTCCCCACCACCCCCATGACCACCAGCACTAGTGTTACAGGCACATGCCTGCTTTTTACATAGGTGCTAGCATCTGAACTCAGATCCTCATACTTGTGTACCAAGAACTGAACTATCGAGCCATCTCTCTAGCCCCTAGTTGCTTTCTTTCTTTTAAATTTAGATTTAAAACAAATTATTAAAATTATTAAGGTTTTCACTAAAAATTTCTTCTCTTTTCTAGTTGTTTCCAGATAAAGTTGTAGAGAAAACAGACAAGGTATTTTTTTATTGTTGAAATTTCAGCTTTCTGAATTATTTCTTGCTTATGTGCAAACTAATTGGAGAATATACTTATTTTCAGATTGATTTGGATTCAGCAGAAGATACCAAATTGATAGAACTAGATGATTCACAGAAAAGTGAGCATACTGTATTTGTAATGCCACCCGAGCCCACTCCTGATGATGGGAAGGATCTGTCCCCACAGTACAGGTAGAGGGTTTTTAAAGAGCTACTTGGACATAACTTCGATAGTATATTTGAGACTTTATGCAATTATCAATAGATAGATATCTTTGTAATTTGTAAAGGTGATTTTCAGTATTAAGTTAGTGAACTAAGAGGTAACTATTCTGTGGAGTTCTTACCAGGTATAATTTAAGGCTAGGTGGTCTTATTAAGGGAAGTCAGATGTCGATTGGTTCTGAAGAAGAAAAGTTTAATTTTTGTGAGGTTCCCTACTTCCTTCAGTAGTTTTTGGGTTTTTTTTTTTTTTTTTTTTGGTCTTTTTGAGACAGGGTCACCCTGTAGCCCCAGCTGGCCTGGATTCACTATGGAGACCAGGCTGGCCTCAAACTCACCAGTGCTGCCTCCCCAGTGCTGGGATTAAAGGCGTGCGCCACCACGCCCGGCTCAATTACTAATTTTTTTGACTGTAAGTTTCCTGTGGGTTGGTTCATTATTCTTTGTTATTTGTATCTTTGTGGATACATATGCTTTTTTTATTGGCTATTTTTCTAATAGAATTCCTTTAAGAGAAAGTCAAAATAAGTACCTTTCTAAAGAGAGAGACTAATGTATAATCTCACCAGGCCTACTGATGATTATATATCTGGAATTGAGAGTGTCTTAATTAAATAATATTTGATTTCATGCTATAGAATTAATTTTTTACTTTGGCTTAACTTTTGTGATTTAGAATTCTGGTACTGACACACAAGATAAAATCAAATAGGGAAAGGCAGTATCTTCAAGAAGAAAATTTGCCAAAAAAAAAAAAAATAGACAAGTGTTAAGAAGAGTCAATAATGGAAAAATAATACTCAGCTTTTCCAGCATTGAAAGAAATGCAAGCCACACTGGTGAACGGAATCATTTTTAACGTGGCTGATGAGGCTGGGGTGCGACACTGGGGTACATGTTGAGTATGACCTTTTTTGAAACCTAAAAACTTTAGATTTACATTAAATTTTATTCTCTTGAGAAACATCGACTTAGAAAACGCTATTATTGAGAATTTATCCTAAGAAAATTAAGTGAAAAAGTTCACAAGGATACATATACAAAGACATTTAGGATATTCACAAGTAGTCTAATAATAACAGTAGTGTGAAGAGTTGGTTAAATTATAGCACATATCTAAAATAAAAATCTTATGCTGTTAACTATTGATATAGGCTAATTTCTTGAAGTAAAACGTGGTTACAGAGTATGCCAAATGTTATTTTTTAATCAATTATTGAACACGGCTTTTATTGAGTTATTATTACTCTTTTAAGTTAAGGTGTCAGAGATTTCTCAAGACTTGGTTGAAAATGACAGACAGGGTGGGGAGGAGCTTGAGTTTCCACTATCTGGATCTTACACCTATATTTTCTCATACTTTGAAAAAAATCTATAAGGATTTTAAAGAATATTAGTGGATACTTTTGAGGTTTAGAGATACCCACCGAAGTAGCTGAGTATTATGAATAATTGAATGTATTTTTAAGTCAGCAGTTCTATTTTTGCTTTTTATTTTAGTTACCAATACTTTCCAGGATTGGACCTGAAGCTTTTCGACAGACCACAGGAGTTGAAACCTCGTTTTAATAAGCACCCTTCTGGGAGCAGCAGTACAAACAGTCCAGCTCTCATGGCCAAAAGAACTAAACAGGTCAGGTATTCTCCATCTAATCCACGTTAATTAAAAACGTAAGATATGTATATGTGATATGCAGTTTATAATATAGAACCCTAGCAAGCTGTTTGAAGACTTGTTCTGGTTGTTACTGAATCTAACTAGATTTCTTGCAACTTTACTTAATATTAAGGCTGAAGGTTTTTTTAATACTTATATTTATACTTTCATGAGAAGCCTTGGGAACCAAACATACTTTAAAAAATATAGACTTTGCTATGTGTGATGCCACACACCTTTAATCCCAGTAGTTGAGAATAGGCGAATTTCTATGTGTTTGAGGTTAGCTTGGTCTACATAGGGAATTCCAGGCCAGCCAGGGCTACATAGTGAGACCCTGTATCAAAAATGATACACACATATTACTCTATTCATATAATTCACATACCATACCATTTATATACATTTATATAGTTAAAGTGAATTATAATTCAGTAAATTCAGTAGTTCACTCTTCCTAGGGGGGTGGTTAATGTGTTCATTGGGTTGTTTCACCTCAGTTAATTTTAGAAACCTGAATCACCCCAGAAAGAAAGCCCACATTCTTTAGCCATTCCCCAATAGCATCCATCCCCAACAGCCCTCTACAGCCACCAGTCTATTTTCTCTCTACAGATGAAATCTATGTATTCTAGGCATTCCTATAAATAAGATAATATATACCGTTTTGTGATTGTGTTTCATTTGTTATCCTTTCAAGGTGTGTCCATCTTGTAGCATGCATTAGTACTTTATTTTGACTGCTTAATACTCCATTGTGTGGACCTACCACAGTTTATTCACAGGGATTGTAGAGGTTCTTTTTGGCTATTAAGAATATTGTTGCTGGGGCTGGAGAGATAGCGCAGTGGTTAAGAACACTGGCTGTTCTTGCAGAAGACAAGGTTTGAATCCCAGCACTCACATGGCAGCTAACAACTGTCTGTAACTCCAGTTCCAGGGGATCCAACAGCCTCTTCTGTCCTCCTCAGGCATTGCACAACACGGGTGCACTTACCTACATGCAGGCAATACATGCATGCACATAAAATAAAAATAATAAAATATTTAAAAATAAAAAAGGATGTTGCTAACACACGTTTCCATACCCACACTGCTGCCCTCTGCTTCTGTAGCTACGGAGTATCTCCAACTGGATTTCAAGCAAGCTGTGGACTGCTGCTGCTTTTTTTCTGTTGCCAAACCCACTGAACACAGAGCCATAAATTCTTTCATACATTGGCTTGTAAGCCACACTGTATATTTTTTGTTTGCCAACCCTCACTAATGAAGATTTAGTTTTTGATACCCACCTCTAGCCTGTCCTATATTGATGAACTTCGCTCTTTGTTCTTCATAAGATAGCCTAACTGAACATCTACTACTCTGGGAAAGGAGCTTTTGAAGCTGCAGCTACCTGGAGATTGGAAGAATGATGATGTTGTCCTTCATGCACTGAGTTTAGAGCAGAGAGAACACAGGCAGAGGAGCCGCAGAACAGAGTGTGGCTGTATGTGATCTCTCCCACCCTTAGGGAACA
The DNA here is from genome assembly GCF_000622305.1 of Nannospalax galili. Classification (NCBI taxonomy): domain Eukaryota; kingdom Metazoa; phylum Chordata; class Mammalia; order Rodentia; family Spalacidae; genus Nannospalax; species Nannospalax galili. Next base: position 2,269,133 of record NW_008348580.1, on the reverse strand, counting down.
AGCAGTTCTGCAGTGACAGGAGGAGCAGGGGACTGAATAGCCACCCGCACACAAGTTTCCACTACTAAAGGTGACTGAGCAAGTGCTTAGAGAGGATGTTGCAAAATAAAGAATTGGTGCATGTTCTTCTGAAGCTCCCATTTAAAGAAAGAATGTTCCAGTAAGCATTTGTGTACAAGCATTTTGAGATTATATGTTTTCATTTCTTTTGGGTATATCTAGGAGTAGATTTACTATATTATATGGTAATTCTCTGTAAAATCTGTTGAGGAAATGCCAAGCTGATTTCCAAAATGGCTACACTGTTTTGCATTCCCACTAACATTGTTCAAGTGTTCTGATTTTTCAGTATTCTTTCCAGTTCTTACTATCTGCCTTTTTTTTTTAACTACCGTCTTGTGAATATGAAGTGATATCTCATTGTAGCTTTGATTTACTTCTTCCATGTAGCTTATGTATAATATTCCTTATAGCAAATATTACATTCTAAAGAGCATTAACACAGGATGACCTAGACATCTTGCTTTACTACAGTGTCTGATTTAGAAATAAAGGATTAAGCTGTGGTTAGATATGCATTAAAATAAATTCTCTTTACACTGACATTTTGGAGGTCTTCAAAACATGGAAATTTTCAGAATAAACTGGAGCTTGTGACAGTCAGACATGAGCCAGCACGTCTAGCTTTGGATCAATTTTTAAATTATTTTAAAAATCAATTTTTAAATTATTTTTATTTTATGTGTATGAGTGTATTGCCTCCATGCATGTAAGTGTACCAGTATTGTGCAGTACCCATGCCCATGGAGGTCAAAAGAGAATGCTAGATTCCCCTGGAACTGGGTTATAGATGGTTGTCAGCCCCCATGTGGATGCTGGGAATCAAACCCAGGTCCTCTGCAAGAGCAGCCAGTGCTCTTAATTGCTGAGCCATCGTTCCAACCCCTAAATTGATTATTTTTAAAGAACAGCTCAATGAGAGAATTAATGTAGTCTGTAAACTCAGAAGGGAGAGTGAAGTGGAAATTGTGGCAGGAAATAACCTAGGGCATCTTAACTACTAGGAAAGAATGGAGCAGATATTACTTAAGACTGGAGTAGAAAGGCAGGTATGGTGGCGCACGCCTTAAATCCTAGCATGCAGAGGCAGAGGCAGGTGGATCTCTGTGAGATCAAGGCCAGTCTGGTCTATATAGTGAATTCCAGACCAGCTGGGGGCTACAGAAAGATGCATCTCAAACACATGCACGCACGCGCATGCACACACACACACACACACACACACACACACTACTAGAGTAGGCCTGGTAATCTGAGCTTAAATCATGTCCTCTGACCTCTGCGTGTATGTTGTGGCCCACATATCCACATGCAAACAGCTCATGTGTGCACTCACAGTTTTAAAAAAAAAGAGACTGGGGGACTGTACAGATGACTCAGCAGTTAAGAGCACTGACTGTTCTCGAAGAAGACCTGGGTTTGAATCCTAGCACCCACATGGCAGCTAACAACCATCTGTGACTCCATTTCCAGGGGTCCAACCCCCCTCTTCTGGCCTCCAAGGTCACTACATGATGCTGGTGCATTTACATACATGTATGCATAATACTCACACACATAAAATAAATACATAAAATTTAAAAATAAAAGACTGGAGTAGAGAGCCTATAATCAGAGCATTTAGAAGGTGGAGGAAGGAGGATCAGGAGTGCAACTTTAGGCCAGACTAGGCTACATAATGAGACTCTATTTCAAAAAAAAAAAATTGAAAATCATAAATGTGTAAGTCAAGGATATATAGTTTTAGCTGCCTTTTTACCCATTAATGGCATTGTTTCCTACTATATCAAGAACACTTGTTTAACTATTATAAAATGGGACTGGAGGGGCTGGAGAGATGGCTCAGTGGCTAAGAGCACTGACTGCTCTTGTAGAAGACCCGGGTTCAAATCCCAGTACCCACATGGCACCTAACAACTGTCTATAACTCCAGTTCCAGGAGATCCGATGCCCTCTTCTGACCTCCACGGACACTGCACAACATGGGTGTACCTACCTACAGTTGGCAATACATACACATAAAATAAAAATAATAAATAAAATATTTTTAAAAAATAAAAATGAAATGGGATTGGAGCAAAGGCTCAGTGGTTAAGAGCACTGAGTACTCTTGTAGAGAACCTTGATTCGGTTCCCAGCACCCACATGGCAGCTAACAACCATCTGTAACTCCAATTCTCCCTCCCTTCCTCCCTCCCTCTTCTCCCTCTCCTTCCCTCCCTCCCTCCCTCCCTTCCTTCCTTCTCTACAGGGTCTCTCTGTAGCCCCAGCTGGCCTGGAACTCAGTATGTAGACCAGGCTGTCCTCAATCTCACAGAGATCCTTCTGCCTCTGTCTCCTGAGTGCTGGGATTAAAGGCTTGTACCACCACATCTGGCTAAAATACTTTGTTTTTAAGGCCTAATTTTACATGAAGAATTTTCCTTTTCTTTCTTCTTCCCTCTAATGGATTTTAGTAAATATGGTAATATTTTATTTTTCTTTCTAGGAGATAAAAACAGCCCATAAGTTGGCGAAGAGATGTTATACAAATCCACCGCAGTGGGCCAAGTGTCTGTTCAGTCATTGTTACAGTTTATGGTTTATCTGTCTTCCTGCCTATGTTAGAGTTTCTCACCCTAAGGTCAAAGCACTCCAACAGGCATACGATGTACTTATTAAGATGAGGAAGACAGATGTGGATCCACTAGATGAGGCAAGTATAAGATACTCAGCTACTGTTAAAAATATATATATATATTTTTTTGCAGTGTAGTGGATACAATCCTTACTTATGCTGGGCAACTGAGGTATATCCCTAGCCCATGAAGATAAATTTTATTTTGTATTTTAAGAGTTTAGGACTGGGGGCTGGAAAGATAACCCAGCAGTTAAGAGCATTTTCTGCTCTTGCAGAAGATCTAGGTTCACTTCTCAGCTCACAGCTTTTCATAACTACAGTTCCAAGAGATCTGATGCCCTCTTCAGGCTTCTGGGGGTACCAGGCACACAGGGCACAAGCATACATGCAGGAAAAGCACTCCTACACATAAAAATTTTTTTAAAAGTTTAGGTCTGGTCAGGCCTGGTGGCTCATGCTTGTGTTGGTAAGCATTTCCCGAGGTAGGAAGATTGCCCCAGGGTCCAGGTTAACCCACCCTGGGCTACCAAGTGAAACCCTATCTCAAAAACACAAAAAGAAGTTGGGTGTGGTGGTATATGCCTTAATCACAGAACTCAAGAGGCTGAGGCAGGGAGATCTCTGAGTTCAAGGCCTACCTGGTCTACACAGGGAGTTCCAGGCCAGCCAGGGCTGCATAGTGACACCCTGTCTTTAAAAAACAAAACAAAAACAGAAAAAAGCAGGAAGGCTAGGTTAGGTGTTAGGTTGTTTTAAAGCATGTCAAATCCTCTTAATACTCTGTTTCATAGAGCTAGTGTGTACATGGTTTGCTTTACTTTAAGGTTTATTAAAGTTCATGCTTTGCCTGGGTGTGGTGGTACATGTATCCCAGCGCTTGGGAAGCCAAGGCAGGACGATTGCAACCTGGACTACTTTGTGAAACCAGATCAGGTTGTTTGCCCTTGATGCACAGACTGGAATACTGATTTCATTTTGTTCTTATTTAACTTTGTTAGAGAACTGACAGGCAGAAGACTTTTTGCAGGTGGTTCTTGGTACTATTGTCCTAGGTATAGTGAGTTATAAATTTGTTTGCTATTCATATGAAAATGTAGTCCCTCTTTTTCAGCTTTGCTGCATTTGACACACATTTATTTGGGGTGCCTGGCCTGTACATAGTAGAATGCTTAGCAGCATCAACGGCTCCTGCCCATTAGACACTAGAGGCCAGTAATATCCTTTTCCCCCCTTCACAGGTTATGACGGTCAACAATGTCTTATTGCCCCATGTACCCTGGAGAACAAGATGGCTTTGGAAACCTGCTATAGATAGCAATAGAACTCCCTCAAAGTTGATTTCAGGGTTAGATCAGTTGATATACAGATAATGCCTGGCTAACAATCAGCATTCAGTAAATGGTGTACTGGGTGTCTTTATATATTATCGCTCTTAAGCCTCAGAGCCACCCAAGTGGTCATCCAGTTGACAGCTTAGGAAAATGAAATGTTTATGTAGCTTTTCTCTTGGCTCCCTTTGCCATTGGAAGTGTTAGTTTTGTTGTGTTTGAGACAGGGTCCCTCTATAGCCCTGGCTGGCCTCAAACTCATTGAAATCTGTCTGCCTCTGCCTCTCAAGTGCTGGAATTAAGAAGTGTGCCACTCACTATACCCGGCTTAGAAGTTATTTCTGGTGTTATAATAACTATACTTGAACCAGATTAGAAATTAAAAAGTCTTTGCTAATAATATTACCTTGTACCCCTCCCCCCATCCCTCCCTTCCTTTTGTGGTACCCCTGGGGACTGAACCTATGGTCTTGTGCATGCTGAATGTAAAGCATACTGATGGGGAAGAAAGGTATTTTAACCAACTTGATTCTAGAAATGAATTCTTTCTCACATTTATGGAGAACGGTAGTCATTCTTGTATAGATTTATTTTTTCACACAAATGAGAGGTGCATGAAATAATCAGGTTGATTATTAGGTTGAATAGAGTTTGTTGTTGTTACTGTTCTATTTTATTTTATTTTTTCTCAGAGTATTTCATAACCCAGACTAGCCTGGAAGTCATTATGTATTGGAGAATGGCTTTAAACTCTGATCCTTCTGCCTCTGCCTTCTCAGTGCTGGGATTATAGACCAGTGCCACCACTTGGTTGAATAGGGTTTTTTTGTTTGTTTTTATTTTAATGTTTATTTTGACACAGGGTCTCATTATGTAGACCAGGCTGGTCTCAAACTATAGAGATCTGCCTGCTTCTACCTCCAGAATGCTGGGATTAAATGCTTATACCACCACCCCCAGCTTCTTAGATAGGTTTTAAAAATAATTTAAGTAGGTGCTCATACTGGAACAAAAGATTCAGTCATGCTTCATAAGTTTATGAAAAGAATTAAGGGCTGGAGAGATGGCTTATTGTTTAAGAGCACTGACTGCTCTTTCAGGAGACCCGGGTTTGATTTCCAGCACCCATATGGTGGCTAACAACCATCCATAACTCCAGTTCCAGGGGAACTGATGTCCTCTTCTGGCCTTCACAGGCATTGCACCATGTGGGTGTACTTACGTACACACAAGCAAAATAGTCATACACACTAAATAAAAATTAAATTTTAAAAAAGAATTGAGTAGTCATTTTATTTGTTTTATTATTTTGCTTGTTTTTGAGACATAGTCTCATGTGGTCCAGGCTGGCTTTGAACTCACTCTGTAGCCTTGTAGGTTTGTTTTAAACTCCTCTTCCTCCTGCGTCCACCTCCCAAGTGCCAGGATTACAGGTACACACCACCCACATCTGGCTGATAGTCTTTATAATTTCTGTACATCTCAGATAAACTGTTATGCTGGCTACTGATGCCCCAGTGTTGTTCTTGTCAGGTGTGCTATCGTGTGGTAATGCAGCTTTGTGGACTTTGGAGTCATCCTGTTTTAGCAGTGAGAGTCCTATTTGAAATGAAAACTGCTAAAATAAAGCCAAATGCTATTACATATGGCTATTATAATAAGGTAAGTAGGATTAATATTAGGCAGTATATTGCTAATGAAGAATGATGATTTTTAAAAATCTTTTATTTGTTAAACTTCTGTTGATAGGAGGTTTGGGGAGCATAATTCTCTCTCTCTCGGTCTTTTTGGTCTTTTTGAGACAGGGTCTCTGTTTTGAAATATGTGTATATTATGAAATGGCTCAGTCAAGCTAAGTAACATATGTATTATCTCGTTTACTAATTTTTGTGGTGAAGACACTTAAAAATCTCTTACCAATTTCTAAAATGTAATGCATTGCAGTAAGTCTCGTCACCGTGTTGAATTATAAATCTTTTAAATTTATTCTTCCTATCTAACTGAAATTTTGGGTTCTTAGATCCACATCTCCTTCACTGTCCCACAGCCCTGCCCTTAGCAGTATTGCTCTTGAGCTCAACTTTTCAGATTTTACATTTAAGTGAGATCATGTGGATCTTTCTTGTTTCACCTAACATAATGTCCTGAAGGTTCCTCAGATTGTTTACAAGTGACAAGGATTTTTTTTTTTTTAAGCTTAATAATGAGGGCTGGACAGATGCTCAGCAGTTAAGAGTTCTAGCTGCTCTTGTAGAGGACCTGGTTTGGTTCCCAGCACCTACATGGCAGCTAATAACTATCTATAACTCTAATTCCAGGGGCTCCAACACCTTCTTCTGGTATACTTACATATATGCAGGCAAAATACTCATATACATAAAATTAAAATAAAAGTAAAAATTTTAAAAAGCTTAAAAAAGCTTCCATGTGAATATTTTCTTTATTCTTGTATAGATGGGCATTTAGGTTGATTCCATATCTTGGTTATGAATAATGCTACAGTGAATTGGGAATGCAGATCCTTGTTTGTTTGGTTGTTGTTTGAGACAGGGTCTCATTATGTAGCTCCAGCTAGCCTGAGTCAGAGGCCTTTGTCTCCTATGCTGGGATTAAAGGCATGCATCACTATTCCCAGCTAGATCTCTTTGAAATAATGATTTCATTTCCTATGGAAATACGTTCAGTTGTGGGATTGCTGGGTTACATGGTAGTAGTTTAGGAACTTCCATAACTTCTGTATTAGTTACTTTTTTTTCTGTTGCTGTGATGAAATACTGTAACAAAGGACATTTATAGAAGGAAGAATTTATTTTTCCAGTTCCAGAGGGATGAGTTCAGCGTTGTTGGGAGGCATAGTAATAGGTAGCTGGAGCGGAAAGCTGAGCACTTACATCTTCAAGCCCCCCCCCCCCCCCCCCCCCCCGCCCTGTGAAGTGCTTCCTCCAAAGCAGTGCCACCAACTGGTCACAAAGTGTTCAGATACTTGAACCCTATAGGGGACATTCTTGTTCAAAGCACCATACATACCATTTTCCATTATGGCTTCACAAATTTGTATTCTCACTAACATTGTAAAAGGGTTCCCTTTCCGGGTTCCCTTTTTTCTGTATGTTTGCTAGCATCATCTTTTCCCTTTTTAAAACTTAAAAAAAAAAAAATGAAATGTATTGTTTTTGTGTCTGTGTGCACATATGACGGGGGAGCACACCTTGCTGTGGCCTGCATATGGAAGTCAGAAGACAACTTTTGGGGGTCGGTTCTCTCCTCCCACTGTGGGTTCTGGGGCATTGAACTCAGGTCATCAGGCATGTGTAGCAAGTGCTTTTACCCACTGAGCCATCTTGCTGGCCCTAATGAACTTTTTTTTTGCGACTTTTATTTTACCTTTAGGTAGTTTTGGAGAGCCCATGGCCCAGCAGTACCCGTAGTGGTATCTTCTTATGGACAAAAGTGCGGAATGTGGTACATGGTTTGGCACAGTTTAGGCAGCCACTCAAAAAGTCGGGGCAAATATCACAGGTCTTTTCAATATCAGGTAATTCATGTGTTTGGAAAGATTTTTTAAACTATAATTTTATAGACATATGGACTTGTAATTAAATGAAGTAAAGAACTTGAAATTCTGTTATTTTCATATACAACTGAAGCTAGATAACCTCACTACAAATTTCCACCCAGAAATCTACAAACTGTTGTGTAATTGTAAATTACACGTTTAGTTCCAGAAATATTGGTGCCCAGATTCCTGAACTACATTGTCCTTATCTTTAGCTCCTCAGAATACCACAGGTGGAAGTGATGGGGACACAGTGAGCCACGGTAGTGTGGATAGTTCTAACGATGCTAACAATGGGGAGCACACAGTCTTCGTCAGAGACTTAATCAGCCTTGATTCCATTGATAATCACTCTAGTACAGGTACTAAAAATGTGTATTTTACTAACCTTTCATTTACTACCATGTTAAGTGTTTCTTTTTCAAAAAATTTTACATTCATTGAATTTTTGTAGTGGGAGTACTTTTAAAGTAGTGTGTGTTAATGAGAGGAAGGTGACTTCTGTACTTCTCTTTACTGCCTACAGTATGTAACCAACTTTGGAGTGCTGTGTGTAGTCTCCCAGCACAGTACTTCTTTGTGTTTGTTCCTCCTAAGTTTATGAATGTATCTGATAGTTGGAGCTTGAATATTAATGATACCAGTTTACAAGTCTTTTTCATTAAGTTGAAAAATAAAACTTAGAACTTTGAGATTATAAAGACTTTTAAAAAGAAGGAAATAATGTCAGTAAGAAAAAAATGTGTTTACTTTTAGGACTCTTCAGTTTCGGAAGCTACTTATTTGTATATAACTGTAGGCACACTCTCTGTCCTCTGAAGTTAGAAATGGCTGTGATTAAAGCAGCACGCTGGGCAGATATGTGTGTTGCATATCTTTCTTGTGTTTTGTTGTTGTCATGGTTGTTAATATCTCAAGCCTTCCTTTAGGAAGAATTGTGGTTCTAAGTCCTGTGCTCCATCTGAACTTGTCTCAATGACTGAAGTCTCCTTTTCTCTGCTCTTCGTCGCTCTGCTTTTTGCTCTGTGCTGTTTCTTGGGCTGCATTTGTCCTTGGCTGTCAAGGTGTGGGGTGCAAACAGACTTTTATGAACTGAAGCTATGGATACACGTGTGCATTAATTCCACCCTTGAATGTTAACCACTTCAGGTAATTTCCCATTTATTAGGTTAAGTTTTTCTGACATTCAAGGGTGGGGGAAAGGTTTTTTTGTTTGTTTGTTTGTTTTTGTATTTTAAGTGTTATGAGTGGGGAACATTTTTTAATTCCTGACTTTTCTCCTTTAAATAAATAATATAGACACTCTTGAAAATATCACATGACATTTTATGGTCAATTTACAAAACATTATCATACTTAAAAATAAATTATACCTTTCTCTAATTATAATTTTAAGGCTTGTTTGTAGTATCATTGTGTAAAATGGTGTTATTCATATGAAAGAATTAATTGTTCCAGCTGTTGAGGTTGGTACTGCTTTCTAGAACTTGTCCACTTAATTTTTGTGGCCCAAACTGCCTTCCTATAATTACAAGAGTATATATAAATCATTGAAGAGAGCATAGACCTGTAGGTTACAATCTTGTTTATAATTAAAATTTTCAGACGTGTTTGTAAACTAACAACTTTTTATGGGACTTTTTAATTTTATTTTTAAAGGATTTGTTTTATGTGTATGAATGTTTGGGCTGCATGTATGTATGTATGTGTACCATGTGCATGCCTGATGCCCAAGGAGGCCAGAAGAGGGTGTTGGATCCCCTGGAATTGAAGTTAGACAACTGATTATGAGCCAGGTGGATGTTGGGAACTGAACTAGGGCCCTCTGTAAGATCAACAAGCACTCTTAAACTTAGAGCCATCTCTCTAACCCAGTACTTTTATATTATATTTTATTTTGTTCTTATTTTGGTCTTTTTAAAAAATTTTATTTTATATGTATGCATGTATTGCCTGCATGTAGGTAAGTGCTCCCATGTCATGCAATGCCCACGGAGGTCAGAAGAGGCTGTCGGATCCCCTGGGACTGGAGTTACAGACAGTTGTTAGCTGCCATGTGGGTGCTGTGATTCGAACCCGGGTCTTCTGCAAGAACAACCAGTGTTCTTAACCACTGAGCCATCTCTTCAGCCCCTTATTTTGGTCTTTTTAAGACAGGGTCTCCTGTAGCCCCAGCTGGCCTAGAACTCGCAATGCAGACCAGGCTGGCCTCAAACTCACAGAGATCTGCATGTTTCTGCCCTCCCAGAGTTCTGGGATTAAAGGCGTGCACCATTACACCTGGCATTGGGACTATTTATTTATTTATTTATTTATTTATTATTTTTGGTCTTTTTGAGACAGGGTCTCCCTGTAGCCACAGCTGGCCTGGATTCACTATGGAGACCACACTGGCCTTGACTCACAGAGATCCGCCTGCCTCTGCCTCCCTGATTAAAGATGTAGGCCACCACACTGGGCTGGGACTTTTATTTTAAAGCTACCTTATTTTGTTTCCTTGGACTTTTCCCTCATACTTTTGAAGAAATGAGTTTTATGTATTAAAAAGGCCAAGTACATAATTTTTGACCCGTAACTATTCAAGTTTTTTAAACATTTTTTTAAGGCAATTTGGTCTTTTACTGAAGGGGGAATAAACAGTCTCTTAGTAATTCTAGGTAATTAGTATAAAGATTTCAGCAGTTGGGGCAGAACTTTTGATTCCATTTTCATATATTTTCAATGTGTCTAATGACTGATAGGAGATACTGAATTTATAGTGATTGTGTGTTTGCACAGGGTTTCTAGTGATACTGTGTGACATTTGGGAGTCTTCTAGCCCAGATGCTGATTGTGTTCTTTTCATTAATGGCTACCTTGTAGACTCTATTCACTTGATACCTGATACTGAGGCACTTAGCTCCTTGGGGACTCCTGGTTTCATTAGTTCAACTCTTTCCTAGTTTGTTACTCAACTCATGGTACCATATTTTAACAGCAGACTTTCTGAGGAAGCCAACCAGAACAACTGAAGTTAATAAATCTTAAAATTTTATGGCATTCATTCATTCATTCATTCATTCATTTGTGTGTGTGTGTGTGTGTGTGTGTGTGTATGTGTGTGTGTGTATGTTCACATGTTTGCATGCCCAAGCTTACCATGACTCATATAAGGAGGTCAGAGGACAGCTTGTGGAAGTCTGTTGTCTCCTTCCACTATGTGGGCCTTGGGGATAAAATTCGGCTGGTCAGGCCTGGCAGCAAGACTCATTACCCACTGAGCCATCTTGCCTACCCCAAAGTTTGTAGTTCTAAATAGTGGTGCTGAAAGAAGTTAAAATCTTTTGGCATATGGCAAACCTAATGTTGGAATGGTAGTGTAATTGTGGTGGAGAGCGTGGCATATATTATGTGTCATTCATTGACATCTTTATAACTTTTTTTTTAGTAGCTGGTCTTAGTGTTGACTTTAAATTATATATAAACTATATTCAAAACAGATTTCTTAGAAACATCATTTTGTAATTTGCAATATTTGCTTTATTGTTTTCTTTTATCTTTTTCTTTTTTTTTTTCTTTGGTCTTTTTGAAGCAGGGTCTCCCTGTAGCCCCAGCTGTCCTGGAACTCACTGTGTAGACCAGGCTGGCCTTCATCTCACAGAGATCCGCCTGCCTCTGCCTCCCAAGTGCTGGGATTAAAGGTGTGCACCACCACGCCCGGCATTATTATCATGTTATCCTTGTTGGAAGATTTATTTTGTTGAATGTTCTTTAATTTGTGTTTGTATATTTCCTTGTAGTTAGAATATATGGATCTTTAAGTGTTATCTCCTCAGATTATTACATTTCTAGAGGCAAAAAATATCTCTATGGCCTTCATTGGTTATTTTGATCACTTGATCTCAATGTAGTCTGGCTTCTCTGCATAGAAATCTTTTCCCCATTATAGATATTAAGCTATCTTTGGGAGGTTGGGGAAATTGAGACCACATGGTAATATCCCATTTCTCATCACACTCTTTAAAATTTAGCACCCATTAATGAAGCTTGCTGAACCACTCTTTGATGGTTACAAATATGGTGATTACACTACTTCTATATTTATAAGATGGGCATTCTAATATATGCACGAATTTCTTTTCTCTTTTTTATCAGTATAGATTCATGGATTGCTATATTGCTCAGTGTATTATATAATGTCTTACCATCCTTACTCATCAGATTACCTCTGTGTTGGCCCAGAGCTGGCTCCTTTGAACTCATTATTTCCCTTAGACACGTTTATGGGTTCTTTTGGGGGGCAACAAATGCCCCTGCCCCTGAGCTCAGTTATCAGTCATTTGTTTCAACAGTAGCAGCTTCCTTTTCATGGAAACTGGATTTTAGGTCTTCTCCCTGCTGTCCAAGGTTGTGGTGACTCTGCTTTTAAGACTCCTAGCAAACAAGACTAGAAACTAATTGCGTATTTGTATTTTAGAAATGCCTCTAATTCCAAATCAACCTTAGAAGGTTCTTCTGATTATTTCTTTGGTCCATTTAAAAAAAATTGGGGGTGGGGTGAGTGGTTGAGGGGCTGTAGCTGGGTAGTACAGTGCTTGCCTAGTATACACAAGGCCCTAAATTTAATTCTCAGTATCACACACACGAAAGCCCCTATGTACTTTCATAGTAAGCACCTTGTTTCCTAATAATCACATTTAGTTGTTTGCTCAGTCCTACAATATTCATAAAACAGTTTCAAGTGGGAGGGAGGATTTGGTTTGGGCATTTTAAAGATACATAGTATGAACCAGGCAAGGTGGCACATGCCTTTAATCCCAGCACTTGGGAGGCAGATGCAAGTGGATCTCTGTGAGTTGAGGCCAGTCTGGTCTATATAGCAAGTTCCAGGTCAGCTGGGGCTACAGGGAGACCCTGTCTCCAAAAGACCAAAAAAAAAAAAAAAAAAAGGAAGATACATGATATGTATATGTGAAATTGTCAAAGAATAAATAAAAATTGTTCTAATTTTTTTTCAAATTCATCACAAGGGAACAAACTTACTTAGCTTTTCTAGACTTAACTTACATGCTTTTAGAGTATATACTCCAAATAATGTATTTAAAAGTTCAATTCAAGGGGTAGGAAATTGGGGGTAGTGCAAGGGAACTACCCAGCAGGGTCTGCTCCACCCATGGTGAAAGCCCAGGGCCTGCCTGGAAGAAAAGTTGAATTCAGAGCTGGGTATGGTACCTGTGATCCTAGTACTTGGGAGGTAGAGGGAGGAGTATCTGGAATTTCAAGATCAGCCTGTGCTATATAGCAAGTTTAAACAAACAAAAATGTTTAATTCAGGTCTGGTGATGTAAAGGTGATCGCTACTACAGCTAATGACCTAGTTCAAATCTTGGGACCCACATGGAGAGAACCAACTGCTAGTAGCTGTCCTCTGATCTCCACACGTGCACATGCACACACATAAATGTAATTTTAAAAAATTTAAGCTGGGCGTGGTAGGGCATTCCTTTAATCCCAACACTCAGGAAGCAGAGGCAGGCAGATCTCTGTAAATTCTAGGACATCTGGGGCTACAGGGAGACCTGCCTCAAAGACCATAAAAAAGAAAAAAGAAAAAAAGTTTAATAAAGTTACTTGGGCTCTTCCCCTCCTGACCCTTACAGTTTGCTTAATGTTGTTGCATTTGCCTTTCAGATTCTATCTGCATCAGTTTTAGATCTCACCCTCATTTTGTTGATTTAGTTTTTTTGGATATGTAGAAATTATATGTCCAAAAATAAAATCAGTACAATAAACCATACTTCAAATGGTGCTGGAGAGATGGCTCAGCAGTTAAGAGCACTGGCTGTCCTTGCAGAGGACCCAGGTTCAGTTCCCAGCACCCAAATGGCTGCTAACAACTATCCATAGTTCAGTCCCAGGGGATCTGACACCTTCCTCTGGTTTCCATAGGCATTGTGTGCACGGGTGCACTTACATGCAAGCAAAACACTCATACACATAAAATAAAAATAAATAATTTTTTTAAAAAATTAAAATTTCCTCTCTGCTTTTTCCTCCACTACTTATTGGTGACCATTTTTGTTGTTTTCTGATTTGTCATTCTTACATTTCTTTTGCAAAAGCAAGCAGGTGTGTGTGTTTTAGTCCCTTTTCTTTCCTATAAAAAAGGGCAATATGCTGTATACCCTCTCCACAAGAGGCTTCAAACATGTTGTCCAGATTGCTTTTAATTTAGATGAGGAAATTGAGGTTTGATGCTTTCCAAGGCAGAGTGGCCTTCAGTCTGATGTTCTGCTTCTTCTGGTCTTTGCTTCTTGTTTTTAAAAATGCTGTGTGTGTCTTGTGGGCTTTCTTATCTTTTCTCTAGGTTTAATTGGGTAGGTCAGTGGAAAATTTTTTTTGGTATTTTTATGAATGGATTTTAAGTTTATGAAAATATTTACATGCTTGCATTTTTTTAAAACAGGTGGTCAGTCTGACCAAGGCTATGGCTCTAAAGATGAACTTATAAAGGACTATGCAGAGATTCGTGTGCCTGAAGAGCAAATAGCACAAGAATTGATAACTACAACGAAATTGCAGATAGAAGGCTAGTACTGACATTTATAAGCTTTCTTTAGAAAAATACTTATATTCTTTTATCTTATTTGGTGATTTTGGCAATAATTTTCAGGATTAGCTTATTTTATGATAGACTTTGATATTCTCTGAGGTTTAGAATTTAAAATACTTTAGAAAATTTGTAGATCACCCTTAATTTTGCAAGAAAGTACCATCCATTGGCAAAGTTTCATGGATAACTTCATAGTAAAGACTGACCTTGAACTCCTGTTCCACCTGCCTCTATCTTCAGAGTGCTAGGACAACAGGCATATGCCAGTCACCACACCCAGCAGTAGGATTAAACTTTGGGTTGTCAAACTGATATCCCAGTATTTCTCCCACTGACTCTGGTGCTTGGGATCATACCCAGGTTCTTTCCAGACAAACACTCTACTACTGAACTACATCCCCAGGCACCAAGGTTCCTTTGATTTTTAAAATGGTTTTTCATTAGAAAACCTTCAATTGTGTAAGTGCATTTTTTTTTTTTAGTAGGTTAAAAATAGCCTATGTGGTTTTCCTGGTTTTTTTTAGAGGACTCATTGAGGTAGAGACAATTTGTTGTAATCATTTTATGGAAATACAAGGAGTATTTTGGTTTGTGGTAAAAAGTTCTTCCTGATCTCTTACATGAAAGTACTTTCTTTGATTATGTTACTTAAATGGAAGACGTAGAAGTCAAGGCGTGGGGCTTAATTAATTCACTCAGGGGCACTCATGTTAGGATATTTGAAAGCTAGAACAAAACATTTGTTTCAGTCAGCACTCTTGGTATTTATGTCCAAGTAAGCTGGATACAATAAATCAGTTAAAAAATTATGTGTTCCTACTTGAGGAAAGACTACATCCATATGTAAAAAATCTCCATGGTTTCTGATTATTATTGGCAAAAGTAGAAATGAAATATCCAAATATGTTTTCCAGAGGTGTGTGATGTATTACCTGTTGTCTCAAAACGTTCACAACCTAGTCCAGAGCCTCAAAGTCCTACTGAGCCTCCTGCAGGGGGCAGCAGTATTGTGAAAGCTCCATCTGGAATATTTGACACTACTAACAGGACAAGGAGCACTGGTGAGTGTATAAAATATTCAGAAAGCATTGGGTTTTCTTGTTGTTTCTCATTCTTTCTTTGAGACAGAATCTCATCAGATGGTCAAGCTGGCCTTGAACTTGGCATTTCTATACCTCAGCCTCCTCGGTGCCAAGATTATAGACGTGTACTACTATGCCCAGCTGACTGTGTCTTTAATGATATTAGTTTTGTTGACTTAATTATAATGGATATGTTAGGAATCCATGAGTCTGAATTCTATGACTCAAGAAAACTTAAAATTTTGTTTCTTAAAGGTACAGTTGGGATCCCTGCATAGTGGCACAAAAAAGTAATAAATTTAAAACACATATGAGACTATATGTAAGTTACATGCAAATATTGTACCATTTTATGTAAGGGAGTTGAGCATTGGTGTATTTTATTTAGCATGTGAGATATGAAGGGACACCTGTATTTAATTTTTTAAGGATGAGTGTGCACTGTATTTGTTTCTTGGTATGCCTTTTCTATTGTAATACCTGGTCATTCTTTTTCATTACAGATAATAAGTACTGTAGGGCCTCCTGTTCTTGTCAAGAACAGAGACAGTTATATCTAATCCTAGAAGGTTTATGTATGGGAGGGTAATTCATATCACTAAAGGAAATGGAAGAAAAAGATACATGTCACTTCTGTACAAATATAATTAATAGTGGGTATTTAATTTTGTCCCATTTGTTATAATTACTCTAAGCTACTTTTTTGGGGGGGGTCTTTTTGAAACAGGGTCTCCCTGTAGCCCCAGCTGTCCTGGAACTCACTATGTAGACCAGGCTTGCCTTGAACTCACAGAGATCTGCCTGCCTCTGCCTCCCAGTGCTAGGACTACAGGCTTGCGCCACCACATGTGGCTTACTACTTATTTTTTATTACATATTTGTAATGAACACTGTTGTATGTGACTCACTTCAAGTTGAGTTTATGATACCAATTATTTGGGTTTTTTTTAATTTTTAAAATTTATTTTTTAAAGCGGGGAGGCAAAACAAAAAACCTAGGTGTGGTAGTCAGATGCTTTTAATCCCAGCACTTGGGAGGCAGAGGCAGGCAGATCTCTGTGAGTTCAAGGCCAGCCTGGTCTACATAGTGATTTCTAGGCCAACTGGGGCTACAGAGAGACCCTGTCCCAAAAGAGGTCCCCCCCTCCAATTTATTATTTTATTTTTATTTTGTATGAAATTTTTGCCTGCATATAAGTTTGCCCTTGAGTGCAGTGCCTGAGGAGGCCAGAAAAGGACATCACAATCCTTAAAATTGAAGTTGTGTTATGGATGGCTGGTGCTGGGTGCTGGGAACCAAATCTGGGTCCTCTGCAAGGGCAGTGCTCTTAACTGCTAAGCCATCTCTCCAGCCTCTCATGGGTTTTTTTGTTTTGTTTTGTTTTTTGTTTTGTTTTGAGGAGGATGGGAGTAATATTTAAGAGAAGGGGCACTGAAGGGTAGACATCATCAGAGAATATTGAAGTGGAAGTGCTCTACTGACTGCTGTGCTTCCTTCCATTTTCAGTAATAAGATGTTCATATACAACTTTCCTTTTTGGGACAGAGATTGAAATGGAGTCTTGCTATATAGCCCAGGCTGGCCTTGAACTTGTACTTCTTAAATTTCTGCCTCCTGAGTTCTAAAATTGTAAGAGTGTACCACCATGCCCACAACTGCAGAAATTTCTTACAGTTCTAAGGTTAGAGAGTTGAAGACCAGGTACCACATGAAGAATTTTACTGGGGGTCCTCTTCTAGATTGCACACACCCTCCTGCTTCTAGTATCTCAACAAGGGTAAAGGAAAGTGAGGACTTGGGCCTGGGAGAATATGCCAGTAATCCTAGAATGTGGGAGACAGAAGCAGGAGGATGAGCAATCCAAGACAGGTTTCTGGATTCTCCTTTATAAGGACCTCAATCCCATTCATGAGAGCTCCACCTTTATCACCTAATTATCTCCCAAGGACCTTCTTTCATACCACCATATGGGAGTTAGGATTTCAACAGGAGTTTTATGGGGGCATAACCATTCAGGTAGTCTTAAAATTCTTTTTCCAGTTTTTGTTGTTGAGATGATCTCACTATGTAGCCCAGACTGACCCTGAACTCAAGATCCTCCTGCTTCAGCCTTCCCAGTATTACATTTAAAAATTTATTTTATTCATTATTATTATATTGCGGGGGGGGGGCATGTGCCGTAGTGCATGTGCAGAAGTCAGAAGAAAACGTTATGACGTTGATTCTCTCCTTCCACCTTTATATGGGTGCTGAGGGTCAAACCCAGGTTGACAGGATGAGCCATCTCACCAGCCTTGAGATAGGGCTCGTGTACTTCAGACTTGCACTTGCTATGTAGGAGAGAAAAATGTGCCCTTACATTCCTGATCCTCCAGTGCTGGGATTACAGCCGTGCTGGGCCAGAATGTTAAATTTTACTAAATATTCAAATAAATAGCTTTTGGTCTTGGGAACAGAAAAAAATTGTATTGCAAAGAGTGAAAAACCACTTGCTTTCCCCCAAAGCATGAGTTGGTTCATTTTTTGATTTATTTATTTTTATTTTATATGTATCAGTGTTATGCCTACATGCATGGAAGTGCACCCATGTCATGCAGTGCCTGTGGAGGACAGAAGAGGACATCAGATCCCCTGGAATTGGAGTTACAGATGGTTGTTAGCAGCCATGTGGGTGCTGGGATTTGAACCCAGGTCTTCTGCAAGAATAACCAGTGCTCTTAACCACTGAGCCACCTCTCCAGCCTAGAAATTGGTTCTTAAGGCTACAGGCATAGTTTTGTTTTATAGATCCAATATGTCTGCTTTATTTGCTGTTGTTTTCCTAGCCCCTTACATAGTCGATATTTGTTGAAGGACCAAATAGAACTTGGAAAAAAAAAATACTCAAGAGTTCATCAACCTTCTTAGAATTTTACCAATTCTGGACTTTTTTTTTTTTTCTTTTTGCTTTAAAGCAGTTCTTTTATTTGGGATAGTAATACTATGGCTATATCAGACGTATAATCTCTCCATGATTCTAAGCTTGCTTTGTACAGAATAGATCTCCTCCCCCCAGCCTCTGTGTGTGTGTGTGTGTGTGTGTGTGATATTGGGATCCAATCTGGTTCTTTTTTATGTGAAGTAAGTACTCTACCACTCGGCTATATTCCCAGGTCCCTGGCAAGAATTTGTTGAATTGGATATGTGAAAGCTAATTGTAAGAGATTATTTCTTTTGGGGTCTGTCATTTAACTCAGAATATTGACTCTTAAAATATAAGAATAGACCTATACTTATTGACAGATGTGAACAGTACAGGTATATTGAGCATATATTGCTGATCTGTGTTTTCATAGGTATCCATAGAGGTTAGACATTAAAATGTTACCTGTAAGAGGCAGGATGGAATAGTTGGGGGTACTTTCTTCTGCAGACCTTCTTTATACCTTTTAAATTCTCTGAATATTTTTCCCTGGAGCATGTGTCACTTTCAGAGACCGAAAAACAGTAATCTTTGTTACATTGGAAAATAGTAAAGGTTTGTTTTTAATATTTTACTGTCCCTTTTAGGAAGTACAGCAAATGTGCTGTTCTCTACTCAAGATCCAGTTGAAGATGCTATCTTTGGCGAAGTTGCTAATTTCAAGAAGAATGACGATAGAGGAGAAAAAAGACAAAAGCATTTTCCAGAGAGGAGCTGTAGTTTTAGTTCTGAAAGCAGAGCAGGGATGCTCCGGAAGAAGAGCAGTTTGGACTTGAATTCAAGTGAAATGGCTATCATGATGGGCGCAGATGCCAAGATCCTTACAGCAGCGCTGACGTGTCCCAAGACTCCACTTCATGCCACAAGAACGCATAGCTTTGAGAGTGTTAGTTGTCATCTGACTGATGCCAGAACTCATATATCAGAAAGCTCTTGGGATTCTGAGCACAAGTCATCTCCTGTGCTAGAAATGCTTGAGGAAAGCCAAGAGCTAGAGCCTGTGGTTGATGATAATGTAACTGAAACGACTACTGCAAAGGTTACATGTGACAGTCTACAAAATGACAGGAACAATAATCAGTCCAGAGACTCCCAGGATGCAGAATCCCAGGATGCAGTGAACAAGAGAAGTAGTTCATATGGTATTGCTAAAGCCATCGAGAGGGAAGATGTTGAAACTGGACTAGATCCTTTGTCTCTTTTAGCTACTGAATGTGTAGAAGAAACAACTCCCGATTCTGAAGATAAGTTATTTTCTCCAGTAATTTCACGTAATCTAGCTGATGAAATTGAAAGTTATATGAACCTAAAAAGTCCTCTGGGTAGTAAATCTTCTAGTATGGAATTGCACAGAGAGGGAAGCCATGAGCCTGGCACTGTTCCTTCATTTATTCACCCTTTAGAAAGGAGACCAAGCCTACCTTCAGATCATGGTGTGCCGGTAGCACAAGAAAACCTGAAAATTGAAAAGTGCTCCCCTGCAGTGTCTAGGCCTAAAACTGGGCGTTGGAAGCAGCAAACTCCTCATCGAACTTACAAAGACCGTTCCACTTCTTTATCAGCATTTGTACGCTCTTCACCAAATAGCTCTCTGGGTTCTGTGGTAAATTCTTTGTCAGGGCTAAAGTTGGATAATATCCTTTCAGGGCCCAAGATAGATGTTCTAAAATCTAGTATGAAACAAGCTGCAACAGTAGCAAGTAAAATGTGGGTGGCTGTAGCTTCTGCCTACAACTACTCTGATGACGAGGTAAGAAAGTTGTACATGTATAGTCTATCTGATATAGGAATGTTTGTAGTACCTTAATGTATATATTTGTGTGTATGTATAATTTAGAGATTTCTGATTTTATATATATTTTAAAACTTTACACGTTTTGTTTCATAAAGTAACTTTAGGAAAGTTATTTTAGAACGAGACCCTGCCTCAAAAAAAGAGCAGCAATCTGCTAAAAGAGATTGAGGTTGAGAGCTGTCCAGAAAAAAATCAAGCAGATGGTCTCTAAGTTGGGCTTTCAGGGACGAATTTGAAATTTTGGATTAATCAGAAATGGAGTGGTAAAAATGTTATCTCAGAAAATAGTTTGGGGGAAAAAAAGTAACTTTAAAACAATGTATCTTCAAGATAATATAATTTCAGATTGCTGAAGTTCTAGGAAGTAAAATCAGTCAAAAAATAAAAAGTAGAAAGTAAAGAACTAGGAAAAGAAATTGGACAGGTAAAGCATAATTTTTGGAGAAAATCTATAGGAAAAGTGCTACTTGAATAAAAGGAATATTATGACAACAAAGCAGCTTTTTCTTTGTTGTCAAGGCCTTTGCACATGCTGGCTAACATCCAGCTACTGTACCCACATCCCTTTGTAAATACAGCCTTTGTATTTGGAGAGCCCTACAAGGTCAGTCAGTGGAACACAAAATAAAATGACTTCAAAAGCCTAAGGCCAGACATGTGGCTCACTTGGTAGTGTGCTATCCTAGCCCACAGGATGCCCTTAGTTTGATCCCCAGCAGTGTTTATGTGTGCACGCATGCCTGTGTGTGGAATGAGGGCTTAACTTGGTATTATGATAAAGAACAGAGTGAAACCATTTTCTTTTCAAAATTTTATCTAACATTGTTTTAAAGAATATTTTTAGTTGGTTTTTGGACTTGGTGTGCATGGCATAGATTCTAAGTGGTCAAGGATCAGGGCCCTTTGGTGTGTAGCCCTGGCACAGGGAGTGGAGCCTGGCTTAGAGCAAATAGGATCTACCTAAGGAGTGTTTTCAAATGAAAGAGTAAATTAAAGATTTATAAGATGTTTGTAAATTTTATCCAGAATTTAGAGAAATAAGGTTATGTGTAAAAATAACTCAAAAGATCTGTCAGTATGGCTCAGGCAAGGTGGCACACGCCTTTAATCTCAGCACTTGGGAGGCAGAGGCAAGTGGATCTCTGTGAGTTCCAGGCCACCTGGGGCTACAGGGAAACCTTGTCTCAAAAAGACACCCCCCCCCAAAAAAAAAAGATCTGTCAATGTAATTTGTATAAGAATTAAAGCATTTGGATGCTTAGCAATAGGGGGTTTACTAATTACATGATGATGCATAAGTCAAGCAGTGAGTTCACCTGGGGCATAGCACAATCTTCTTTTGAAGTAGGACACTTTGGGGGGAGGGGGCAGGGCCTTGACACACCCATCCCCTGTAGTCACTTCTTGCATACCTTAGACTCAAGATAGTTTCAAAAACTCACTGAGATGTCTTTATGGTTTTGAAAACATATAGGGATGATTTGCTTTAAGATGTGGTAAAGTGAATATATTCCCATTGCAGATGACATTATTTATGTATGTGGGGCTTTATTCTTTTTAATTAAAGGAAGAAACTAATAGAGATAGAGATTATAGTTTCCCAGCTGGCCTAGAAGATCATATTTTGGGGGAGAATGTATCACCCAGTACAAGTGTCTCAGGCCTAGTTCCCGGCGAGCTTACCCAGAGCAACACCAGCCTGGGCAGCAGCAGTAGCGGAGAAGGTGGAAAACTGCTGTATGCGACAGGTATGGGGAGGCTTGGCCTTCGGCATTTTGTCTCTGCTGTTTTATTTGTTTGTGGTGCTGAGGATGGAACCCAGGGCCTCTGCATGCTAGGCAACTCTACTGTGGCCCTTCATGTCCACCCTGTTTGTTCTAATTCAAATACTCAAACCCTCTTGTATACCCGTACATCCTATCTGTTGCTTTGTTTGGGGGTTTTTTTAGTTTTGGTTTTTGAGACGGGGTGTCCTGGAACGCATTATGTAGAACAGGGTGACCTTGAACTCACAGAGATGACCTGCCTCTGCCTCCTGAGTGCTGGGCTTAAAGGTGTGCATCACCACACCTGACCATTGTTGCTTATCTTTTGACTAACTTTTTTTGTGGGGGCGGGGGTCTTTTTGAGACAGGGTCTCCTGTAGCCCCATCTGCCCTGGAACTCACTATGTAGACCAGGCTGGCCTTGAATTCACAGAGATCCACCTGCCTCTGCCTCCCGAGTGCTGGGATTAAAAGCATGCAACACTGTGCCTGGCAATCTTTTGACTGACTTTACTTCCTAGAGCTTTAGCAGTCAAAAATTATATTACCTTAAAGATATATGAAGTTCTGTGTTCTTTTCACACTATTTTTTCAGAACTTGTGGGATGGGTCCTAGGAATCTGAATATTTTTTGTTCTCTGGGTTAATCAGTGCCTGAACTAGACTTTAAAGACCTGGGGAGTACCACTGAAATTTCTTACCTCTATGTTATTTAAAGATGTATTTAGCCAGGGGTAGTGGCACACACCTTTAATCCCAGCACTTGGGAGGCAGAGGCAGGAGGATCTTTGTGAGGTCAAGGCCAGCCTGGTCTACATAGTGAGTTCCAGGACAGCTGGGGCTACAAGGAGATCCTGTCTCAAAAAGACCAAAAAAAAAAAAGTATTTTTTTTTTTTTTTTTATTTATGTGCCTGATACCTGAGGAGGCCAGAAGAAGGCATCAGATCCCCTGGAACAGGAGTTATAGATGGTTGTGAGCCACTGGGTGGATGCTGAGAACTGAGCCTGGGTCTACTGAAAGAGCAGCAAATGCTCTTAATCTCTGAGCTGTCTCCCCCCACCCCAGTGTTATTTAAAATTTTTGTTATCTAATTTTTTTCAGTCTTATCATTTAGCCTCAAACCTCATAATCTTCTTGTCTCACCCTCACAAGTGCTGGGATTACAGGTGTGCACTTGTGACTTTCTGCATTTTTATTAGGAATCTTGAAAAGTTGAAGAATTATATATCCTCTACCTAGATTTAACTTTTATATTATCTATGCATATATTTATATGCACATACATATTTATATATTGAACCATTTGAAAATAAATTTCAGCTTTCATGATCCTTCCCTCCTATATACTTTAGCATATTTTCCAAAGCATTAAGAACATCCTTGGGCTGGGGAGGTGGCTCAGTGGTTAAAGCAACAGCACAAGGAGCAGAGTTTGGATCCCTAGATCCCATGTAAATGTAATTCCATCACGGGAAGGCAGGGGTGGGATTCCCCAGAGCAAGCTGGCTAGCAAGACTAGCCATGTTGGCAAGCTCTGGATTTGACTGAGAGACCTACCTCACTGAATAGGGTGGAAGAGTGATGGAGGATGATTCCCAACATCAACCTCAGGCTACCTACCACATACATGCACACTCACACATGTGTGCCCATACACATGTAAAACATGCGTATACATGCAGACAGGTGAAAATGGAAAAATAAAAAGAATATTCTCCTATATAATGTATTACATTTTTATGTTTCTTATTCCTTTTTAGGTGAAGTTCCATTTTCAAGAAATATAAAGGGGCAGGACTTTGAAAAATCAGACCATGGTTCTTCTCAGAATACCAGCATGTCTAGCATCTATCAAAATTGTGCAATGGAGGTAAAAATTCTATATTCTACCTATGATAAAATGGTTATAGACATCTTTTTGTTGTATAATAGCATTTAGTAGGATTCTGTGAGATCCATATGGACAGAACAGTAACATAAGTCATTTTATTGAACTTGCTTCATATCTTGTACAAATAAGGCAATGGACTTGTAGTTTTATCTGTAATATAAGTTAAAAGAACTATTAACTCCAGGTGTGACCATAGAATAACTACAGCTTGTTTCCAGAGAACAACCTATTGAGATTGGTTTCTCACATAGAGACCGAAGTGTCCTTACTTCTCTTAGGTGCTGATGTCAAGCTGCTCACAGTGCAGAGCTTGTGGAGCTCTAGTTTATGATGAAGAAATTATGGCTGGATGGACAGCAGATGATTCAAACTTGAATACAACCTGCCCATTCTGCAAAAACAATTTCTTGCCTCTTCTCAATGTCGAATTTAAGGACTTGAGAGGCTCTGCAAGGTTAGTATTACAAAAGCTTCTCCAAGAGGTAAGTGTTCCACAGAAGACTTGGCTCTTGGGCCAAGAGTGAAACATTCATAGTATGTACATAGTATGCCCTAAGCAAGTCTTTTGTTCCTTCCTTCACCTTCAGTAGGGAAACAGAGACTAGTTTTCTATCTTATTTAGTATATGATTACCAGTAGTAATTTTTTTTTTTTTTTTTGAGATAGGGTCTCCCTGTAGCCCCAGCTGGCCTGGAACTCACTATATAGACCAAGCTGGCCTTGAACTCACAGAGATCCACTTTCCTCTGGCTCCCTTGTGCTGGATTTAAAGGATTGCACTACCACACCTGGCCACAAGTAGTAAATTCATAGTGTTAAACTGTAGGTCATTCAAGACTCTTTGGGGTTACTTCAAAACTTCTTATGCTAAGTAGGCAGCTTAGTTGTTAACATGCTTTCTGTGCTAATATGAGGCCCTGAATTGGATCCCCAACATCTCTGTGAAAAACTGTACTGGGGAAGTTTTAGCACTGGGGAGGTAGAGACAGGTAGATCTCTGGAGCTCACTGGCCAGCCAACCTAGCTAAATTAGTGAACTCCAGGTTCAGTGAGAGATGCTACCTCTTTTTTAGAAAATGGGATAGAGAAGTGGCTCAGCAGTTAAGAGTGCATAATGCTGCAGCAGAGGACCTGAGTTCAGCTCCCAGCACCCACTTCAGGCAGCTCACAGTCACCTTTAACTCCAGCTCCAGGGGAATCTAAAGCCTCTGATCTCTGCAGGCACAGGCACTTAAGTGCACATGCCCACATACAGGCACACACATACACATAACTAAAAATAATACTTCTTGAGCCGGGCGTGGTGGTGCACGCCTTTAATCCCAGCACTTGGGAGGTGGAGGCAGGCGGATCTCTGTGAGTTTGAGGCCAGTCTGGTCTACATAGTTCCAAGCCAGCTGGGGCTACAGGGAGACCCTGTCTCAAAAAGATGCCTCCCCCCCAAAAAATACATTTTTTTTTTTAATTTTAAGGAGTGATTGAAGAAGACACCAGACTTGTGGTCTCCACAGGCATGTACAGGGGTGCATACACGCACACCTGAATGTGCACATAACTACACAAATACATACGTACAAAACTTTTGCCTTGGTGACCTAAATTATGTCTTCAACTTTTGTTGCCACTATCTGGTGCAGTGAAATGAACAAATCCTCAGCAACAGAAATGAGACTGAGTAGGGACTGGTGATATGGCTCGGGAGTAGAGCCACTTGCCTAGCATGCATGATCCCCAGTCCTATAGAAAAGGAAGGAGGGAAGGAAGAGGAGGAGGGAGGGAGGAGGGAGGGAAATGAGACTAACAGGTCAGTAATCAGTTATTAAGTAATTGAAAGTTTAGTGAATAATTAAGAAATGTATTGATTTATCTATCATCGTATCCATCCATCCATCCATCTCTTTCTTCTTTCATTAGTTTAATAGTCCTGAGAAACTGAAGCAGTCTTATACTTCCGTAGACCTTTTCATTTGCAAATTTTAGTATTGGAAGAGCAGAAAGAGTGACAGTAGATGTGTGTGTGCTTGAAGTACGTGGTATTTTCCTATGGGTTGTCAGTCAGTTAATGGCTACTTTATTAAAGTAATTCTAAGTGTAAAAATTTGAATACTTGGGAATTTAATGTTGTATTGTATATGGTGTGTGTGCGTATGTGTGTCCATGTGTGTCCAGGTATGGAGACCACAGGACAACTTTCTAGAGTCAGTTCCTTCCACTGTGGGCTCTGAGATCCAGCTTGGGTCCTCAGACTTTCCATGCAAGCTTGTTTACTCACTGAGCTAGCCTTGAGCTAGCCTGGACTCTTTCTTTCTTTTAAGGCTTTTTCTTTTTTTCTGCTCCATAATTAGCTTTTTCTTGAAACCAAGTACCTCTGGTGACAGTTTACAAAGTGGCAGTATTCCACTGGCAAATGAACCCTTGGAGCACAAACCTGTTTGCAGTTCAGCAGAACCTGACTTGATCAGCTTTATGGACCTCCCGAAACCCAACCAGACGATAACTGAAGAAACAAGCTACACAGTTGAATCAAGGTACCACAGGGTGCACAGAAGTCACAGAATAAATTAGATACTCCTGTAAACATTCTGTATGTGAGGAAAACTGCCTGAACTGCCTGGGCATGGTGGAGCATCTCTGTAATCCTAAAACTCTACAAACTGAGACGAGGATTTACCAAGTTCAAGGCCAATCTGGGCCTAGTTATTGAGACCCTTTCTAACCCTGCCCTCCACCCCAATTGTAAATCAGATTTTGTCTCTATTCTTAGGGAGAATATGGCCTGGTAGAAATTAAATGTCAGCAAATCTGTACTTATTTATATGACTAAATATTTGTGATGATTTTGTTCAATAAAGATGAAAGGATGTTTTGTTTTTGAGAAAAAAAGTCTTACCATGTAGCCTTGGCTGGATGTAGGCTACTCTTCATGTAGACCAGGCTAGCCTCAAACTCACAGAAGTCCACTTACTAACTCTGCCTCCCGAATGTTGGAATTAAAGGCATGTGCCACCACACCCGGCAGAATAAAGTAATGTTTGAGTAAAACAACAGAATGCCCTCACTTTTTAACTTGTATCATAAATCCTTTCATACCCCTCACCAGTTATCCACTCCTTCTGTTCTTCTGACCCAGTTTTTTTTTTTTTTTTTTTTTTTTATCTGTTTGAGACAGTCTCCCTATAGCTCTAGCTGGCTTGGAACTCACTGTGTAGACCAGGGTGTCCTCAAACTCACAGAGATCCATCTGCCTCTGCCTCTGTCTCTCAAGTGCTGGGACTAAAAGCATGTGCCACCTGGCCTCTCACCAGTTTTATAAAAATGCTTGCAAACTGCTTTATCCTTTTATGGGGAGAAGGATACTAGTGATTGAACCCAGGGCCTCATTGGGATGCAAGTGAGCCATACCTCCAGTCCCAAGTTTAATTTATTAAAGGTGATGCTGCTGCTTCTCAGGTGTATTTAGGAAATTTGAACTCCATTGTAGAAAATGCCATACATAACCCTCTAGATTTAGATTGTTTTTTCATGACTAACAGAACTTTTTTTTTTTTAAGTGATGAAATAAAGAAAACCAGTGGAGATGTCCAGAGTGTGAAAATTTCATGTGTGCCTAACAGTTTATCCAAACGAAATGTATCTTTGACTCGAAGTCATAGTGTTGGAGGCCCTTTGCAAAGTATTGACTTCTCTCAGCGACCATTTCATGGCATTTCAACAGTTAGTCTTCCAAATAGTCTGCAGGAAGATGTGGTATGTAGTGTAATCATACTGTGTGTGCTTGTAAAATGGCTTTTGAACATGGCCTAATTTGTGGTAGACTCATTTTATTTTATCCTTTTTATTTTATGTGTATGAGTGCATTGCCTGCATGTGGATAGGTACAACTGTGACTTGCAGTGCACTCAGAGGTCAGAAGAGGGTGTCGGAACTGGAGTTTCAAACAGTTGTTAGCCATCATGTGGGTGCTGGGAATCAAACCTGGACCCTCTGCAAGAGCAACCAGTGCTCTTAACTGCTGAACCATTTCTCCAGCCCGGTAGACTCATTTAAATCACATGAAAAGGGATACATAAAAGTTTTTTGGTGGCTCACACCTAAGCACTCAGAAGGCCAAGACAGGATTTCTACAGTGAAAACCAGCATCCACATAAAAAAGCCAGGCATGGCAGTGTATGCGTATTAAATCCAAGCACTGGGAGACAGGAGGGTCCCTGGCCCTTTCTGGCCAGTCTAGCTGAATTGGTGATCTCCAGATTCCATTGAGATACTTTGTCTCATATAAAGGCAGAGAGTGATTGAGGAAGACATCCACTGTCAAGCTTTGACCTTCACACATACTTACCACATGCATGTATACACATGCATACATACCACACACACACAGACACATAAAAATTTGCCAGGTGTGATAACGAATATCTATATTCAGGAGGTAGAGGTAGGAAAGTGATAATTCAAGGTCAACCTGTCCCCCCAAAAAACAAAATCCATAAAACAACTGAAGACTTTTTCATCTTAAATTTGATTTATTATTTAATCAAATATATTTATTATTAGCTTTTTTAAATTTTTTTAAATTTTATTTTATGTATATGAGCATTCTGCCTCCATGTATAGAAGTGCACTCATGTATTCAGTGCCTGCAGAGGTCAGAAGAGAGCATTGGATCCCCTTGAACTGTAGTTAAGGACAGTGGTTAGCTGCCGTGTAGTTTCTGGGATCCAATCTAGGTTCTCTGCATGAGCAGCCAGTGCTCTTAACTGCTGAGCCATCTTTCCAGCCCTGGCTTTTTTAGATAGGCTCTTGCTATGTAGCTCTGACTGACCTGAAACTCACTATGTAGATTAGTTTGGCTTCAAACCTTGTGCCTGTCTCCCAAGTGCTAGAATTACAGGCATGTGCCACCACACCTGGCTTAAACTTTTTACTATGAAAATTTTTAGAGATGTGCAGAATTAAGTATATAATGAGTCATCATCTACCCATCATCTACCTTCAGTACGATTGAGTTTATGACCATTCTATTTTTTTTTCATCTTTTTTGTGACAGGGTCTCCCTGTAGCCCCAGCAGGCCTGGAACTCACTATGTAGACTACCCTGGCCTTGAACTCACAGAGATCTGCCTGCCTCTGCCTCCCAGTGCTGGGATTAAAGGCGTTTGCCACCATGCCCAGCTGGCCACTCTTTTTTAAAGATGTAAATCTTTATTTACTTTCCTTGCCTACTCATGAACTTGTCTTACAAAAATAAATAAATAATAAAACCCCTGAATCTAGTCAAATTTCTAGATATAAATGCCAGTTTGTAATGTTACAGTCAATCAAATCAGGATTGTGGGAGCCTGTAGTACCTAGAGGACAAAGGACTCAGTTTAGTCGGTAAATTACATGAGAAAAAGAGGAACCTACAAATTTAAAATGACTAAAGCATACCAGTCAATGTAAGGGATACTTGGCATGGTCCTGATGTCTAAAACCACACCCACCTCATGTACATTTGACACCTCTAAGACACTAGAAATCTGAACAAAGACTGAGTAACCTGTTGATTACTTGTAGGTTAGTTTACTTTTTTGTTTTTATTAGGGTAATGGCAATGTGATTTAATCTATACACATGCATATATATATTTAATCTTAAAAATATTTTATGTGTATGAGTGTATTTTCTGCATGTGTTTAAGTGCACTGGTGTTGTGCAGTACCCATGGAGGTCAGAAGAAGGTGTTGGATCCCCTGGAACTGGAGTTACAGATGATTGTTAGTCCCCATGTGGGTACGGGACTAGAACCAGGTTCTCTGTAAGAGCAATCTGTGCTCTTAACCACTAAACCATCTCTTCAGCCCCTGTATTTTAAACTTTTTTTAAAGACCAGGTCTCACTGTGTGCCCCTGACCTGGAACTTGCTCTATAGATCATACTGGCCTGGAACAGATAGAACTCTGCCTGCTTCTGCCTCCTGAGTTTGGGGACTAAAGGTATGTGCCACCATGCCCGGCCCTGATTATATATTTTTGTTGTTGTTGTTTGAAACAGGGTCTCCCTGTAGCCCCAGCTGGGCTGGAAATCAATGTGTAGACCAGGCTGGTCTCAAACTTCCAGAGCTCAAACTTGGATCATCAGGCTGAGTGGCAAACCCCTTTCCCCAGTGAGCAACCTCGCCAGCCTTCTAGTAAACTTTTAAAATTTGTTTGCAGCATCCATACTTTCTTATATGAGAAGGTATTTCATGCTGATGTTCTGTGTTCCCTTTCCTACACGTGGAGTGAACCATTTCCATAGGAAGCTTTGGCTCCTTTTAGAGGGAAATGATATTTGAGAACACATTCTGGATACCACTGATTCATGCTCAAACATTTGCGTAACTAACAAGGTCTAGGTTTTCTTGGATTTTTATTTCAGTCCTTATTTTATTTGAAGTATGAAACTGCTATTTCTTTAATTCCTGCAGTTTTTATTCAATCAAATGGAAATAAATTAGATATTCTTTTTTTGGTTTTTTTGAGACAGGGTCTCCCTGTGTAGCCCCAGCTGGCCTGGAACTCACTATGTAGACTAGACTGGCCTCAAACTCACAGAGATCCCCCTGCCTCTGCCTCCTGCGTGCTGGGATTAAAAGCGTGTGCCACCACTCCTGGCAGGTTATAATTTTTTTTTTAATATTTTTTATTTTATGTTGTATGCATGTAATTGCCTGCATGTAGATAAGTGCACCCATGTTACGCAATGCCCGCAGAGGACAGAAGAGATTGTTGGATCCCCTGGAATTGGAGTTATGGACAGTTGTTAGCTGCCATATGGGTGCTAGGATTCGAACCTGAGTCTTCTGTAAGAACAGTCAGTGTTCTTATCTGCTGAGCCATCTCTCCGGCCCCTCAGATATAATTTTTAAATGACTCAACAAATACATTTTTATTTATTTTTTATTTTGGGGGTTTTTGTTTGTTTTTTGAGACTGTATGTCTCCCCCTATAGCCCTAGCTGGTTTTGAGCTTACTATGTAGATCAGGCTATCTTCAAACTTGCAGCCATTCTCCCGCCTCTGCCTTTTGAGTACTGGGAACACAGGCATGAACCACTACACCAAGCTAACAAAGAATACTAACACAAAAAATTACCCCACTTTAAGAGTTGTGAAACAACTATCACACTTTCTTAATCTCTAAATTTTTAAATTATATTTATGTGTGTGTGTGTGTGTGAGTGTATGTGTGAGTGTGTGTGTGTGTGTGTGGGTCCCACTATGCTGTGTGGAATTAAAGGACAACCTGGGGGAGTAAGTTCTCTGCTTTCACCACCATGTGGGTTCCAAGGCTCAAACTCAGATCAACAGGCTTGGCAGTATCTTTAACCCACTGAGCCACCTCATTAGTTCATCAGACTTTTTTGTCTTTTTGAGTCAGGGTCTCCCTGTAGCCCCAGCTGGCTTAGAACTCGCTCTGTAGACCAGGCTGGCCTCAGACTCACAGAGATCTGCCTGTCTCTGCTTCCCAAGAGCTGGAATTAAAGGCATGTGTCACCATGCCCTGCTTCCCTCACTCGTTTTTTAATAAACTGTAAAGTATATGAAACAAAATGTTTTTCTCTTTTTTTAATATTTATTATTTTTATTTTATGTGAATGAGTGTATTACCTACATGTAGATAAGTGCACCCGTGTAATGCAATGCCCACAGAGGACAGAAGAGGCTGTCAGATCCCCTGGAACTGGAGTTATGGACAGTTGTTAGCTGCCATGTGGGTGCTGGGATTCAAATCGGGTCTTCTGCAAGAACAACCAGTGTTCTCAACCGCTGAGCCATCTCTCAAAAAAAAAAAAAAAAATGGTCATAAGATATTGTACTTACAATAAATTATTTTAAAGGCGCTTCTGATTATTAATTTTCTCTCGTATTGATTTAGCTTAAGGGTAGTGAAGTGGCTGTTTAAGGTTTTCATTCATTAGCAGGTTTTGCTACCTTTATAACAGTCCTGTAAAAACCAGTTTAATTAGTTAGAGAAGCATAGTCTCACTGCAAAGCACAGCAAGCATACAGAGTTAAATAGTATCCCCCCCCCCTTTTTTTTTTAAAGGACGGTCTAGGAAAAAGGCCCAATCCTCTCCCTGTGTCTGTGCCCTATTTGAGTCCTCTGGTGCTCCGGAAAGAACTTGAATCCTTGCTGGAAAACGAAGGCGATCAGGTGATTCATACATCATCTTTCATCAATCAACATCCAATCATTTTCTGGAACCTTGTTTGGTATTTCAGACGTTTGGACCTTCCTAGCAACTTGCCAGGACTTATACTTACATCTGAACATTGTAATGAAGGTGTACAGGTAAAGTACCAACTTCTATACTCACACTACATTGGTGTAGTTTGAATGAGATTAACTTTTAAACTGGTCAAAGTATGTAACAGTAGCTTTACAACATGGCAGGTAAAAGTTTGTGTGGTGGTCCAGGGATGGGGAACAGTGTTTGGGATCTGAGGTCCTTCTGTGTGTTTTTGCTTAGCTGTGCATGACCTCCATTTTTAAGGTCTTCTGTTCAGGATGACTGACTCTGTCTTCAAGCTATCACAGTCACATCTCAGGCAACAGTAAGGAGGAAAATTGATTGTCAGAAATGTGTCTTCTCTCTTATAGCTTATGGAATTCTGCACAGCGTTTCTACATGTGTCTGTGTGGCCTAGACTTAATTGTTTTGTCCTATCTAGTTGCACAGGTCACTACATAGGGAAGCTTTTGTTATATATAAACTCATATTCTCTCCTGAAGTTCACACAGCCACCTTATTTGAAAGGTCTTATCTAAATTTTTAAGGTACATAATTAAAAGTTAGAAAAGTTAAGTGATTTATATACGGTAAATACCTAGTACATAAGGGATAATTAAGACCGTTTCTAGCTGTTGGACTCCTGTAGTCCTTGCTCTGCTTGTACTGGCCCCAGACTCCTAGAAGCACTGAGCTGCCAGCATTCTTCTGTTTTACAGTGTTGGGTATTGGGAGACACCAGACCCAAACAGACCTGAGACAAAACACACCAAAAAGTATTTAAAATTCTAGTACAACTCATTTGTTTTGAGACAGGGTCTTACTATGTAACCCCAGCTGGCCTGGAACTCACTATGTAGACCAGGCTGACCTCAGTCTCAAAGAGATCTGCCTGCCTCTGCCTCCTACGTGCTGGGATTAAAGGCATGTGCCACAAATCCCAGTCTGATCTCCTTTATTTTAAGAAGTAATAAGTGGAAAAAAGTTAC
Source organism: Nannospalax galili (assembly GCF_000622305.1). NCBI lineage: Eukaryota > Metazoa > Chordata > Mammalia > Rodentia > Spalacidae > Nannospalax > Nannospalax galili. Next base: position 2,236,236 of record NW_008348580.1, on the reverse strand, counting down.
CTCGTAAAATAATAGAAACTCTTTTACTGTGTCTTACCTTAGAATTTGTTGTAACGATGTGGCCTTTGACTGTAAATCAGAATGAGAAATCTAAAAGCCAGAAAATAATAAGGCCGTTTATCATCAGACATTAATAAAAAGCAAAACTTTTGTTCAGAATTTTGGGTTTAGAGTTTAAAAAAAAAAAAATCTCACCTGTTTTATATGTAATCAGGTTCTGCTTGGTCCACTTGTAATTATTATATTTGGGAAATTTAATTTTTTAAAATTAATCTCTTTTAGCTTCCTCTATCATCTCTGTCCCAGGACAGCAAACTTGTGTATATTCAGCTCTTATGGGATAATATCAACCTTCATCAGGAACCAGGAGAACCTCTGTATGTCTCATGGAGGAACCTGAGTAAGTAAAATAGAATTTAAAAGACATACTAGGGCTGGAGAGATGGCTCAGCAGTTAAGAGCACTGGTTGCTCTTGCAGAGGACCTGTGTTTGGTTTCCAGCACCTGTGTGATGGCTAACTATCATTGGTAACCCCAGTTCCAGGGGAGCCAATGTCCTCTTCTGAACTTTGTGGATGTTGCAGGACATGAGTACACAGTACACTTACATACATGCAGGCAAAAAACTCATACATATAAAATAAATAAACATTATAAAAACATGGCAGAGCCAGGTGCAAGCCTTTAATCTCAATACTCAAGAGGCAGAGGCAGGCAGATCTCTGTGAGTTCAAAGCTAGCCTGGTCTATATGGCAAGTTCTAGGCTAGCCAGAGTTATATAGTGAGAACCTGTCTCAAAGAAAAAAAAAGGCACAACAGAGCTGGCAAGATGGTTCAGTGGGTAAAGGAGCGTGTCACCAAGCCTGACCCCAGAGTTCAATCCTCAGGACCCACATGGTGGAAGAAGAGAACTGACTGCAAGTTGTCCCCTGACCTGCACATGCACACCTTGGCATACCCATTCCCACATATGTATACACACATACAATAAATGAGTAAATATAATTTTTAAAGTAAAATATCTTTCTTTTTTTTAAATGTAGGCACTTATAGCTGAAGCTTCCTCTTAAAACTGCCTTTGCTCTGTCCCAAAGTTTCTATAACTTGTGTTTTTTTTCTCATTGACCCATTCATTTATCATTCAAAAGTGTATTGTTTGATCTCAGTGCATTTATATAGTTTCTCTTGTTGTTGATACCTAGTTTTAATCCATTGTGGTCTGGTAAGATACTAGAAATTTTTTTTAAATTGATTTTTAATTTTTGCATTTGTTGACTGCCATAAGGATTAAAATCAGATCAACTCTGGTAAAAGTTCCATGGGCTGCCAATAGAATGTATTCATAGCTGTTGGAGGGAATACTCTATAAGTATCTGTCAGTCCATCTCATATGTGGTACATACGGTGCTATATAACTATTAAGTGTCCTCATTGATTGTTTTTTTGGTCTGGATCATCTATCTGTTGAAGAGAGTGAGGTATTGAAGTCTCCCGTTTATTCTGTGGACCTACCTGCCCTTTGTTTCCAGAAGTATCTGTTTTATGAAATTGGGTGTACCAATGCTTGCTGCATAGAGTCACAGCAGTCAAACCTTGATGGACTGAAGAAGTGAAGCTTACCTTTATTAATATGCAGTGATATTCTTGTTTTGGATGGGAATTGCTTGTTTTTTCTCCCCAGGGTGGCTGCCAACTCCCTATGTAGCCAAGGGTCTTGAGCTTCTGATCTTCCTGCCTCTACCTTCTAAGTGCATGGCTTTGTATTGGCCTTCTTGATTTCTTCTAATTTTGGCTAAATTTAAGTCTGCTTTCTCAGATATGCATGTAGCTGCTCCACTTGTTTCTCTTCCACTTGCTTGGTATATTGGGTTCTTTTTTTTCACTTTCAGTCTTACATTTCTTTGCCAGTGGTGTGTAGCTGGCTTTTGTTTTTTAAAATTCAGTCAGCTAGTCTAGGTCTTCTAATTGCAGAGTTTAGGCCATTTATATTTAAGTTTATATTATTGAAAAGGATTTTCTGATTCATGTAATTTTAAGTGTGTGTGTGTGTGTGTGTGTGTGTTTGTGTGTACAGGTCCATGAGTGTGTGATGTACATGTGCCATGGCATGAGTGTTAAGGTTAAAAAACAACTCTGTAGAGTCAGTTTTCTCCTGCCTTGCACTGAGCTCAGGTCACCAGGCAAACTTCTTTACCCACTCACCATCTCACCAGCCCCAATTCCTGTAGTTTTATTGGTTGTTTCCCTGGCTGTTTCAAATGTTATTTTTTTCTCTGCCTTTCAATTAGTATTTATTGAGTTGGACATGGCTGATTCTTTCCTAGTTCTCCTTTACCTCGTCTCATGAAATGTATTGTTTTCTATTCTGATGATTGTCTTCTGCCATAGTGCCTTGGTGCTCATGAGTTAATAGTTTGTACTTGCCCCAGAAAGTCTTCATTTTCCCATAGATTTTAAAAGATAAAAAGATGTCCAGTTTTTTGCTTTTAGGGCTTGAAATACATCGTTCCATGTGTCCTTGGCTTTTAGATTTTCTGCTGAGAGTTTGTTTGTTTTGGTTTTTTGAGACAGGGTCTCCCCGTAACTCCAGCTGGCCTGGACCTCGATATGTAGACCAGGCTGACCTCAATCTCAGAAATTCACCTGCCTCTGCCTCCTGAGTGCTGGGATTTAAAGACAGCACCACACCCAGCTGGAGTTATTTGATATTGTAAATGAGATAGTGATTTTTTTTTTCTTGGAGATTTTTTTGTTTGTTTTGTAGTCTTGGCATTTTGAGTATAATATGTCATGGAGGATTCTTTTTTCCGGTTATGTTTCTTTGAGGTTCTAAATGCCTCTTGTGCTTGGATGTCTATTTTCCTACATTTGAGAAAGTTTTGTTATAATTTCAGTGATAGTTTATATCTCAGCTCTTCTATATTCTGAGACAGGGTCTTATTATGTAACCCTTGCTGGCCTTTGAACTGACTTTGTGAACCAGGTTGGCCTTGAACTTGCAGCAATTTTCCTGCCTTAGCCTTTCAAACTATTGGGATTTCACGTGCATCATCATGCTCAGCTGTATCTCATCTCTTTCTACTTTGTGGATTCTTGGGTTTGGGGTCTTGATCACATCCCAGAATTCTTGAAAGTTATGATTAATGCATGTTTTTTTTAAATTTAAATTTAATTCATTAATATGTATGTGTGTAGGATATATGTGTGAATGCAAGTGTGCACATGCCACACATGTATGTAGAGGTCAAAAGAGATTAAAGATCCGATCCGGGCTAGAGAGATGGCTCAGCAGTTAAGATCAATGGCTGCTCTTGAAGAGAACCCAGGTTTGATTCCCAGCACCCACTTGGTGGCTAAGTGACACCTGTAACATTCCAAGGAATCCAACTCCCTCTTCTGACTGCCACTGGCAATGCATGACACAGGTGCACTAACATGCATGTAGGCAATACACTCATACACAAAAAATAATACATAAAATATATTTTAAAAAATTAAGACTGAAGCTGGGCGTGGTGGTGCACACCTTTAATCTCAGCACATGGGAGGCAGAGGCAGGTGAATCTCTGTGAGTTCAAGGCCAGCCTGGTCTACATAGTGAGTTCCAGGACAGCTGGGGCTACAGAGAGACTCTGTCTCAAAAAGACTAAAAAAAACCCCAAAACCACCCCGTGTAATTTGAAGAAAAGAGACCAGGCCTAGTCAGCCTATTTAAAGAGAGCAGGAAAGGGCTAGAGAGGTGGTTCAGGGGTTAAAGAGCACTGGCTGCTCTTGCAGAGGACCTGGGTTTGGTTCTCAGCACCCCATGGTGGCTCACAACCATCTGTAACTCCAGTTTCAGGAATCCAGTGCCTTCTTCAGGCATCTCAAGGCACCAGGCACAGATGTAGTACACTTAAGTAAATGCAGGCAAAAAACTCATACACATAAAAATAAAAATAAACAGGTGATGGAGAGATGGCTCAGCAGTTAAGAGCACTGGCTTTTCTTCTAGAAGACCTGGGTTTGGTTCCCAACACCCACATGGTGGCTAAACAACTGTTGGTAATTCCAGTTCCAAAGGATCCGACACCCTCTTCTGACCTCCTCAGGCATTGCAGGACATGGGTGTGCTTACACAGAAGCAGGCAGTACACTCAGACACATAAAATAAAAACAATAACTAAAATAAAAAACAAATCTTTTTAAAAGAGGGAGAACAGGAAGTAATTTTTAGCTGGTACCTTGTCACATAATTTTACTGGCAAGTGGGAAACTATGTTGAATAGACAACCAGAAAGTGACACAGATCTGGGAAAAACTTTGTTAATAATTGGGGAAGACGTCCTCTTACTGTGCTCTTATCATTAGATTCTGAGAAGAAATTGTCCCTTCTGTCAGAGGAGCAACAAGCAGTGAGCACTTTAGTTGAAAGCATTAGGCAGAGTATCCAGCATAATGATGTTCTGAAGCCCATCAACCTGCTTTCCCAGCAAATGAAGCCGGACATGAAAAGACAAAGGTAATAAGCTCGGCATTTCATACTTGGTGTCACTCAGTTTCACATTTTATAGTGGGATTATTTTTAATACCTGTAGTTGTAAAAGACATATGCGTTGTCAAACATTTGTTTTAGTAAGTGCTATTCAGATTTATGTATTCTTACATTACACAAGTCTTTCAGGTAGAAGAAATTTTAGAAAGGTAAGTCATTGGTGATAAATGTGTACGTGTATTTTAGAAACATTTCTCTGGAAATTTATGAATTTCCAAACATTGAGGTTAGTACCGCTTATTTGTTCCAGTCCCGTGATGACCATATATTGCTTTCTTGTTGGATGTAAAGTACAGGATTTGAAGTCGAATCAGTGTAGGCCATGATGGAAGCAGGGAAAGTGCTCAGGATATAAAACTCCTGGTCCCTTCCTAACATCTGCCAGCATGTTTGTGTGGCTATTCATTCCTCTCTTGGCCAAGTGGATCTACAGTGGGGCTACAGAAAAGGGCCTATAGTTACATCAAGCATTATGAATGCCCCTGGAATCCCCTTAAAGTCTTCTGTCATGGACTCTTTGTATATCTCAGACGTGATACTGCAGGAATTCATACTGAAAATTGATGGCCTAATTAGAATCTTAATTGTTGCAATTGAGATGACCTTTAAAGGTAGGCAAGCATAGTACCACAGAGTCACATCCCTAGTCCTCATCTTTATTTTTAGCTTAGTTGTGAAGCTTTTTTTTAATTCTTGAAGCAGGCTCTCATGTTGCCTAGGCCATCCTAGAACTTAACAGTCATGCCTTCATTTACCAAATGTTGGAATTACAGACATGCACCACCAGGCCTAACTCGTTTTTAGTGTTTTATTTTGTAACCTTTTTTTTGGGAAGGCAGGGTCTTTTTATGTAGCCCTGGCTGACCTGGAACTCTCTGTGTACAACAGACCAGCTTCAAACTCAGAGATCTGCCTGCCTCTGCCTCCCAAGTGCTAGGATTAAATATGTGCATGTACCAGCCATTTCGTAACATTTTTATGTTCACAAACCTAAAGTTGATTTATCCTTTACCATTTGATTAAATAAAAAATACATCATACTACTTTTTACATTATAGCCAAAGGGTTTAGACCCTTAGATCAGAAATTAATGTTACTGCAGAAAAATAGATAGGAAAGGAATTGAATTAATTTTACCATTTGAGTGTGCACTACCATGCCTAGCTTTGTTTTTTTGTGCCATTAACTTTTTAAAATTTTTTGGTCTTTTTTGAGACAGGGTCTCCCTGTAACTCCAGCTGGCCTGGAACTCACTACGGAGACCTCAAACTCACAGGCCTGTCTCTGCCTCCCAAGTGCTGGAATTAAAGGTGTGTGCCACCACACCCGGCTTCTGCCATTAATTTTTTAAAAGCTTTTTACGCTTTGAATTAGAAGCTCCTGAATGTTGTAAGATAGAACCCAGTTCTGTGTACCCTTCAACCAGCTTCCTCTGAAGAACCCTCGTACACCTGCGGTATAATATAAAAACCAGGATGTAGATGCATAGCTGTTAATCAATCTATAGAATTTAATGTTTTCAATTTTTTTAATCTGCAACTGCCAGATGTGGTGGCTTATATCTGTAACCCCAGCACTTAGCAGACTGAAGCAGGAAGATGGCCAAAAGTTTGAGGTCAGCCTTGGCAACATAGTGAGTTCTAGGCCACCCTAGGCTACAATGGAACTCTCTAACAAAGAAATCCCAAAATTCAAACTTGTGTCTGTTGTTTTGTTTGCTATTTGCCCGCTAATTTTCAGAATCTCTTTCTTTTTTTTAATAGGAGTTTATACAGAGAAATCCTTTTCTTATCATTAGTGTCTCTTGGAAGAGAAAACATTGATATTGGTAAGTTGAATAATGAAGAATTATTAAAATTAGTTCTGATTTCCTCTGTTGAAAAAAAATTTTTTAATGGAGCATGTAGAATGGGAGCGTAACCTAGTTAGTGCTGGCATACATGTCTGGCATACATAAGGACCTGGGTTTATTCATCAGCACTAAAAAAAAAAAAAAAAAGGAAGAAGAAAATGTAGGTGGTATGGCGCATGCCTTTAATCCCAGCACTTGGGAAACAGGCAGGTGAATCTCTGTGAGCTTGGTCTACATAGCGAGTTCCAGGCCAGCTGTGGTTACAGTGAGACCCTGTCTCAAAAAGACAAAAAAAAAGATTGAAATGTGATCAGCTTCTTGCTCTGCCAGCATGCCATGCTTTCCCCACCGTTATACCTGCAGCTGGACATGGGGACGCATGCCTAGAATCATAGCACTTGGATGCTAAGACTGGAGGATCACAAGTGGGAGGAGGGCATGATAGCCTGTGTACATACATAGTGGGGCCCTGTCTTAAAATGAGGGCTGAGGTAGCTTAGTGGTTAAGGGTACTTGTTGTTACTCTTGCAAAGGACCTTGGTTTAGTTCCCAGCATGTACATGGCAGCTGACAACTGCCTGTAATTCCAGTTCCAGCAGATTTGACACCCTTTTCTGGCCTCTGGGGACACCAGCATACCTGTAGTGCACATACATTCAAGAATATACATACATGGGGCTGGAGAGATGGCTCAGCAGTTGAGAACACTGGCTGTTCTTGTAGAGGACCCAGGTTCAAATCCCAGAACCCACATGGCAGCTAACAACTGTCTGTAACTCCAGTTCCAGGGGATCCGACAGCCTCTTTTGTCTTCTGTGGGCATTGCACGACACGGGTGCACTTACCTACATGCAGGCAATAACACACATAAAATAAAAATAATATTTTTAAAAAAGAATATACATACACATATAAAAATAAGTATATCTTTTTTAAAGGGGGGGGGGCAGTCCCCAGAACCCACATGGTAGATGGAGAGAACTGATGCCCTCAAATTATCATTTGACCTCCATACATATACACCATGGCATGCGCCACCTCCCCCCCCCAAAAAAAATATACAGTTTAGCCAGGTGTGGTGGCACATGCCTTTAATCCTAGCAGTAGGGAGGCAGAGGAAGGCAGATCTCTTATGAGTTCAAGGCCAGCTGGGGCTATAGGGAGACCCTGTCTCAAAAAAAGACCCCCCCCCCAAAAAATGCAATTTAAAGATGCTAAATAATTACTTTTGAGTAGGCAATTTGAATCTATGTCACATGACTCAGTATTTTTTTTTAATACTTTTGTTAACAAATTACAGCTGCAGTTTTTAAAATGTCTTTCAGAGGCTTTTGACAATGAATATGGGCTTGCATACAAAAATTTATCTTCAGAGATTCTTGAAAAGTTACAGAAAATTGATGCCCCACCAAGTACGAGCATGGAGTGGTGCAGGAGGTGTTTTGGAGCCCCTCTCATTTAAAAAGACTCATTGGAACTTTGGTACTGAGAACTAGGGGAGTAGGTTCCGCCTGGAAACACTCAAGGCTTTTCCCAATCTTAAGACCTGGTGAAAGCTGCAGTGAAGAAACTCTTGATAAAATACAATGAATTGTCATTCATACTGAATCATCTCAAAATGTCAGCTGCCATTAAACATCATGAGGTTTATTGATGTTTGAAGATTTTTAGCTCCTGCCCTATTTCTCTGCCTCCACTAAAAAGAAAAAATTGAATTTCACATTATTTACATAAAAGAAATAATGAAACTGTCATCATTATAGACGTTAGTATTTGGAGTTGTTGGGTTTGGGGGATGGCAAACTAAACCTGCCTAACCTCAAAACAAACGAAATACTTCAATTATAAGAGTAACTGTGTATGATTGTATATGTGTGGGGCTATGTAATAGATATGTGTGTGTATTTATTAAAATACTTCAATTGCATGTTGCAGTAGTTTCCTGAATGAGGCCTTGCTGCCTAGTAAATGACTACTACTAAACTCATTTGTAGTCATTAATTCCAAAATCATCTGAAAGTCACAACTGCCTTCCCTGATTTAAAATTTAATATATATCTCCACCTTTTAAATTATGCATTATCTTGCTTAAAGGATTGTGTCTTGAATATCCAGGTACTTCTGTCTTCCCCCAATGTTAATTTGTAGTGTTTAATCAGAATCTAATAGGTGAAATGAAATTTCCTAACTTACAAAATTATTTGGAACTTACAAATGTGTGTAGTCTTTGTAAAAATATGTTTGGGCACATAAATTGTTGGTATTGGTTATTTTTTAAAACCTATGGGAGCTGGGCCTGGTGACTCGGGTTTGTAAAAATCCGTTTCTTGGAAGGCAGATCTCAAGTTCAAGGCCAAGCCTGAACTTTTGAGATCCTGTCTCAAACCATTACAGCCCAATGGATGAGCACTTGTGTAGCATGCATGAGGCCCTGGGTTCAGTTCCCAGTACCACAAAAAATAGAACCTGTGGGATAAACTCGCACTGCACATAAAAGTTTTATTCTTGTACAGTATTTTGATTTGTATGCTTGTGAATAAAAGTGTGCATTTGTAAATACTATTGTTTAGGTTGAATCAATTGTCTTAAAACCTTAAAGTTTATTGAGCTTATTACCAATAAGAAATGTTTAAGAAAATCATGACTTCACATGCCCCACCTTGACATTTATTGTGCTTTGTTAAAAACATCAAGAGCAGCAAATTTGCCTTAGCTCCTGCATAAAGCCAGTTGGTTACGTGTGTGCTCTTACGGTAATAATGCAGCTGACTAAACCAGTTAACGTGTAAAAACTTACCTCCATTTGGTATACTTTAATAGCACATACATCTTTTTTACATGGTGGTACCTTTTTAAAACTATGTACCAGCGTTTCAACATTTAAAGGTTAATCTGACCTTTTTGCAGAACCCTAGTCTGAATTTGTGTTAAGTGAAAAACAGTTATCAGAAATTTTGTTAAGATCTTCATTACTTTCAAAGTGGATCTTTTGCAGTTTCAAGTATATATTTTTACAACATATATTTTATTGACCCAAAAAATTTTCAAATTATCTTTGCATATATGAATTAAAATTGAATAAAATGAAAAATAATCGTTTCTTGCGTCTGTTACATTTTTAAGGTTGTTGCACTCTAGGATTGACTGTTAAAAGACTTCCATTATTCTGTGATTTCTGGAACTTGGAAGTTACTTACCAAGGTACTTTGTTTACAAAACTTATATGCCTCAATACAACTTTTTAAAATCAGTTTTCTGCTACCATTTAGATCCATCGGAACTGATTTTTAAAAATATTTTATTACTTTTATGTATGTGTATAGACTGCATGTAAATGCATCCATGTCCCGCAGTGCCCAGAGGTTAAAAGGTGTCGGATCCCCTGGAACTGGAGTTACATAGTTGATAACCACTGTTGGGTGCTGGGACTTGAACCCGGGTCCTCTGAAAAGAGCAACCAGTGCTCTTAACTGCCAAACCATCTCTCTTCCAGCCCCAGGAACTTTTTTCTTATATTCGGGTTTTTTGTTGTTTTGTTTCTGAGACCGTGTCTCCCTGAAGCCTCAGCTGGCCTGGAACTTGGCTATGTAGACCAGGCTGTCCACAGTCTTAACAGATACACCCACCTCTGCTGAGGTTGAAGGCATATGCTAGACTGCACAAGCCTTTAGTCCCAGCACAGGGGAGGCAGAGGCAGGTGGATCCCTGTGAAATTGAGGCCAGTCTGGTCTACAGGGAGACTCTGTCTCAGAAAGACAAAAAAAAAAAAAAGATACCTGGCCTCTTGTTCCAGCTGGACTGGCACTCACCACATAGACGAGATTGGCCCTGAACTCAAGAGATTCACCTGCCTCTTCCTCTGGAGCATTGGGATTAAAGGCATGCGCCACCATGCCCAGCTGGTCTATTTTTTGAGACCATCTAAGCATATGCCTTTAATCTAGCCGAGGCAGGTGTTATTTTAATGTATGAACATTTAAAAATGTGCAGCTAGTGCTAGATGAACTTTATTAATAGCTTCTGAAAACAATCTTCAAAATAGTTGCAGGGTAATCCTAGTGGTTTTGATTTTGTATGCTGATCCTAGCAACTTCACACAACCTCTCAAGTTTGAGACAGTCTTCTGGATTAACCTTGATTTAGCCTGCTGAATGCTAGGATTACAGGCCCATTTTTTTGGTCTTTTTGAGACAGGATCTCCTTGTAGCCTCTGGTGGCCTTGAACTCAGAGACCTGCCTGCCTCTGCCTCCCAAGTGCTGGGATTAAAGGCATGCAGCTGTTTCTTTTAGCCAGGCTCTCCCTATTATAGCACTAGCTTACCTGGAACTTGTTATGTAGACTAAGCTGGCCTCAAACTCAGATCTGTAGCTTCTACCTCTAGGGAAAATGAAGTTGTATTAAAGTTAACTGCACCTAACCTGCCTTAAGATGCTTACACAATGGTAACAGACCTATGACACCAGCAGGCTAAAGCAGGTTTTTCACTAAGGTCAGCCTGGGCTACAGACAAGGACCATCTCCAAAACAAGAATGAAATCAGGTTATAACCACTGCAGAAATTATGGTCTATTACAGGAGGGGGTGGTGGTGATGGTGACACATTTTGCAATCACAGGTGTTTCATAACAAACCAAGGGACTTTAACACTAGACCACTGAGCCAGAGCCCTTGTTTTAAAAGCTCTGTGAACATTTAAAAGATTTGACACTAAGTATGTCTTTAGCCTGAGCACACCTTTTCTCTGCGTTGTACATAGGCCTTGAAAAGCTGTACTTCCTGAAATAAACTGTACATGAATTCCCATTTTTAAGACCCATTTCCTTTCAACTTACCCAGTTACTTCATTAATGAAAAGCCAACAAAGGAGATTCAAGGTTTGATCATATTTATTCGTTACTTTTAAAGATTATTTTTGACTAGACTCAGACTTGGAAGTAGAAGCTCTCAGTGATGACAGCCTGCGTCTCTTGGCAATCTGTTCCTGGCGTTTCTCTTTGGCTTCCTAAACAAAACACAACAAAAGCAGTTAGGGCTTTGTGTAGGTGAGAAATGGAGACGTGGAGGCAGGCAGTTGCGCACCCCAGCCCCACCTTCATTCTCTTGGCCAGCAGTTTAGCATATTCCGCAGCCTCCTCCTTGTTCTTCTTGGTGCGCTGTTTCTTCAGCGCAATGCGTCGGCGTTTGTGCTGCAGGACCCGCGGCGTAACCAGACGCTGAATCTTCGGTGCTTTAGTCCTAGGCTTCTTACCTAAAATCCAGATGAGGCATCATCTCAATACCCTTGTCCCATGGGGTGGTACCTGCCCAACACGCACATGGCTCTAAAATAACCAGCATACACATACACTCAGGGGAAAGTAAGGATCCACCAGCTATCAAAACAATGCTCAGTGCAGTAGCATCTATGAAAACCTATGAAAATAAAATTGGAGCCTACGATTTTGGATACTTATTAACCCCTCAACAAGAATATAAAAGGTGGTTTAAACAATGGCGAATCTGAATTCCTCCTGAAAAGTTTACACCAGTGTCCTGTTCACGCGCTTTTAGGAGTACTGGTGTGTGGTTGAGTGGTGTTACATCCTCTATCACAGTAATTTTTTCAAGTTCCCCCCTATGCTTGAATCTTTTCTTCCTGGCATGCACTGCCCTTTCAGATTCATACTTGAAAGTTGTTTATGGACTACAGGTCTTTGGGAGCAAAGCTGATGTAACTTCAGGTTATGGATGCTGCACAGGAGTTACTACCTCAGGTGCTGTATATATCCAGGTTCTGCTATTAACAGTTCAGCTAAACCCCCCACCCCTACCATGAGACAAGGACCATCTTTCAAACACTTGTCAACCACCTCACACATTTCCTGCACTGTTGCATATCTAATTTTCTTGCTTAAGGTTAAGAACTTATTTGAACCACATGCTCAGCATCAAAATAGTGCATGATACATGGTAGATGTCCAAATATTTGGAATACGTGACTAGTGAGAGGCGAGAAGGTACATATATACAGGTCAACAGTCCTAAGAATCAAAACCCAAAACTATCTTTTCTATGTAATGTAGACTTCATGCTTCCTTACAGAAAGCGTAACATGTTATTGATGCTATGGACACCACCAATGTGGGTATGTTGCTTAACTAATACATCTGCTTCTTCATACATAATAAAGCATTTTTCCTTCTCGTTTTCACAACTTTTACGATTCATACCCCACAGATGACTACCAGCCATTCATGGAAGCAATTTCAGTAGATGTAAAGTTTCTTTTGTAATTCAAAAAACAGCTATAATTTGAATCTGGTATACCTGGGACCTGTATGATGGACAAGAACTGACTCCTGCATTTTGTCTCAACCTACACACACACAGTAAATGCTTAGAAAAAGAAATTTCAGGCTGGAGAGATGGCTCAGCAGTAAGGAGCACTGGCTGCTCTTGCAGAGGACCTCCAATCCATGTCACTCTTAAACCCGAAGCAATTAACTTTAAATGTCTAGTTAAATCTCAACTCCAGGTAAATAATGCTAATGATGCTATGGTAGATTCTATTTTCTGTATGTACACAGAATGCCACAAATAATTAAAATTACTCTAGCCCTAAAATCCATAATCCCTCTTACCTTCTTTGTTCAAGGGCTTTCTAACAACATATTGGCGGACATCATCTTCTTTAGAGAGATTGAAAAGTTTGCGAATTCTGCTAGCTCTTTTGGGCCCCAACCGCCGTGGTACAGTGGTATCAGTTAGTCCAGGAATATCCTTCTCTCCTTAGGAGAAACAATTGGACAAAGATATTAAAATTTCACCACCTTCATAATTTAATGTTGAGTCGATTCTAACTGGCAGTAAAGAAATTCAATGTGGACAATCCCCAATTAAAAACCACTTAAAGCCACACACATCTTTAATCTTGGGAGGCAGCTGGATTCTCTCTGAGATGGTACCAGGTTCACACTGGGAGACTGTCCTTTAAAAAAAAAAAAAAAAAAAAAGGCCATGGTGCAAGCCTTTAGTCCCAGAACTAAAGGGGAAGCAGAGGCAGGTAGGTGGATTTCTGGGAGTTCCAGGCCAGCTGGGGCTACAGGGAGACCCTGTCTCAAAGGAAAAAGACAGGGTGGCGGGATGGCTCAGCACACTGCTCTTGCAGAGGACCTGGGTTGATTCCCAACACCCACATCGTGGCTAACAACTCTCCATTAACTCCAGTTCCAAGGGAATCCAACGCCCTCTTCTGATCTCCACAGGCACTGCAAGACACGTACACATGTGCTTACAAACAAGTCTCACCTTTTTTTACAATGACCAAGTTGAGAACACTCAGATTGGCATCCACAATGCATCCCCGAACAGACTTGCGCTTTCTCTCTCCGGTCCGCCTCGGTCTATAACAAGAATGCCCCTTACTCAGCAGCAGGCGCACCCTGCCATGGGTCAAGACACCCTGCTTCATGGGAAAGCCTTGCTTGTCGTTTCCACCACTGATTCGGACCACGTAACCCTGCATGAACATGAACAGTACATTTACTACTTTTGTTCCAAAATACAGAATTTTGACGTCTATGAACCACTTCTCTTCTACCAGAGAACCGAGAATCACTTTCAAACTCATGTTTTCTGTCCATTTCCAACTTACTAATAAGTTGTTAGGAAATTCGTATCCATTTCATCAGGACACTTGAGAGGCCAGAAATGTCTAGAAAACCAAATTACCAACAAGCAACGAATGAAGCAACGTGGCATTTTTTTTCCAGCTTCATCAGGCTTTACTTCATAAAGTGACACTCTCAAGTACCTTAACCAAGGCAGAGTTGAGGCTGCATTCAACACCACAGCACGTCCACTCACTGAAAAGGCTAAAGTAATGGCTGCTTCGGTGGTCAGCTTTACCTTCCACTCCTCACCCAGGGCATCAGCAGCCACTTCTGTGGCCATGCGCTTCTCGTAGAAAGTACGGAGCTTGCGTTCATCGTCCACTTCGATGAGTTTCTGACAGCCGGTGGCCGGGAAGGAGATATTGAGCTAGGATTTAAGAGGCGAGAGGGGAAAAAACTTAGAAATCCACGGCGGCGATGGTAGCGCCGAGCACAACGATAATTCACAGAACCATTTTGTTTCGCACGACCAGCAGAAAATTCTAGACGCTAACTTTCACCGCCTGCAGGCAGCAGTGCGGACGACACACATTCTCCTTCGAGCCCTAAGGGCCAGGGCGCCTGCAAGCCGCTCAGTCCCGAGGCGCAGAGCTAGGCGGCCTCGGACCCGCGTGTGCACCGCAGCCGCCATGGCTTCCCGCCCGTCGCGGCACCGCCGCAATCGCCCGCCATCCGCTCGCCCAAGGCACCCCAAAGCCCACGGGAACGAGCTTCCTCGTGCCTCAGGCCCTTCGCCACCTAGATCCGGGGTGGTGGGGCCCGGAGCCGCGGCAACGCTGCGCGCTGCGGCTCGATGCTAGCCTGCGCCTCATCAGCCACCACCTCCTACCTTCATCTTGGCGCAGCCTACCACCCAGTAGGCACCACGGAAAAGAGGCCCGACTTCCGCTTAACCCAGGTCACATAGCGCTCTCAGGTCTCGCGAGAAGTACAGGCACTAGACCCGCCGGAAGTGATTCCGGAGGGCGGTATTTCGGGGCTGGGGTTAGTGAAATGAGCCCTAAGGTGGTTCGGAGCCTCGCTGGGCATTTTGGGGAGGGGCCCAGTCTGCGGGAGGGTCGGCGGCTTCCTGCTGGTCTTCCCAGGTGGCCGCGGCGATGCGCCTGCGCCACAGAGGAGCCGCACCTCGGGCCCCCATACTCGCGTCTGGTGGTACCGAGTAGGAAGACGTGACCAGTTGTAGCCAGTGCTGGCCTGTCATTTCCGGAAATGGCCGGTTGCGGAGCTTGCCTGGTCCCAGCGATCGACTGCGAGAAATCCCAAACGCTGTGCTTTCCTTTTTCCCTTAGTACCGGTTCATCGGCTTGTCCTTTAGCTGCTTTGCCGGTTTTGTCTTATCACTGAGTGACACTCGAGGTCACGTCTCGGCAGCCAGTAGGAGCGCTACCGCCGTGCAGAACCATCAGCTGCCTGCAAAAGTCTTCCTGCTTTTTCTCCTCCGTGATCTGGTGTGTGTGTGTGGAGGAATACAGTGTGTCACCTTTTGCGTGTGGCGCTAACGTTTTTGAGATGCATACATGTATCATATGTCAATATTGCATTATTCGTATGATTAATTGTTCATATATATGTATGTGTATAGTAATTTATTCATCCACTGAAACACCCATTTGGGCTGTTTTCCCCGCAGTGCTGTCATTCGAACCCAAGGCTTCCCACATGCCTAAAGCAAGGGAACTACGTCCCTTTCTATTTCTACCTTTTGACTTTTGGGACTAGTGTGGCTTTGAGTGCCTGTTTTTAATACTTTGGGGTTGTATCCAAAAACTCATAGAGGAACGCCGCACAGTGATGGCTGCGTTAAAAGTCAAGAGCAGGCTCATGCCAGAAAGAACTCAACCCTGAGGAGTGACAGGGTAGGGTTTATAAGTTTCAGTTAGAGAATTTTCTCAAAAATAAATTTCCCAGTAAACTCCCTGGACCTGCAGGTTCAGCTGGATAAGAACGTTCTGCCCCACAGGTTGTGGTTAGTGAGGGCCAGGGAATGGCTGGATGAAGCAAAAATAGCTCATCAGCCAGAACAAAATGGAATTCCTTTAGACAGTTCAGGGTACACACGTAGGAGTGGAAATGTTGAACCATATAGTAATTTAACGTTTGAAGGAGCCACAGAATGGCATTCCATAGCACTCGGCCTCTCCATGTCTACCAGGTGTGCAGGATTCTGTTTATTCTTGTTGATTTTATTTATTTATTATTTTATTTATTTTGCGAGGTGGTGGTGGTGTGGATGCCGCAGTATGAGTGTGGAGGTCAGAGGACAACTTGCAGCAGTTAGTTTTCTCCTACTAGGTGGGTTTTCTAAGGCTCAGACTCGGGCTTGATAGTAAACCTGCTGAGCCAGGACGTTTCCAGGGTCTTTAGTTTGTATGAGCACAGGAAGTATTATTAACTGTTAATCCAGTCTTGTGGTTGTGATTTGGAACCTCACGTGGTTTTAATTTACATTTCCCTAAGGACTAATGTTGAACTTTTTTCTCCTGTGCTGAGGGTTGATCCCAGACCCTTTGTACTTGCCTAGTGAGTGCTCTACCTTGGGCTAAATCCCCATCCAACCCCTTGAGCATTGTAGTACTTGGGGCTCTGCAAGCCCAGAGCCTCATGCAAGCAAACCATGCACTCTACCAACTGATTTATATCCCAAGTGAGTATTTTACAAAAGCATTTCTTAGCCATTTGTGTATCTTGAGAAATGTCTACTCAAGCCTGGAGCTCTTCTCCCCTCATTTTTGAACAATATTTATTTTTTGAAGTGGTGGTAGTGGATTTTATGTGAGGAAAAGAACAAAGTCTAGAACTGTGCATCACTATTCATTTATTATTTATTTATTTGTTTATTTATTTATTTATTTATTTATTATTTATTTTAGACAGGGTCTCACTGTGTAGCCCCAGCTGACCTGACCTCACAGAGATCTGCCTGCCTCTGCCTCCTGAGTGCTGGGATTAAAGGTGTGTACCACTATGCCCCGCCACTCTTTCAAATTTTATAAGTCTGTGTGAGAGAGAGTGTGAGGGGGACGTGCTTGTGTAAAGGTTAGAGGACATCTTTGGAGAAGATGCCTTTTTTCCACAATGGGAAGTTCTGGGAACTGAACTCAGATCATCAGGCTTGCCTGCCTGCCTCTGCCTCCTGAGTGCTGGGATTAAAGGTGTGTACCACTATGCCCCGCCACTCTTTCAAATTTTATAAGTCTGTGTGAGAGAGAGTGTGAGGGGGACGTGCTTGTGTAAAGGTTAGAGGACATCTTTGGAGAAGATGCCTTTTTTCCACAATGGGAAGTTCTGGGAACTGAACTCAGATCATCAGGCTTGCACAAGTGCTTTTACTTTGCTGAGCCATCTCACTGGCCCACATCACTTTTTCTTTCCCCTTTTAAAACTTTACAATTTGGGGGTTGTTTTTTGACTTTGGGGGGGCATTTGAGATGGGGTCTCCCTGTAGTCCTGGTTGGCCTGAAACTCTATGATCTATCTGCCTCTGCCTCCAGAGTGCTAGGATCAAAGGTATGTTAAATTATAAAAATATATGATATAAAATTTAGCATTTTAACCATTTTAAAGTATATACTTCAGGAAGAAAATGTACTCACATTGTTGTGAAACAGATCTCTAGATCATTTTCATCTTGCAAAGGGTGAATTCCATACTTCTTAAATATCTGTGTGGGTGGGGTGGGATGGGTATGTGCCCTTAGAGGCAAGAAGCTTCAGATCCCCTGGAGTTGGAGTTACCAGAAGTTTTGAGCTTCCCAGTATGGGTGCTGGGAACTGAACTTAGGTCCTCTGTAAAAGTAGCAACTGAACCATCTCACCAGGCCACCTGAATTTCATACTTAGACTAACACTTACTCTTTCCTTATTCTCCTTTGTAACTTTTTGTCTCTAAAATTTTGATTAAATATGTCGTGTAGGTGCATAAATGGTAGTTGTCTTTGTGTGTGTGTGTGTGTGTGTGTGTGTGTGTGTGTGTGTGTATTGCCTGCATGTAAGTGCACCTGTGCCATGCAGTGTCCTTGGAGATCAGAAGGTGGCGTTGGATCCCCTTGAATTGGAGTTACAAGCCTCCATGTGGATGCTGGGAATTGAACCTGGGTCCTCTGTAAGAGCAGTCAGTGAGATGACAGTCAGCCATCTCTCCAGCCCTGGTAGTTGTCTTTTTATCCACTTAATGTGGTCTTCAAGGTTTATCCATATCCTAGCATGTGACAAGATTTTATTCCTTTTTAAGGCTAAATAATATTCTGTTGTGTACATATCACTCTTTTGAGTATCAGTTTATTTTTGGTGGACATTTGAGTTGCTTCCATCTCTTGTGAATATTGTACACAATGCTGCTATCAACATAGATGTGCAAATATTGAGACTGTACTTTTAGTTCTTTTGAATATATGAATATATACCCAGAATTGTGATTGCAGGATCATACAGTAGTTTTGTTTTTGTTTTGAGACATGGTCTCACTGGCTGGCCTAGAACTTGTTAAATAGACTAGGCTGGCCTCATATTCATTGAGATCCACCTGCCTCTGCACTCCAAGTGCCCTAGGATTAAAAGTATATATCACCACACCCACCTTGCCTCAGCTTTTTATGTGCTGTGAGCCACCATGTCTGGCTGACCTTATGAATTCTAAGCTTCTTCATGTACTTAGAATACTAACCCCTAGACACAGGATGTACAGCTGTCTCTACCTGTTGTGTGGATTGTCTTCCCAATTTCTTGGTAGTGTGTCCTTTGATACACAAAAGTTTTTGATTAAGTCCATCTTGTTTTTTACTGTTGATTATACTGTTGGTGGCATTAAGTTGCATTTCTATTCCTGTGATAAAATACTATAACCAAGGCAACTTACGGAAGAGTGAGTTTATTTTGGCTTACAGTTCCAGAGGGACAAGAGTCCATCATAGTGGGGAGGTGCGGCAGGAGTAGGAAGCTGAGAGCTCACATCTTCAGTTGCAAACACCAAGCAGAGACTGAACTGGAAGTGGGGCAACCATGAGGTTCCAAAGCCCACCCACAGTGACGTGCTTCCTCCAGCAAGGCCACACCTCTTAAAGATTCCATGACCTTCAAAACAGCGCCATCAACTAGGGACAAAGTATTCAAACGTGGGCTTTTGGGGGCTATTTCTCATTCAAACAACCACATTAGTTTCAAAAAAGCTAAAAGATGCTAATTTGAGGCAAGATAGAAGGATATTGACTTTTTTACTATTAAAAAAATGATAAATTTGGGCCAGAGAGATAGCTCAGTGTTAAAAGTGTGTACTGCTCTTGTAGAGAACCTGAGTCCAATTTGCACCACCTGCATTGGGTGGCTCACAACTGTTTGCATCTCCAGCTCAAGTGAATCTCACACCTTGGCCTCCATGGACACCTACCCTCGGGTGCACAAACCACTACACAGACAACACACATGCACAATTAAAAATAAAAATCCTAAAATTTTTTTCTATATTTTTATTTTATGTGTTTTGCCTGCACATATGCACCTGTGTCATGCAATGCCCAAGGAGGCCAAAAGGCATCAGATCCCTTGGAAGTGAAGTTGTTAGTCATCATGTGGGTACTGGGAGTCAAACCCAAGTCCTCTAGAAGAGCAGTCAGTGCTCTTAACCAGTGGGAGAGATGGCTAAGAACACTGGCTGTTCTTGCAGATGACTCTGGTTCAGTTCCCAGTACCCACATGGTGGCTCACAACTGTATGACTCTAGTTCCAGAGGATCATACTCTCTTCTGCTCTGCATGATCCTGCACATGTGCGGTACACATAAACTCATGCAAGTACACATGCATACACATATAAAATAAGTGTTTTTTAATTCTAAAAAAAAAAATTGAGTGTTTTGCCTGTAGAGATGGAGGTGCACCACATTCACGCAATGCCCACAGAGGTGAGTAGAGGGCATCAGAACCCTTGAAGTTGGAGTTGCAGACCGGCCATGCGGAAATTGGAGTTGTTAGCTGCCATGTGAGATGTGAGTACTGGGAACCCAGGTCCTCTGCAAAAGCAGCCTGTGCTCTTCTTCACCACTGAGCCAATTCTCTAGTCACCCCCTTAAAAATTTTTAAATACAATACTTTAAACATTATTTTAAATACATATTTTAAGTAAATAAAATTTTTTTTGACTTTTTATTATTCCAAAGAGAGGCTTTTTGTGTGTGTGTGTGTGTCTTTTTTGTCTTTTTGAGACAGGGTCTCCCTGTAGCCCCAGCTGGCCTGGAACTCACTGTGTAGACCAGGCTGGCCTCAAACTCACAGAGATCTGCCTGCCTCTGCCTCCCAAGTGCTGTAACTAAAGGCATGCCCCACCACGCTGAGCAAGAGAGACAATTTTTAACACATTTTCCCAGAAATAGCTTGAAGCAGATTACATAAAAATATATATACAATGAAGTTTAATGGTGGAAAAAAAGGGATAAGAAATCAAAGACCAAAGCGGGATGTGGTGGCACATGTCTTCAATTCCAGCACTTGGGAGGCAGAACCAGGCAGATCTCTGTGAGCTGGAGGCCAGCCTGATCCACATAGTGAGCTCCAGGCCAGCTGGGGCTACAGGAAGACCCTGTCTCAAAAATCAGACTTGTTTATTCCAGCCTGCTGTCCTCAGACCTGTCTGTTTACTTGGATAAGCATTTTATTTCAGAGGTGCTAAGGCAGAATTTTGTTTTTGAAAATCCTAAGGAGTTTATTGGGCTTGCTAATAGAGCATAGGGTGGGGGTTTATTTACAGAAGAGTGGGTGCCCCCTCATTTACAGCTGCACTGGAAAGCCCACACATATATAGATCCTGTGACTCTCCAAAGCCTCCCAAAATGGCAGGAGAGGTGCCTCATGGCATCCTCAGCTTATATATTCTAAGTCCCTCCCTCACATGCAGCCAAGGTTGCCTGATTGGGTGGGAGGGGTAACTGACTCCCCCCTCCTTGATGAGCATTAGAAGGAGGTGTGACTATAGTTTGCTGGCATAGTGGTCAGAGGACACTTCCAAGTAACACTCCATCCCTTCCTCCGGCTCTTACATTCTTTCCACCAACTTCTTATGCAAAAGTCCCTGAGCCTTGGAGGGGGTGGTAGGTGTGGGATGATCTTCCTCCTATAGTAGCAAGGCACTGAACTTTCAGGTCTCTGCATCATCTGTTTTCCATGGGCTGTTGGCCTCTTTCTGTGGGATTCCATCTATTGTAAAAACATACAGCAAGAAGCAAGAACATCTAAACAGTGGCTGCTATAATAACCTATGAGCATAAGCACAAATGCTCAGCTGGTACTTTAGTAGGTGCATCACATCTATCTAACAAACAGGTGCAGTGACTTCCCACTGGGGACTATATTCTCCCCTGCCACAGGGGGTTGGCCTGGTCTACAGTACCAGATGTGTGTTCTACCCCTAGGAGCAGGCATTATATTCAATTGAAAATTTGCTGGTTGTACATACACTAGACTAGCCACTATTGCACCAGCAGGAACATCTTGTTTGGCATGTTGATAGTGCAACATGTGGGGTCCGTTGTTGAGCAGAATTATTGGGGATGATTCTCCCCCAGACATCTGATATTGCCTTCTGGCACCCTGAAAGCCACTCATTCAGGAGTTTCCAGCTTAGTCCAAGCTTGATTTCTCCCTCTTTTGTGCTCCCATCATGCAGTGTCTTCAGCAGTAGGGTTTTTCCGTCCACTTCCAGTGTACAACCAACATTACTGACAATGGCCTTTATTGTTTTGGGGACCTCTAGGGCCCCTTAGACCAAGAGCTCATGGGGAGCAACCCACCTCTAGCACTGGGATTTTCATTTAATAACTGTTGCTTCTGGAAGGGCTTTCTTTCATCCCCGTAGGATTCCTTCTGTCCTTAAGGCTATTTTTTTTTTCTTTACTGTGTATCTGGAGAATTTTTTCCCCTTTATTCCCATAGTTCTTTGTACAGCCCTCCTTCCTCCCCCTCCCCTTTAACTACCCCCTTTTACATATTTCTCCCTTAGTAACACCTTTATCCTACTATTTTCTCTCGGGATCCTTCTTCCCCTTTACCTCCCTGGTTCCCTTCCATATTCCTGGTCCCTGCAGTTGCATCAGGATATGCATTTAGTTATAAGGATTTGGTGCTAGGATCCACAAATGAGGGAGAACTTAGTCTTTTGTTTTTCTGAGTCTGCATAGTCACTTAGTAGAACAGTTTCTAATTCCATTTACCTATAAATTTCTTTATTTCATTATTTCATCTTTCTTTAATGCAGAGTAGAATTCCACTGTGTAAATGTACCACATTTTCATTAACCACTCATCAGTTGAGGAACATTTAGGTTGCTTCCATCTCTTAGCTATTGTGAAATGAACAGCAACAAATATGGTTGTAAAAGTGTCTCTACAATAGGATGAATCCTTTGGCTATATGCCAAGGAGTGTTATAACTGGGTCATATAGTAGGTTGATTTTTAGTTTTATAAGAGTTTTCCACACTGCTTTCCATAGGGGTTGCACAAGTTTGTAGCCCCACCAGCAGTGGATGAGTGTTCCCCTTTCTCCACATCCTCGCCAGCATTTGGTATCATTTGTTCTCTTCATCCTAGCCAGTCTGATTGGGGTAAGGTGATACCTTAAGGTGGTTTTAATTTGCATTTCCCTAATTACTAATGATGTTCAACAGTTTGAGATGTTTCTTAGCCATCTTTATTTCTTCCTTTGAGAATGCTCTGTTTAGATCTTTAGTCCATCTTTTAATTGGGTCATTTGGTTTCTCAATTCTTTGTTGTTTGAGTTCTTCATATATTCTAGATATTAAACCTCTGTCAGATGTGTCACTGATAAAGAATTTTTTTCCCAGTCTGTGAAAAAATCTTCACTTTCTTTATTGTTTCTTTTTCTGGACAGAAGCTTTTTAGTTTAATGAGGCCCCACTTGTTGACTGCTGACCTTAATTCCTGAGTGACTTCTGTCTGATTTAGAAAATCCTTTCCTATACCTATATCTTGTAAGTTACTGCCAATATTTTCTTCTAATAGTTTCAGGGTTTCCAGTTTCACATTGAGGTGTTTGATTCATTTGGAGTTGACTTTTTAAAAAATAATTTATATTTTTATTTTATGTGTGTGTGTATTGCCTGCATGTAGGTAAGTGCAGCCATGTCGTGCAATGCCTGAAGAGGACAGAAGAGGATGTCGGATGCCCTGGAACTGGAGTTATGGACAGTTGCTAGCTGCCATGTGGGTACTGGGGAGTCAAACCTGGGTGTTCTGCAAGAACAGCCAGTTTTCTTAACCACTGAGCCATCTCTCCAGCCCACTGGAGTTGACTTTTGTGCAAGGTGAAAGATAAGATTCTAGTTTCATTCTTCTACAGGTGGAGATCCAGTTTTGCCAGCACCATTTGTTGAAGGTGCTGTCTTTCCTCCTTTGTGTGTTCTTAGCATCTTTGTCAAATATCAGGTGTCTAAAATTGTGTGTACTCAGGTTTGGGCCTTCAATGATGTTCCATTGATCTATGTATGTGTCTATTTTTGTGCCAGTACTATGCTGTTTTTTTTTTACTATAGCTCTGTAGTATACTTTGAGATCCAGTATAGTAGTTCCCCCAGCATTGCTCTTTGTGCTCAGGGTTCTTTGGCTATCTGGGGTCTTTTGTACTTCCATACAAATTTAAGGATTTTTTTTTCTAATTCTGTGAAGTATATCATAGGGATTTTGATTGGGATTGCACTGAATCTATAAATGGCTTTTGGTAGGATGGTCAATTTCACAATATTAATTCTTCCAATCCATGAGCATGGGAGG
Source organism: Nannospalax galili (assembly GCF_000622305.1). Classification (NCBI taxonomy): domain Eukaryota; kingdom Metazoa; phylum Chordata; class Mammalia; order Rodentia; family Spalacidae; genus Nannospalax; species Nannospalax galili. The sequence goes on along the minus strand of NW_008348580.1, from coordinate 2,212,423 downwards.
TCCTTCCATCTTCTGATGTCTTCCTCAATCTCTTTCTTTAAAGATTTAAAATTTTTGTTGTAGAGATCTTTGATGTCTTTGGTCAATGTTTAAATAAATATTTTTAAAGTATTGCCAGAAAGTCTATTTTATTGGTTTATGTATATCCACTGCCAGCTCCGAATTGCTTTTTTATTTGTTTTGTTTTTTGAGACAGGGTCTCACTGTGCAGCACTGGCTGGCATGGAACTTGCTGCACACACCTTTATTCCCAGCACTTGGGAGACAGAGGCAGGCACACCTCTCTGTGAATTGTAGGGTAACCTGTCTATGTAGCAAGTTCCAGCCATAGTGAGACCCCGGCTACAAGGAGACCCTGTCTCAAAAAAGACAAAAAAAAAAAAAAAAAGGAAGAAAAGAAAAGTCATAGGTCAGGCATGGAGGCACACACAATCCCAGCACAGCACACTTAGGAGATGGAGGAAGGAGAATCAGGATCAAAGCTAGTTTCAGCTACATAGTTTGTCCCTCAGTTTTTATAAGGGGTTGGTTTCAGGAGGACCTGGGAATACCAGAAGTCCATGCATGATCTAGATATTTACATAAAATGGCATAATATTTGCATATAGCATATGTACATCTTATGTTCTTTAAAACCATCTCTAGATTACTTGCAATACCTAGTATAAATACTATGTAAACAATTGTCATTTTTATTGAATTTTTGCAATTTTCATATACTATAATTTGATGGTACTTAGATCCCCTTCTCTTGTTATTGCCCCTGCCCAATTTAATGTATGTATGTGTGGGTATGTGTGAATATATGAATTAAAGTCTATAGGCCTTAGAGTCTAATTTGTGTCTCCAAGTGTCTTTCAGTATGAGTCCATCCACTGGATCCTGGTTAACCTTCCAAGAGCCCCATGCTTGAAAGAGACTGTCTCTCCCAGCAGCCATCTGTTGCCATAATTTCCTTAGGTGGGGTTGGAACGTCTTATCCTATATTTTTGTTTTTTAAGATTTACTTATTCTTATATTTTATTATTTTCATTTTATGTATATGAGTGCACCTGTGTTGCTCAAAGCCTGCAGAGGCCAGAAGATGGAGTTGAATCCCCTGAAACTGGAGTTAGGGATGGTTGTTAGACACCATGTAGGTGCTGAGTGGAACTCAGGTCCTCTGGAAGAACAGCATATGTTCTTAACTGCTGAGCCATCTCTCCAGCCCTAAAGATTTATTTTTGATTATATATATGCATATATAATATGTAACTATAAGTTATAGTTGTATCCAGAGATGCAGATTCCATGGACGTGCAGGGCTAGCTGGACGTAGAAAAACAGAACATCAGCAGACATGGTGGTGCACACTTGTAATCCCAGCACTTGGGATATTTAGTCAGGAGGATCAGTAGTTTAGGGTCAGTCTCAGCTATATTTGAGGCTATCCTGAGCTACAAGAGATTGTCAAAACAAACCACCAACCAGCCATGACAGATTGGGGGCTGCATTCTTCTAATCCCAGTACTTGGAAGGTTGAGACAGGAAATCAGAAGTTTGAGGACAACCTGGGCTACATAATGAGTTCCAGAACAGCCTGGGCTTAAAAAGTGATGTGTCATTTTGAAACAAAGCAAAATCCAAAAGAAAAAACAGTAAGAGAAGTGGTAAGGGAAGAAACGAGTACATGTGTTTCAGTCACTGTCTCCTTTACCTTTCTAGCCGCTCTAGGAGACAGGAGCGAAATCACTTTAGATACAGAGAGTTCCATTTTAAGGCCTTCCTTCCTTCCTTCCTTCCTTCCTTCCTTCCTTCTTTTGTTCTTTTTCTTTTTTTTCGAGGCAGGGTCTCTCTGCAGAACTCACTATGTAGACTGTGCTGGCCTTGATCCTTCCTTCCTTCCTTCCTTCCTTCCTTCCTTCCTTCTTTTGTTCTTTTTCTTTTTTTTCGAGGCAGGGTCTCTCTGCAGAACTCACTATGTAGACTGTGCTGGCCTTGAACTCACAGAAATCCGCTGCCTCTGCCTCCCAAGTGCTGGGATCACACCTGGCCTTTAAGGACATTTTCTTATACCAAAGAAATTAATTTTAAAAAGTGGCACACTTTATTTTGGGAACAGAAATTAAATTTTAAAAAAGGAAACGAGAACCAGGCATTGTGGTACGTGCCTTTAGTCCCAGCACTCAGGAGGTAGAGGCAGGCAGATCTGTCTGAAATTGAGGCCAGTGTGGTCTCAATCTCATAGTGAGTTCCAAGCCAGCTGGGGCTACAGGGAGACCCTGTCCCAAAAAGAGAGAGAGGGGCTGGAAAGCTGGCTTAGCAGTTAAGAGCACTGGCTGTTCTTGCAGAAGACCTGGGTTCAAGTCCCAGCACCCACATGGCGGCTAAGTTCCAGGGGATCTGAGGCCCTCTTCTGTCCTCCATGGGCACGCATGACGTGGGTGCACTTACACACATGCAGGCCTAAAATTCATACAGATAAAATAAAAATAAATAAATAAATAAAAGAGAGAGAAAAGAAAAAAGAAGCTAGAAAAATCCTTGGAATTATTTCTGTAACTGTATGCAGAAACTAGAATCACTAAATTACTATGGCTTTCCCACCCTTTGTGTCAGGGACACATCCTTTATCTGTTTTTGCAGAGGTATGAAAAATAAGATGTCTTTGTGTATGTGTGTAGGCCAGAGATTGATGTCAGGTATCTCCAGAGACTCTCCACATTATTTGATACAAGGTCTCTCGATTCACCTAGTACTCACCAATTTATCTCGGCTGGCTAGCCAGTGGGCATCGGAGATTCATCCACTTCTGCCTCCCTAGTGCTGAGATTACTAATGCACACCACCGCATACAGCTTTTTATGCCCGTTCTGGGGGTCCAAACTCAGGTTCTCATGCTTGTGTAGCAGCACTTTGCCCACTGAGCCATCTCCTTATTTCCTTTTTTATTAAAAAAATAATTTTTTATTTTATGTATATGAGTGTATTGTCCGCGTATGTGTAAGTGCAGCCCACAGAGGTCAGAAGAGGGTGTTGGAGCCACTGGAACTAGAGTTAGCCATCATGTAGGTGCCGGGAACTGAACCCAGGTCCTCCGTAAGAGTACCCAGTGCTCTGAAGGGTACCACAATTGTCTCACCCTGCGTCCCTGTTCGGCATGGAAGAAGCCACAGTGGTCTGAGTCCCTACTCCCTATTGGCAATTTGGGTAACCCCTTCAGAGGATGGCGTGATAAGAATAGGCGGTAGGAATTGGCTAGGCAGTTAGGGTAAAAAGACCCCAAAGAAATGTAGCCAGTTTCTTGGCTAAAAGTCAAAATGTCATTGGGCCTGTTAGCAACATACTCTGTTCCAAATGCCAAAAATGTCAAAAGTGTTAGGGAGCTTGTATCTAATCCTTAAAAGATTTTAGGGTTACCTCTTCAGAGGGGGGATGTTGGAGGGGAGGGAGTGAGCATGGATTTGATCAAAATACCTTATATGCATGTATGAAATTCTCAATAAAGTTTTTGTACAGATTGAAAAAAAAGAGTACCCAGTGCTCAACTATGGAGCCATCTCTCCAGCCCCGCCTCCATATTTCCTAAGAGCTGTATGATCTTAGGCAACTTACTGCTCTTCATGTGCCTTAGTTTTCTCATCTGTAAAATGAAGACAATACCTTCCTCATAGAGCTCTTTGTCAGAGATCAGTGATATAGTACCTGAAAAAAGTTCAGCAGCTCTTGGGACACAGGAGACTGAGTGAATATCAGCTCTTTTCGCCTTCATGGCTGCCACCATTTCAGTATCCCAGTGCTTCTGGTTTTGCTTGTGAGGAGATGGAAGCCTGAATTTGGTGCTGAGTGACGGTTCTGAATTTGTTCAGAGATGCTGGACAGCCATGGGAAGGGCCCACAACATTAATCCACAGATGTGTGCCACGCACCTTCTAAATGTCAGTACCAGGCAAAAGGCAGGAAATACATAGATGAAAAGTTGGAATCCTAGATTTCAGGAATTTTTTAAAAATCTAATATAGGAAAATGCAAGTAAGGAGGCAAGAAAAGCTATTGGTGCAAGCCCGTCATCCCGGGTACTGGGGTGGCTCACACGGGAGGGTCATAAGCTCAGGCTCATCCACAGGAGGTCTACATACCACTCTTTGTGGCACTGCCATGTCTCTAGTGATCCCTGAGAGGCCCCAGCACACTTTGTAAGTTCTCAACACCAACATCAATGGGTGGCAGAAAATAGCCTTTGCCATCACTGTCATTAGGGTGTGGGGCAAAGATATGTTCATGCAGTATTGAGGAAAGCAGACATTGACCTCACTAGGAGGGCTAGAGAATTCACCAAGGATCAGTGAAACATGTGATCACCGTTATGCAGAATCCACACCTGTACATGATCCTAGACTGGTTCCTGAACAGAGGATGTAAAGAATGGGAAAATATAGCCAGGTTCTGGCCAATAGTCTGACAAGCAACTCTGTGAGAACCTGGACTCCTGAAGAAGATTAGAGCTCATAGAGGGCTGTGCCACTTCTGGGACTTTCATGTCTAAGGTCAGCACAACAAGACCACTGGCCACCCCGGCCTACCAGGGGTGTGTCCAGGAAGAAATGAGTCTGTAGGTTTTTTTCTGTTCATATTTTATATACTTATGGGGAAAGTTAAAGGCCTGCTTAGGCTATAGAGTGAGTTCAATACCAGCTTGAATAATTTAGAGAGAACCCATCTTAAAAAAAAAAAAAAGACTAAATTCAGTGGAAGACTGCTTGTCTAGCGTGTAGGAGGCTCTGGGTCAGACAAGATCTCACTATGTGACCCTGGCTGCCCTGGAACTTTATATGTAGACCAAGCTGGCCTGGAACTCAACAGAGATCCACCTGCTTCTGTTGGGACTACAGGTGTTTGCCACCACCCCGGGCATACTGGAGTATCTTCTATCTTTAAAAATTCTATCCCGAATAAAAAACTTCCTCTAACTACCATTTCTTGGAGAAACACTTCTTTATAACAAAGCTGTACTTCAGTAGCACAAAACATACAAATACCAGAGGCTTCTCTACATACCCTGAGGCTGTCACATCACTAGGCAAATGTAATTTCTTGCATTGTGCAAAATATGGATCCTCGTATTTATAGACAAGTATCCCAGTCATCACTTATCAAAGAAGTTTCTTTTGCAACAGATGGAGAGTATTGCAGAGTTCCATACCTCTTGTCAAACACATTGTCTGTGAATTGCCCAGGCCTAAGTGGCACATCTACAATGCAACCTTCACACCTAAGACTCATGGAACATAGAACAGAGGGTAAAAAGAACACTAATGCACCTCTCAATTCTCATCAATGAAACTCCCTCAAGCAACAGAGGGCCAGGAACACAAAAGTTCACAAATGGTCAAAGCATTGAGAGGAGTCTGCAGAGTGTGGGTCCTTGGACAGGCCTCCTAAATTGAAATCCACCCATCCAGGGATCAGGGACCATTTCAGAAAAGGGGGAGGAACTAGTGTAAGAGCAAGAGAGGAGGTGCAGGACTCTATGGAAATAGAATCCTACAAATTCCTGGGACCTTGCTCATATGAACCTACAGCAGTGGTGTCACCATGCATAAGACCTACGCAAACTGCAGCAGACAAAAACCCAGCACAGAACTGTGGAAATGGACAGCAGGCCCCAGTCTTAGTCAAAGAATTATTGGCAGCTGATTACTGCTGGGTGAGGAAGAGCTGATCCTCTTAAAGGGAGGGACTCTAGATAGGCTGCCTAGACCCCAGTGGATGAACTGGCACTGAGGGATGCCTGGGGACACTAACTTGAAATGATAGACCTTAACACAAATGACAAAATGTATGAATTCCAGTGGGGCAGGGGACTATGGGAAGATGCCATTGGGGAAGAGGGTATAAAGATAATTGAGATTGGTTAAGATGTTCTATATGTAATACATAAAAATT
>NW_008348580.1:2190748-2206441 GCF_000622305.1 Nannospalax galili | reverse complement strand
CTGGGGCGGGGGAGAGGGGGAGAGAAGGAGGGAGAGAGAGAGAGAGAGAGAGAGAGAGAGAGAGAGAGAGAGAGAGACTGGAAAGATGGTTCAGCAGTTAAGAGCACACTGATCTTCCAGAGGCCCTGGGTTCAGTTCCTAGCATCCACATGGCAGCTAACAACTGTCCTTAACTCCAGTTCCAGGGGATCTAACACCCCTCTTCTGGCCTCCATGCACAACACAGGTGAACTTAATCCATGTAGGGAAAATACTCATACACATAAAATAAAATCAGTCGGGGATGGAGAGGGACTCAGCAGTTATGAGCACTGGCTACTCTTGCAGAGGACCAAGATTTAGTTCCCAGCATGCACATGGAGGCTAACAACCGTCTGCAACTTCAGTTCCAGGGAATCCAGCACCCTCTTCTGACTTTCATGGGCACTGCATGACATGGGTGCACTTACACACATTCAGACAATACATTGATACACATAAAATAAAAATAAAATATTTTAAAAAGAGAAATCAATGAAAAATTGTTAATACCTAGAAATAAATCGAATCAGGGAAGTGAAGGACTTCTGCAATGAAAACTTTAAGGCGCTGCAAAGATTGAAGAAGACACTAGAAGATGAAAAGAACTTTCATGCTCATGGAATGGCAGACGCACTAGTGTGATAATGGCTACATTTCTGAAAATAGTCTACAGAGTTGAGGCAATCTCCATAAAAATTCCAGTGACCCACATAGCTCTAGCCTCTTTTTTGAAAGATGTCAACATATTGGGAAAAAATCCCTTTGATAAATGGCTATGGGCAAGCCAGATAGCCACATATAGAGGAATCAAAATAAATTTGTATTTTTCACCCTGTACAAAAATAAATTCAAAAGATTAACACCTTAATATAAGAACTAAAGATCAGAGCCTGGAGAGATGGCTCAGCATTTAAAGGCATTGACTGCTCTTGCAGAGGACCAGGGTTTGGTTCCCAGCACCCACACAGCATTCATAACTCCAGTTCCAGAGGATCCAATGCTCTCTTCTTTCATCTGCTGGCATTGCACAGCACAGGTGTACTTACATGCATTCAGGCAATGCACATATGCATATGCTACATTTAATTTTTTTTTTTTTTGGTCTTTTTGAGACAAGGTCTCCCTGTAGCTGCAGCTGGCCTGGATTCGGTAATAGAGACCAAGCTGGCCTTGAACTCACAGAGATCCGCCTGCCTCTGCCTCCCAAGTGCTGGGATTAAAGGCATGCACCACCACGCCCTTCATACATTTTAATTTTTATATAGGAGGGTGTGGTGGTTTGAATGAGAGAGCCCCCCCATAAGCTCCAAGTATTTGGACATTTTGCCCCCAGTTGGTGGCACTGTTTTGGGAGGTTTTAGGAGATATGGCCTTGCTGGAGGAAGCATGTCACCAGGGGTGGGCTTTAAGAGTTCTCAAGCCTTGCTGGACTTCCTGACATATTCTGATTCCTGTGCCTGCTTGAAGATGTGATCACTCTGCTTTCTGTTATGGTCACCTTCTTCCACCATGCCTCCCTCGCCATTATGGACCATTACCCCTGGAACCGAAAGCTCAGATAAACTCTTCTTTCCAAAAATTGCCTTGATCATGGTGTCTTATCACAGCCATAGAAAAATAACTAATACAGAAGTTGGTACCAGGGGTGTTGTGTGAAGAACCTGACTATGTGGGTTTTGGAAGTTTGGACTAGAAAAGTAGTTGGGTGCTGTAAGCAGAGCTTAATGGGCATCATAGTAGGAGCTGGGAAGCAGTGCTGAGAACAATGTAGTTCCAGAGGGAAATAAGGACTTAAGCAACAATTGGGATATTTTGGCAAAGACTCTGGCTGAAGTCTACTCACAGCCTAAGAGCTTCCTGAGGCTACGTTGAAAAGTAATGGACTAATTTCTTTGGTGGAGGAAATTTTAAGATAGTTTAGCTAGGCATGCCTTTTATCCCAGCACTTGGGAGGCAGAGGCAGGCAGATCTCTATGAGTTCAAGGCCAGCCTGGTCTACATAGCGAGTTCCAGGCCAGCTGGGGCTACAGGGAGACCCTGTCTCAAAAAGACAAAAAAAAAAGCCTGACATAGAATCTGTAATATGGTTATTAATGGTGAATATTATGGAGATCTAGAGGGAAAAAGAGCAAAAGGAGTGGAGAGAAATGCAGAGTGTACAGTTTGGATCGAAAAAGAGCCCTGGAAAGATTAATGTTGGATGCTCTCCATCTAAAGAAGGAGAGACTCTTTGATACAGAGATTAAAGCGTTTAAGGAGAGGCCTAGAGATCTGAATTTAAACAATGGAAAGAATACCTCCAGTCAGGGCCACACCCAGCTAAGCCTCCAGATTATGAAAGAAAAAGCCTAAGGAAATTTCTCCTAGAAAACTGCAACCCACAATGTGGATGAAGTGGGCCAGGGTCCATCCCAGGCTGGCACCCAAACTTAACGGTGTCATTCACATGGTGCTGGCTTTGTGAGTGAAGGAGTCACTGGATGTATGTTGTGGGAAGCAAAGCTGGAGAGGCTGAGCCATCTAAGACCTTTGGAAGGAAAGTCCCAGAAGATGGACTTGGAGCTACTGGATTTGCTGTCTGCCTTGCTGGGTTTTGATCTTGTTTGGCCTGATATTTCCTCATGATGCCCTTATCCCTCCCTTTTGGAGCAGTCATGTGTATTTGGTTCCATTGTAGGTTAGAAGTATCAAATTTGTCTTTTGATTTTACAGGGACTTATCTTTAAGAGGTTGCCTTGAGTCTCAGAAGAGATTTTAACACTGGACTTTTTTGGGGTGGGGGGTGTTCTTTTTGAGACAGGGTCTCCATGTAGCCCTACCTGGCCTCGTTCTTGCTATGTAGACTAGGCTGGCCTTGAACTCACATAGATCTGCCTGCCTCTGCTTCCCAAGTGCTAGGATTAAAGTCATGTGCCACCATGCCCAGTGAAACTCTGGACTTTTGAATGGAACTGAGACTGGTAAAGACTATGGGGAATTTTGAAGGTGGATTAAATGCATTTTGCATTTTATATGGTCATGAGCCTATGGGGCCAGGGAGTAGAATGTGGTGGTTTGAATGAGAGTATTTCATTCAAATATTTGAACATTTTGTCCCCACTAAGTGCTGACTTGGGAGGTTTGAGGAGTTAGGGCCTTGCTGGAGGAAGTATGTCACTGGGAGTGGGCTTTAAGGGTTCTTAAGTCTTGCCAGATTTCTTGTTGTACTCTGTTCCTGTGTTTACTTGACAATGTGATTAATCTGCTTTCTGTTGTAGCCACCTCCTTCCACCATGCCTCCCACGCCATTATGGACCCTTACTGCTGGAACTCTAAGCTCAAATAAACTCTTCCTTCTAGAAGTTACCTTGGTCATGGTATCTTATCACAGCAACAAAACAGCAACTAATACAGAGGGTAATAAAATACATGTGCCATGAAAGCAGAAGAAAGTTTAATGGACGGAGGAAGAGGACCACCAGGAGGGGTATAGGGGAATGTGGGGGAGGAGGACCAGGAAAAGCAAAGTATGTATGAAAATGCTATCAGTGAAACCCATTACTTTGCATGTTAATTTAAAAAACTAATAAAAGTCAGGTACAGTGGTAAATGCTTGTAATTCTAGTGCTGGGGAGGTGGAGACAGGTGGATCTCTGGAGCTCCCTGGCCAACCAGTCTAGTACACTTGGTGAGCTCCAGGCCAATGAAAGACTCTCAAAAAAGAAGGTGAATAGCTCCTGAGAATGACACCCAAGGCTGTCCTCTGGCCTCCATATACATGTGCACATACACGCACAGGCACATACATGTATGCCCACATGTGTATTCCTGCACATGAACAAATATTTTTAAAAAATTAATAAATTGCTGTTCTTATTTCCACACTCATCTCTCATTCCTCCATCTTTTTTGTATGCATATATTTTTCAATCTTTAAAAAATTACAAAAGGAGCTGGGCTTGGTGGTGCAAGCCTTTAGTCCATGAACTTGGGAGGCAAAGGCAGGTGAGTCTCAGTGAGATCGAGGCCAACTTGGTCTACATAGTGAGTGCCAGGCCAGCTGGGGCCACAGGGAGACTCTGTCTCAAAAAGAAGAAGAACAAGTCCAAAAAATTCCAAAAGGCATGTGTCTTTCTTACCAACTTCTAGTTTCCACCTCTTGAGCCACATAATTATTTAGTGTCCTAGTTTGTTTCTTCATTGCTGTGACAAAACACTCTGACCACTACCAACTTGGGGAGGAAAGGGTTTATTTTATCTTATATCTCCCAGGTCACAGTTCATCCAGGAGCCCGAGGTAGAAACTCAGGACAGGAACCTGGAGGCAGGAGCTGGAGCACAGGCCATGGAGGAATGCTGCTTACTGGCTTGCTCCCCTGGCCCCTGCTCAGCCCACTTTCTTATGCAACACAGGCCCACCTGCCCAGGGGTGGCACCACCCACAGTGGGCTGGGCTCTCCCACATCACTCATCAAGAAGATGCCCTTCAGACATGGCCACAGGCCAGTCCAATAGAGGAAATTCCCCACTGAGGCTCCCTCAACCCAGGTGTGTCAAGTTGACACTAAAGCTGTCCAGCACATTTAGTATTATTAGTTTCTTTTGAGTGATTGTCTCCTATAGCCCCAGCTGGCCTGGAACTCAAGGTGTGTGTCACTACACCCAGTGTGAGTGCACCTTCTCGACTGTAGCTACACCATGTTAAAGTTTAGGCTGATTCTAGTTTCTGAAATTATCAGGCAATTGGCTTAGGGTATGGAAATGCCAGCTGGCCGCTGGTTGTCTTGGGAACAGGTCAGAACATCCTAGAGTGCTCTTGCTAACTGCTGATTTATGGCTTCTGTAGGTTATGCTTGGCTTGCTTCTGCAAAATAGTAATTGTTGATAACAGACCCCTTTCTGGTTGGAAGACTTAGGGAAACTTTATTTCTAAGATACAATTGCTATACAACCCCCCAGGGAACTTTGTGACCAGAAAAGTCAAGGTAAATAAGATTGATAATATCTGTTTATGGATGAGGAGGAAGGCATGCAGATGTACTATGGTTTAGATGGGGGGTTTGGATGGAAAATTGTATTTCTTATGTATTTCCTTGATAATGTTTGCTCAAGCGTAATGCTCAATGATTAGCTTCTGTATTCTGCTTGCTTGCCTAGCAACATGATCAATATAAAAAGAGCCAGAGTGTTTAGGCTCAGCGGTACTCTCGGACCCTTTAGGAACCAATGTAGCCCGGCCGTAATAAATCTATCTTCCTTCTCTAGACTCACCTGTGTGTTTGTCTGTTTGGGGCATTTTCAGATCACAGACTACAACACCAGATGTATTATTAGTTTTTTATTTATAGATTCAGAATTTTTTGAATTCTGGAAAAAGTTACTTTTTTCGTGTTTTTTTGTTTGTTTTCATGTTTTCTCACTGAGGGTTGAACCCTGGGCTTTTGTGAGGCAGGCGATCTATCCACTGAGCTGAGACGTACCTCCGGCTCAAATATGCCCCACTTTCTCTTCTTTCCCTCCCTCCCACCTTCCTTTCCTTTCTCGCTAATGTTTTTTCCTTCTGGTTTTATTTATTTATTATTTATTTATTGTGTGTGTGAATGTGTCATAATGAAACCTTTTTTTTAATTTTTAATGAATTTTTGTGTATTTCATACAGATCTCTCTCTCTCTCTCATCTTATTGAGACAGAGACAGGGTCTTCTTGTAGCCCCAGCTGGCCTGGAACTCACTATGTAAACCAGACTGGCCTCAAACTCATGGAGATCCGCCTGCCCCTGCCTCCTGAGTGCTGGGATTAAAGGTGTATGCCACCACACCCAGTTATACAGAACATTTAAATCATCTTTATAACCCTTTCCCCCACTGGCCCCCTGCCGTAGCCCCATCACCTGAATTCTCTCGGGGTCTCTTGTGCTATCAGACAAACCATATACAAAGAAACAAACACCCAACACTTGGCACCCAGCTCTGTACAGCTCGGCCCACTCCCTCTTATGTGGACGCGGGTGAGATATCTGGGCCATCTTTCTCTCCATGCCCACCACAAGTGCTGCTAGCAGCTTCGGTCCCAAGATGGCACCCAGAAGCCCTTCCCTCCGTTGCTAACTCTCCACAGTCAATTCGCAGCAGGCCTTGCCCCTTGGAGGAACCAGGCTCCTGGGACACATCCCCCCACTGGAATTCATACATGCTATCATTTGTGTTGAGCTCTACAATGTCAAGTTAGTGTCCCCAGATGCCCTTCAGTGCCAGTTCATCCACTGGGGTCTAGGCGGCCTATCTAGAGTCCCTTCCTTTAAGAAGATCAGCTCTTCCTCACCCAGCAGTAATCAGCTGCCAATAATTCTTTGACTAAGATTGGGGACTGCTGTTCATTTCCACAGTTCTGTGCTGGGCTTTTGCCTGCTTGTTTCATGGGTCATGTGTATGCTGACACCATTGCTGTAGGTTTGTATGAGAAGAGTCCCAGGTGCCTGTGGGATTGTATTTCCATATGGTCACATACCTCCTCTCTGGCTCTTACAATCATTTTGCTCCCTCTTCCACAATGGTTCCTGAGCCCTGGATGGGTGGGAATTTTAATATAGGAGTCCTGTCCAATGACCCACACTCTCTGACTCTTATTCTCTGTTTTGACCATTTGTGACTTTTTCTGTTTCTGGCCCTCTGTTCTGTGAGGGAGCTTCATTGATGAGAATTGAAAGATGCATTAGTGTTCTCTTTACCCCTTGTTCTATGCTCCGTGAATCTTAGGTGTAGAGGTTGCATTGTAGATGTGCCACCTAGGCTTGGGCAATTCACAGACTATTTCTGTGTATGGCTAGTTGGGGAACTCCATAATAATCTTTGTTGAAAAAGAAGTTTCTTTGATGGGTGGTGACTGGAATATTTGTCTGTAAATTTAAGGATACATATTTTGTACATAGTAAGAAATTGCATTTGGTGATGTGACAGCCTTGGGGTTTTCTCTACGACCTCTCAAGCTATGTGTATTTGACTAGGTTTACAATACCACACATGAGTTTCCTCCCGTTGAGTGGGCTTTAAGTCCAATTAGGTAGCTGTTGATTATCCCCAAGATAAAAGTGCTTGAAACGCTTGCAAGAGCACTAAGACAAGAGAAGGAAATTAAAGGAGTGCTAATTGGGAAAAAAGATCAAATTATCTCTATTTTCAGATAATACAATATTATACATAAGAGATCCCAAAAAATCCACTAAGAGACTGTTATAAATAACTAATACTTTGAGTAAAGTGACAGGTCACAAAATCAACTTACAAAAAAACAGTAGCCTTTCTATATACTAATAAGCAATTAGAAAAGGCATTCAAAGAAAGCTTCCCATTCACAATTGCTTCAAAAAAATATTTAGGAATATGCCTAACCAAAAACATTAACGATCTCTACAATGAAAATTTCAAATCTCTAAAGAAAGAGACAGAGAAAGACACTAGGAGATGGAAAGACCTACAATGCTCATGGATTGGTAGAACTGATATTGTGAAAATGACCATCTTACCAAAAGCAATTTATAGATTCAATGCAATGCCAATCAAAATACTCATGACATTCTTCACAGAGCTTGAAAAAAAAATCCTAAAATTCATATGAAATCACAAAAGATCCCAGATAGCCAAAGCAATCTTGGGCAAAAAGAACATTGCTGGGGGATCATTATACCAGATCTCAGATTATGTTACAGAGCTATGGTCATAAAAACTACATGGTACTGGTGCAAAAATAGACACATAGATCAATGGAACATAATAGAAGACCCAAACATGAGTACATGCAATTTCAGCCACCCGATATTTGACAAAGGTGCCAAGAACACACAATGGAAGAAAGACAGCATCTTGAACAAATGGTGTTGACAAGACTGGATCTCCACCTGCAGAAGAATGAAATTGGGCCCTTATCTTTCACCCTACACAAAAGTCAACTCCAAATGGATCAAAGACCTCAATATAAAACCTGAAACTCAGAAACTATTTGAAGAAATCATAGGTAGTACCCTCCAACATAGGTATAGGCATAGGAAAGGACTTTCTAAGTCCTCCTAGGCATAGGAAAGGACTTTCTAAGTCTGACACCAGCTGGTCAGGCATTATGATGAACAATCAGTAAGTGGGACCTCATTAAACTACAAAGCTTCCGTACAGCAGAAGAAACAACCATGGAAGGGAAGAGGAAACCTACTGAGTGGGAGAAAATATTTACCAGCTACACATCTGACAAAGGATTAATACCCAGAATATACAGAGAACTCACAAAACAAAGAAACAAGAAAATAAGCGACCTGAACAGAGAGTTCTCAAATGAAGAAATAAAAATGGCTAAGAATCACCTTAAAAAGTGCTCAACATCCTTAGTAATTAGAGAAATGCAGAAAAAAAAAATCACTTTAAGGTTCTATCTTATCCCAATCAGAGTGGCTAAGATCAAGAGAACGAAAGACTCCAAAGGTTGGAGAGGATGTGGAGAAAGAGGAACATTTGTTCACTGTTGGTGGGAATGCAAACCACTATGGAAAGCAGTGTGGAGAACTCTCAAAAAAACTAAAAATGAACCTACCATATTATACCAAGGAGTTATACCACTCGTTGGCATGTACTCAAAGGACTCGTCATACTGTAGAGATACCTTTACATCCATGCTCTCTTCACAATAGCTAAAAAATGGAAATGACTCAACTGATGAATGGATAATGAAAAAAAATGGTACAGTTACACAATGGCGTTCTACTCAGCAAGAAGAAAATATGAAATTATGAAATTTGTAGATGGAAAATGGATGGAACTAGAAAGTGTGATACTAAGTGAAATAACACAAACACAGAAAAGCAAGCAATGTATGTTCTTCCTCATTTGTGGATTGTAGCACCAGCCCCTTATATATGAATATATATATTCGGATATATAATATATATTTCTTCTGCTGTACAGGAGCTAGGAAAACGAAAAGGATACGCGGAGGTCAAAGAAAAGAAAGAACCCAAAAGAGAGGGATAGTAGGGAACAGATGTTCCCTGGGAGGAGGTGGGAAAAGTGGGAGTGCTCGGCAGGGAGGAGAAGAAGGAGGGACATGCAAGGAGCCATGGTGTGTGTGGGGGAGGGAGTCAGGAGAGGGAGGATAGTGGAAGGTGGATGTTATTGGGGGAGGGTGGGAATAAAGGGGGCACTGGGACTGGGAAGGGAGGAGGGAGGCCCAATGGGATGAAAAAGGGTGAATGAATCTTGGGGGGCTAGGAAACCCAGAGTGAAATGTGATGCCCCAAAACCCCATGAAAAATGCACATACAGTGTCTAAACATTAGTGCATATGTGTACCTGGGAGCTGCTTGACGAGGAACATAGAGCCAGACAGAGGAGACCTCCCTTTGAGCGGTTGGCGAGGGTGGTCCAGGAGACTCCCAAAATAACACAGGCTATTGCCAAACCTCTTCTTTATCTCCCAGAACTAGTAGATAAGAACCTACTGCTGAAGACAGGACATACTTCAGATACAGAACTTGGAGCAATGGAGCAGGATCTGACCTGGAAGTCTTATACCCAAAGTTTAGCTATCATAATGCTGGATGATAATATGCAAACTTCCAAGGGAAAAACAACAATCAATGGTCCAATGCAGCCCTAAAGCCAAATAACCATAAGGACCGGTATGGCAAACAACTACCTCTATTGGTGCAGTAGTGACACTGCTATCTGGGGGGGGGCAATCGACAGCTATCTAATTGGGCTTAAAGCCCTCTCAACGGGAGTGAACTCATGGGTGACTCTGAAAATTCAGCCAAATATGCATGGCAGGAGAGGACCTAGATCCGAGAGAAAACCCTATCTCTTTCATATCTTTAGACAAATGAAATGTCTTACCATAGGGATCTTTATATTTATAGACAAGCATACTGTACACCACTCATCAAAGAAGCTTCTTTTTGAAATAGGTGGAGGCTACTGCAGAATTCCACAACTGGTCAGACACAGAAAATATACATTTGCTTGATGCCCAGTACTAGGTGACACATCTATCAGCTGAACCTCTACACCTAAGGCTCATGGAACATAGAGGAAAAAGGGGTAGAGAGAAAACTAATGCATCTCTCAATGCTCACTAATAAAGTTTCCTTATAGAACAGAGTGTGATGCACACAGAAGGCTACAACTGGCCAAGTCGTAAAGAAGAGAAGACTGCAGTGTGTATCCTGTGATAGGACTCCTGTATGGAACCTCACCCACCCACAGCTCAGGGACCAATGTGGAAGAGGGGACAGAAAGATTTCAAGATCTGGGGCTGGTTCATGAACACAGGGAAGAAGAGGCTTTTGGGCCCCTGGAAACTTGCACATATGAACTTGTGGCAGTGGTGGCATTGAGCACAGGGCCATGCCAAGTCACATAAACAAGGGCCCAGAGGGGAGGAAAGAAATGGGTGTCAGGCCAATCTTAGACTGAGAACAATTGGAGATTGATTACTACTGGGTTAGGGAGAGTGTGCCTTACATACAATCTCTAGATGGGCTGACTAGGCTCCAGTGGATAAGTTTATACTGAAGGACATCAGGGTACAAATGCTTGACTGGATGGGAAACGCATATGACAGAATACATGAGGTCCAGCATGGAGATGGGGGTGCATGGATGGGGGAGAAGGTCTAAATTTGATAAAGAACTGTTGTATGAAATTTAAAAAGTGCAATTTTTTAAAAAATGACACAGATGCACCAATGTTGTTTGCTATGCCAGTCATTGATGGGGGTATTAGACCTTGAAGCTGGGGGTTGGACCATGGATTGATGTTCTCCCTTACCAGCTTTCAGAGTGCTCCCCAAAGCTCTGAGAGCTCGCCTTCGGGGGAGGCGGCTTCCAGGTCAGTTCCAGCTCCATTGCTCCACATCCTGTGTCTGAAGTGTGTCCTGTCTTTGGGAATAGGGTCTTAACTTCAAATTCTGGGAGGCAATCAGGGCTGTGACAATAGCCGGTGTCATTTTTGGACTCTTTTAGACTACCCTGGCCAGCAACTCAGAGGAAGGTTTCTCCTGTCTGGCACTGTTTCATATTATGTAGCCTTCAGCTATACTCATGGACTCATGTAGAGATATGTGCATTTTTTCAGTAGGGTTTTTGGGCTAATATGATTACTTCTAATTTTTCATACTAGCTAGGCATTATTTATCTCCCCTCTCTCTTCCTGTCTAATCCTCCCTTCCTGCCCTTCCCATTTAAAGTGTCCCCATTTTCCCCATTTCTCCCTTCATAATTCCTATCTGCTGTGGTCCCACCTCTGTTGAGCTCCTTCTTCCCCTTTACTCCCATAGTTCCTTGTACAGCCCTCCCTCACCCCCTCCCATTTAACTATTTTACACATTTCTCCCTTAGTAACACCTGTCTCCTACTTGTCTTCTCCCTTGGGTTCCTTATTTCCCTTTACCACCCTGGTTACTTTCCATTTTCCTGTTTCCTGAAGTTACATCAGGTATGTACTCACATATAAGGATTTGGTGCTAGGATTCACAAATGAGGGCGAACATATGCCATTTGTTTTTCTGAGTCTGTGTTGCTTCACTTAGTAGAACAGTTTCTAATTCCATCCATTTATCTGAAAACTTCATTATTTCATGTTTCTTTACTGCTGAGTAGAACTCCATTGTGTAAATGTACCACATTTTTGTTATCCACTCATCAGTTGAGGGACACTTAGGTTGCTTCCATCTTGTAGCTATTGTGAAAAGAGCAGCAACAAACATGGTTGTACAAGTATTTTCTGCAATAGGATGAATCTTTTGGGTATACGCCAAGGAGTGGTATAACCAGGTCTTATGGTTGCTTAATTTTTAGTTTTTCAAAAATATTTTATTTGTTATTTTTATTTTCTGTGTACGCGTGTATTGCCTGCATGTAGGTAAGGGCTCCCTTGTTGTGCAATTCCTACAGAGGACAGAAGAGACTGTCAGCTCCCCTGGAACTGGCATTATGTACAGTGTTAACTGCCATGTGGGTCCTGGGATTCGAACCCGGGTCTTCTGCAAGAACATTCAGTGTTTTTAACCACTGCGCTATCTCTCTAGACCCAATTTTTAGTTTTTTAAGAGTTCTCTGCATTGCTTTCCATAGGAGTTGCACAAGTTTGCAATCCCCCCCACCAACAGTAACTGAGTGTTCCCCTTTCTCCACATCTTCTCCAGCACTGGAGTCATTCGTTCTTTTGATCTTAGCCAGTCTGACTGGGGTAAGATGAACTCATAAAGTGGTTTTAATTTGCATTTCCCTAATTAATAACGATGTTGAATACTATTTAAGATGTTCCTTAGTCACCTTTATTTCTTCTTTTGAGAACTAGCTGTTCAGACCTTTTAGACAGTCTTTTAATTGGGTCATTTGCTTTCTTTATTCTTTGTTTTTTGAGTTCTTTATATATTGTGGATGTTAAACCTCTGTGAAATGGTGAAGAATTTCTCCCACTCTGTCAATTTTCTCTTCACTTTCTTGGTTGTTTCTTTTGCTGTAAACACCAGGTGTGGTGGCACATGCCTTTAATCCCAGCACTTGGGAGGAAGAGACAGGTGGATGTCTGTGAGATCAAGGCTAGCCTGGTCTCACAGTGAGTTCCAGGCCAGCTTGGACTGCAGGGAGATTCTGTCCCAAAAAGAAAAAAAAAAAAGAAAGAAGTTTTTTAGTTTAATGAGGTCCCACTTGTTGGTTGTTGACCTTAATTCCTGAGTCACTGATGTCTGATTTAGAAAGTCATTTCTTACACCTATATCTTGTAGGTTACTGCCAATGTTTTTTTTTTCTCTAACAGTTTCAGAGTTTCAAGTTTCATATTGAGACCTTTGATCCATTTGGAATTGATTTTTATGCAAGGTGAAAGATAAGGGTTTAGTTTCACTCTTCTTCAGGTGGAGATTCAGTTTTGCCAGCACCATTTGTTGAAGATTCCGTTCTCGGTACCTCAGCCAAATATCAGGTGGCTGAAATTCTGTGTACTCATGATTGAGTCTTCCAATTATGTTCCATTGATCTATGTGTCTATTTTTGTGCCAGTACCATGCTGCTTTTATGACTGTAGCTCTGTAATATCATTTCAGATCTGGTATAGTAACCCCCCAGCATTGTTCCTTTGTGCTCAGGGTTGCTTTGGATATCCAGGGTCTTTTGTACTTCCATATGAATTTTAGGATTTTTTTTCTAATTCTATGAAGAATATCTTGGGGATTTTGATTGGGATTGCATTGAATCTATATATTGCTTTTGGTACAATTTTCATCATTGAGATATTTGATGTCCTTGGTCAGGTTTATTCCAGAATATTTTAAATTTTTTGAGGCTATTTTGAGTGGGAGGGTTTCCATGTACCCTTTCTCCAATTGCTTGTTCTTGATATATAGAAGGGCAACTGATTTTTGTAGATGAATTTTGTAACCTGACACTTTGCTGAAAGTGTTAATCATTTCTAGGAGTTTTCTGGTGGAATTTTGGCATCTTTGAGGTATAGTTGAGCCATTATTGCACCAGCAGACATTACTTGGCATGTCAATAGCATGCAGCAGGCAGGATCCATCATTGAGCAGAATTATAGGGGATCCTTCTCCCCCAACTAACTGCATAGCATCTTCTGGCACTATGAAAGCCATCCGTCCAGTGGCGGGGTGTTTTTAACTTAGTCTTAGCTCCATCTCTTCTTCCTCTCCCACGTTGGCATCATACAGTGTCTTCAGCAACATGGCCTTCCTGACCCTTCCTGGTGTACAACTGACATTCGTAGCAATAGCCTAGGTTAATGTGAGGACCTCTAGGATCTCTCTAGGCAACAGCTCATAGGGGCGCAATCCAACCCTGGTACTGGAATTTTTACTTAACAACTGTACAGTTTTTTGAGCTTTGTTTTTATTTTCATACAGGATTCGGCTGTTGTAGACTTTTCCCAACCATTCTGGTGGGTATCACTTGTGCCTTGCCCAACCATAAAGCTCCCAAGAATTGTACAGCTATAGCTGGCCTTGTTTCTTCAGGTGTACTTGATATCTCTCAAATGGGTTTCACATCTGTACAACATTCAGAGGTTAACATTATATATTAACTCAAACATAGACAAGGTCTAACACAGCATGGAAAGGTTTTATCCATTTGTATTGTTTTCTCAACAGAGCTCTGTTGGGCACCATATCATGGAAAAGAGGCATTGGGGATTTTACATGGAGCCTATCTGTATCTTTTTATCCTTGATAAACTCATGGGTGCTGGCTCAAGTTGCCTGACCCTGCACCAGGCTGAGGAGGCAGAGGGTCCCTCTTGTCCCTGCTGCATCTGTTGATTCCCCAAGTCAGGCAGGCCTTGGGTCTACCTCCTGGCTGTAGCCATATCTACCACCTCTCCATTGACCATACCTGGCTGCTGGGGGAGGCCCTGGTGGCAAAAACTGCCTCCACCCCTAGTATAGCCTTTCTCATGAGAGACATGTACCTCGTTTAACCTTTGGGGATCCTTAACCACCCCTGGGACAGTTTTTCTCCTTCCTATGCCTTTTGTGAACTCTTCCTCAGGTTTTAAAGTCTTCCAGAAACTCCTCAGTATAGAATTTGATTTTTGTCAGTTTTTTCTTTAGGAATTTGGGCTAGACATAAATCTTGCCACATTTGTCTTCAAGTAACACAAACAGACCTCCTTTTCTGCCTTGCCCTTTTGATATCTCTTGTAGGTTGTTCTATTATTTAAAAAAATATTTTATTTATTATTATTAATTTTTTATGTGTATGAATGTATTGCCTGCATGTATGTGAGTGCACCCATGTCGTGCAATGATGCAGAGGTCAGAAGAGAGCTTCAGATTCCCCTGGAACTGGAGTTAAGCATGGTTCATAGCCACCATGTGGATGCTGGGAATTGAACCTGGGTCCTCTGCAAGAGCAGTCAGTGGTCTCAGCACTAAGCCATCTTTCCAGCCCCTGTTCTGTTATTTTACAGACACGTTTTACATGCTGGTTTGAGTCACTAAGATCTGCCAAAGCCTCCATTACTTTATGATCCTGTCCCATTAAGTGACTTAGCAAAACCATTAAAGCTCCATACCATTCTCGATGTCCCTGTTGAATTAAGCTTTGCTTTAAGTCACTGGTGAACACAGTTTTATCTGACCCAGAGAACTGGACATCATATATTGCTTTCTTTAGAGTTCTCTCAGTAATGCCTGTCCCTCTTCTACAGTCCTCCAGCTCCTGCTAACCCTGGGTGCCTCCACTGGTGATGAGCAAGTATCTTTATTTATTATTATTATTTTTTGGTCTTTTTGAGACAGGGTCTCCCTGTAGCCTCAGCTGTCCTGGAACTCACTATGTAGACCAGGCTGGCCTTGAACTCACAGAGATCTGCCTGCCTCTGCTGCCCCAGTGCTGGGATTAAAGGCGTGTGACACCACGCCCGGCTATGACCAAGTACCTTTAATGCCTTGCACAAAACATTTCATTAGGGACTGCTCCCCCCCCATATTGTCCTAGGTTAAACAGCCTATGTCTCAAGGATGGGTGAGTGGTTATATAACTCAGCTGTAATGCTTCTGAAGAACTTAAAACTAATATCATTTGCTCCCATGACCTATATCCTCATGAGCCACATGGTTAGGTGCTCCTTCTTTGCTTGTTTGAAAGTCTTCCCTAGTTTCAACAGCTCCAATGTGGAGTTTTATTTTTTTAATTTT
>NW_008348580.1:2188682-2190727 GCF_000622305.1 Nannospalax galili | reverse complement strand
TATTTATTTATTTATTTATTTATTTATTTATTTTCTGGCTATAGTTGCATTGGATTATTGTTAGGGCTTTTATCAGTATGCTGAAACATGATTTTTCTGAGGGGCATCTTTAGCTATTTTTATTTCTAAGTTGTTCCCCTTCCCATTACTATCTATCCTTTTCAATGAGTCCCTGGACTCCTGGTTCCAGGATGAGCCTTGTATCACAGATCTGATCTGGGCTCTCTTTCCTCTTTGGTTCCCTAGGCTTAAGCAAGTAAAAATCTCTTGCTCCCTTTGTCTCTCATGTGGTTTACTTGCAAGTTCTGAGGCTAATACTGAATTTGCCAGTAACTCCTTCCTAGTCTTTTCAAGTCTCTGCCTCAGACAACACTTTTATTATGTAAAGAAGTGGGCAGGGAGCTTCAGAAGCTGCTTTTTTTTTTTTTTTTTTTGATTCCCATGTTGCTTCCAAGGCTTGTAAAATTTTTTCTAGACCTTCCACAGTCCTTAAGCAATTTTCATACATGCACAGCAGCAACCCCCGTCATTCAAACAACTGTGCTATTTTATGCCATGTGGGTGGCTTCATTTTACTTACTTATCTCACTATCCATCACATAATCTATATGACTGTTGCAAACCTCAGTAAGCTTATGGGAGTTTCCCACACTTTCCAGTCCCCTAACTTTGCTTGAGCCTTTTCCATATCAGAGACATCATTATTGCTCTTTTCAAATTCCTCCAGTTTGTTGTAGTCTGCATATCCTGTCCCAAGTATCCTACCATGTGTTCAGCTGTACTACACCAATTTTTAAAGCATGCTCTTAGCTCCCAGGCCGGCCCCATGCTGTCCTTACGACCTGACATACAAACCAACACAATGTCCCTCTGAGCTACAGTTTGGGGAATAAAGATATTTATTTGGGCTTGGCAACAAGCTTATAATATCCAGGAGGGGGTCATTTACAAAGGCGTGCACCTATGGGCTCTTTTCCATACATCTTGGCTGAGCTTTTCAGATCTGCAGTTGCTGGAGTGCCAAGATGGCAAATTTCCTGCTGCCTCCTCCGTGTCTGTCCTTAGATCCTTCCCCTCATGCAATCGAAGCTGACCAATTGTTGGGAAGGGTGACTGTCTCGTCCTCTGTCTACAGAGTCTCTCAGGGTTCAGACATTCAGCTGTTGTTCTTTTGGAGGACACATCTATCCAACACCTTTCCAGAGTCTTGAATTACAAAGGTAAGTTGTTTATTGCTCTCTTTCTGATTTTTTAATGTAGGCACTTAGAGCTATAAACTTCCCTCTTAGGACTGCTTCTAAAGTGTCCCAGAGGTTTTGTTGTGTTGTATTATCCTTTTCATTTATTTCCAGGAATACTTTTGTTTATTTATTTAATCAATTAATTGAGATCGCTATGTTTATTCTTTGTCTGGCTGACCTGTCTAATGAAGTCAGTCGAGTATTGTAGACTCATACTATTACTAAGTTGGGGTTAATCTGTGTCTTAAAGTCCTGTAGTATTGTTTTTATGGAATTGGATGCACTAGAGTTTGGTGCATATTTGTTCAGTATTGTAATATCTTCTTGGTTAACTGCTCCTTTGATCAGAATGAAGTGACCCTCCTTATCTCTTCTGATTAGTTTTATTTTGAAATCTATTTTGTCAGGTATTAGAATTGCTACCCCTGCTTGTTTCTTAGTGCCATTCGCTTGGAATAATCTTTTCCATCCTTTTACCTTAAGGTAGTTAATACCGGTCCTTGAAGGTGAGATGGGTTTCTTGCACACAACAAAGGGATGGATTTTATTTCTTAATCCATTCACTTAGCCTGTGTCTTTTGACTGGGGGGGGGTTCAGTTCATTGATATTTAAAGTTATTATTGAAAGATGTACATTGGTTCCAGTTATTTAATTTCTGTTTGAATTCTTGACCTAATTTTGTGTTTCCACAACTATACCTTCATTTAGTTTGTTTCTGTTGCCCCTGGGGTATAGTTGTTCCTTTTTCCATTCTTTGTATTGCTTCAGGTATTCTTTGAAATCCTGGTTTTGTGGACATGTAT
>NW_008348580.1:2187341-2187519 GCF_000622305.1 Nannospalax galili | reverse complement strand
TCCACCTATGTGAAGATAAGTCAAAGATCCTGCTCGACCATGGTTGGCTTTTCTTGCAAGTATGGAGGAAATGATTCCTCTGTGTTGACCCTCATCTTTATAGACTGGAGACTGGTTCAAGTCCATCTGGTGGGGTCTCCTCGGCCTCCTTGATCAAGAGGACAGGTGACCCACCACC
>NW_008348580.1:2186736-2187200 GCF_000622305.1 Nannospalax galili | reverse complement strand
CAGTCTGATACTTTTAATTATCATGTGCTATGTAGATAAGGCTTAGGTAAAGAACCAAATATTCTCAGATAAACATTGACTAGATTTATTATATTTCTTGATCTCCTATGTATAATTTGTCAGTAGGTTGTAAGAGTAATATGGTTCTCACTGGTTTTCAAAGCTAGCTAGGCACTGTTTATCTCTCACATAGTCTCACCACTCCATCATGGTTTTCCCTCTTAAGGTGCCCCCATTTCCCCCCTTTCTCCCTTAATAATACATTTCTCCTATGTTCCAACCTCTCTTGGGCTCCTTCTTTCTGTTTATCCCCTCGGTTCTTTGTATACCCTTCCTTCCCCCCTCCCTTAGACTAACCCAATTTTTATCCATATCTCCCTTATTAAGGCCTGTTTCCTACTGTTCTTCTCTTTCAGGTTGTTTTTTTCCTTTAGCTCCCCATTTCCTTTCCACTATCCTGGTTC
>NW_008348580.1:2185561-2185954 GCF_000622305.1 Nannospalax galili | reverse complement strand
TTTCTGTTTGCTTCCTTGGTTGTCTCCTTTGATGTACAGAAGCTTTTTAGTTTAATGAGGTCTCATTTGTTAATTCTTCCCCTTGTTTCCTGAGCAATTGATGTCCAGTTTAGAAAATCGTTTCCTATGTCTATGTCTTCTAGGTTATTCCAAATGCTTTCTTCTAACAGAGTTTCAGGCTTTACATTGAGGTCTTTGAGCCATTTGGAATTGCCTTTTGTGCAGAGTGGAAGATAAGGGTTTAGTTTCATTCTTTTACAAGTGGAGTTTTGCCAGCACCATTCGATGAATATGCTGTCTTTCCTACAGTTAATGTTCTTGGCCCCTTTGTCAAATATCAAGTGGCTGAAATTGCATTTACTCATATTTGGGTCTTCAATTTTGTTCCATTGG
>NW_008348580.1:2185067-2185229 GCF_000622305.1 Nannospalax galili | reverse complement strand
AAAGATTTAAATTTTTCATTGTAGAGCTCTTTAATGTCTTTGGTCAGGTTACTCTGAGATGTTTTATTTTTTTTGCAGCTATTGTTTCCATGTGCTCTTTCTCTGATTGGTTGTTATTGGTATATAGAAAGGCTATAGATTTTTGTAGGTTAATTTTGAATG
>NW_008348580.1:2184327-2184688 GCF_000622305.1 Nannospalax galili | reverse complement strand
CCTCTCTTCATCTATTGAGATGACCATGTGGTTCTTGTCTTTGAGTCCATTTATATGATTTATGATGTTTATTGGCTTATGTATATTGAACCATCCCTGCATCTCTGGGATAAAGCCGACTTGATCATGGTGGA
This sequence comes from Nannospalax galili, assembly GCF_000622305.1. NCBI lineage: Eukaryota > Metazoa > Chordata > Mammalia > Rodentia > Spalacidae > Nannospalax > Nannospalax galili. The sequence goes on along the minus strand of NW_008348580.1, from coordinate 2,184,554 downwards.
TGATCCTTTTGATGTGTGTCTGTAAGCTGTTTGCAGGTATCTTGCTGAGAATTTTTGAATCTATGTTCATTAAGCATATGGGTCTATAGTTTTCTTTTTTGGTTGTATCTTTACCTGGCTTTGGTATTAGAGTGATGCTGGCTTCATAGAAAGAATTTGGAAGCTCTCCCTCTGAGTCCATATTTTTGAATAAATTAAGTAGTATTGGATATAGATCTTCTTTAAAT
>NW_008348580.1:2182343-2183066 GCF_000622305.1 Nannospalax galili | reverse complement strand
TTAAAAGTGAGATGAGTTTCTTGCAGACAACAAAAAGATGTGTTTTGTTTCTTAATCCATTCACATAGTCTGTATCTGTTGACTGGGGAGTTCAGTCCATTAATATTTAAAGTTATTAATGAAAGATGGGTATTGAATGCTATCATTTTTATTTCTCTTTACATTCTTGATATAGCTGTACTTTTCCATAGTTATACCTTCATTGAATTTCTGCAACCCCTTGGGTATTGTCACTCCTTTCTTCAGCTCTTTGTACTGTTTCCAGAACTCTCTGAAGGGCTGGTTTTGTGGACATGAATTCCTTAAGCCTATTTATGTCATGGAAGATTTTTCTTTCCCCTCCGACTGTCCAGTTTGGCTGGATATAGTAATCTGGGTTGGCATCTGTGATCATTTAAAACTGGGAATACTTTGGTCCAGGCTCCTCTGGCTTTCATAGTTTGCACTGAAAAGTCAGCTATTATCCTAATGGGTTTTCCTTTATATGTGACTTGTTGTTTCTCTTTTGCAGCTTTCAGAATTGTCTCTTTGTTTTGTACATGTAGTGTTTTTACTATGATGTGCCATGGAGAGTCTCTTTTCTGGTAATGCCTGTTTGGTGTTCTATATGCTTCTTCTATTTGTATGGGCATGTGTTTCTTTAATTTTGGGAAATTTTCTTCCACAATTCTGTTGAAGATCTTGTTCATGCCATTGTCTTGGGATTCTTCTCCTTCCTGTATG
>NW_008348580.1:2156019-2182021 GCF_000622305.1 Nannospalax galili | reverse complement strand
GAGGATTACTGGTATTTGGTGGGGATATGTTATTTGGGTTTTTCATGTTATTATTTTTTCTCTGTGATTTTGACCTGTGAATTTCTTTTGTAGTTTCTGGTTCTTGTGTGAGACTCAGGCCTTCAAGTTTAGGTCTGCTTCTTTTTGTGAACTTTATGTGTCTTTGTGGTTGACTTTTTGGGCATGCCAAGCTGGTTCATCTAAGCTTCCAGTTCTCTTTCTTGATTTTATATTGGAGTGGCCAGATTGATTTTGTCTTCAGGAGTTCCCACAGAGGCCCAATTCATATGAGGGTCAGATGATTTCAGTCTTTCTCCTAAGGTCTGGATCTCTCCAGGACCGATTTTGGCATCAGGAATTTGGTGGTTGGACTGGCCAGGGAGCCTGGCCCAGAAAAGTTGTTGGTCTAGGGCAGCTGGTGGCTGTGCCACCCAGAGATGCAAAGGCAGATGGGGTGGGAAGAGGCCCCAAGGACTCCTGGGGTCTACACTGAGGAGCTGGGTTGGTCTGGATGCAAAGGATCAGGAAGAGGAAAGGTCAGCTCCCAAGTCCCAGAAAGAGGATGGCAGGTGGTGCAGGCCCAGGGAAGCAGGGGGAGTTGAGGGCGGGGCCAGGCACAGAAGCAGTGCTCCTGGGGCCTAGAGAAGGCAATAGTTGGTCTGGATGAAAAGGATCAGGAAGCAGTATTGTTTTCCAGGTGTCTCGGGCCCCAAGACAAGGAATGGGGCTGGACCCAAACTCAGAAGATAGGATGGAGGGGGAGATGGGAGGGTGAATGGGGCTGGGGGAGTCAAGGCGTGGAGGGCCCGATGGACTTACCCTGGAGAGAGGCCTGCGGGTGGGAGAGAGGCCTGTGGGGGGTGGTGCACACCAGGGAAGCAGGGGGAGGTGAGTGTGGGGCCAGGCCCAGAAGCAGTGCTCCTGGGGCTCAGAGAAGGCACTAAGTTGGGCTGGATGAAAAGGATCTGGAAGCAGTATTGGTTCCCCAGGTGTCTGGGGCCACAAGACCTGGAATTGGCAGGGCCCAAACTCGGAGGAGAGAAGGGTGGGGGAGATGGGAGGGTGAATAGGGCTGGGGGAGTGGAGGCGCAGAGGGCGAGATGGACTTACCCCAGAGAGAGGCTTGCAGGTGGGAGAGAGCATATTTTGTTTCTTAATCCATTCAACTAGCCTGTGTTTTGAGTGGGGAGTTCAGTCCATTGATATTTAAAGTTTTTATGAAAGATGTGTATTGGTTACCCTCATTTTAATTTCTGTTTGTGGTCTTGGTGTAATTTTGTGTTTCCACAATTACACCTCCATATAGTTTCTTTCTGTTGCTCCTCGGTGTAGTTGTTCCTTTTTTCTGATCTATAGCTTCAAGTACTCTCTGAAGGGCTGGTTTTGTAGGCATGTATTATTTCAGCCTTTTGTATCATGGAAGATTTTTCTTTCCCCTTCAAGTGTAATAGACATTTCTGCTGGGTATAATAGACTGGGTTGGCCATGGTGATTTAGAACTGGGAATACTTTGGTACAGGCTCTTCTGGGTTTCTAATGTGTTTTCCTTTATATGTGACAGTTATTTTTCTTTTGCATCTTTCAGTATTCTCTCTTTGTTCTGTACATTTTAATTCAGGGTAGTCTTTCTGTGTTAGCCTCTCTCCTGCCTCAGTCTTTCAAATTCTTGGGTTACAGGAATAAGTCATGCTTTCTAGTTTAATATATTTTCTGATTCTATATTTTTACTCATTTCTATTGGAATGCTGACACTCATTATTAAGGAAAATTAGCTCTGCATAAAAATTTCACATTTTTTTACTAATGTATCTTCCCTCCCCATTTTCTCTCTCTCTGATAAAAAAAATTTTATTTTTTGTGTCTGAGTGTTTTGCCTGCAGGTATGTACATGCAGCACATGTGTGCAGTACCCTTTTTGGCCAGAAGAGGGCATCAGCTCTCCTGAAACTGTAGTTACTGACAGTTGTTAGCTGCCATGTGGGTGCTGGGAGCTGAATTTAGGTCCTCTACAGGAGCTTATCTGCTGAATCATCTCTCCAGCCCTTCTCTTTAATTTTTTTGATACAGGGTCTTACTCACTATGTAGCCCATGGTAGTCTTTGGCTTGCAGAAATCCTCCTGTGTCAGTCTGTCCTCCATTCTTTTCTTCTTTCATTCTTGTTTATTTATTTAAATGGTAACTCTTAAATTTTTTAAAATTTAGTTTGGGAGCTAGAGAGATAGCTCAGTGGTTAAGGGCATGTCTTGCTCTTCCAGAGGACCGAAGTTTGATTTCCAGCACCCACACTGAATGGCTCAGAGCATCTAGGGTATCTGATGCCTCTGGCCTCTACCTGCACTCATGTGCACAACCTCTGATCACATACATATAATTTTAAAAATAAAAAAGATCAAATCTTTAGAAAATAAAATAAGGTGTTATTATTATTATTATTATTAATTTTGGTCTTTTTTTTTTTTGAAACAGGGTCTCCCTGTAGCCCCAGCTGGCCTGGAACTTCACTATGTAGACCAGGATGGCCTTGAACTCACAGAGATATGTCTGCCTCTGCCTCCCAAGTGCTGGGACTACAGGCGTGTGCCACCACACCTGGCCATAAGGTATTATTTTATTTCTGCGTGAGCACACACATCATGTGTATGTGTGTGGGGGGGGGGCGGGGGGGGGATGAGCATGCACACCACAGTGCATGTGTGGAGGCCAGATGACAACTTTGTAGAATCTGTTTTCTCTTTCTATCTTTATATGGTGCCTTTGTTTCATTTCTGTTGCTGGGACAAAATATCCTAACAAAAAGCAATTTAGGGGGAAAGGGGTTGATTTTAACTCTCAGTTCTAGGTGATAACCCTTTATTGCAGGGAAGTCAGAGAGAGGAACTTGAAGCAGCTGGTCACCTCACAACCACGGAGAGGAGAAGAGAGAAATCAAAGCCTACTGCTCAGCTAGCTTTCTCTACTATTATAACAGTTCAGGGCCCAAACCCAGGGAATGGTGCAGCCCACTTTCTGCCTGTTCTTCCTCAGCAATTCTGGCAATCAAGACAATCCCCCACAGACATGCCCACAGGCCAACATGATCTAAACGATTCCTCATTGAGACTCCTCCAAGGCGACTACAGATTGTGTCTCGTTGACAGTGAAAACTGACCATCACACACAGGTTCCAGGAATCAAACTCAAGTTGCCAGGCTTGCCAAGCAAGCACCTTTACCCTGGAGCCACCTTGATGTTATCTCTCATTCCTTTTAAAAATAGTTTTGTTAGCCAGGCAAGGTACTGTATGCTTGTAATCCCAGCATTTGGGAGGTGGAAGCAGGAGGATCAAGAGTTCAAAGCCAGCTGGGCATGGTGGCATACTCCTTTAATCCCAGTATTCATGAGGTAGAGGGATGTGGATCTCTGTGAGACTGAAGCCAGCCTGGACTACTAGTGAGTTCCAAGCCAGCAGGGGCTATAAGGGAGCCCCTGTTTCTAAAAACAAAACAAAGCAAATAAAAAAACCAAAAACCCAACAACTGACAACAGAATAGTTTAAGGCCAATTTAAACTACATAGCCAGCCTGGGATGCCCGAGACCATGCTTCAAAACCAAAAACATCTTTTTTTTTAATAAAGAAAAGATAATAAAATATCTTTAGTTTACAGGAATAAAACTATAAATTAAATTGTGTTGGGACTCTAAACCTCTAGATGATAGCACTCTATTCCAGCAAACACTCCAGAAAAAACAAAACTATGCCCCCTGACCCCAACCACATAAACAAAGGCTCCAGAGGCTTCCACCTTTACTGAGGCTGCCACAAGGTGTCTCTACAACCTTACCAGACTGCTGTGAGAGAAAGCCAAATGGAGAGCAGAACCTGGCTTGCTGGGGTGAGCCTCCCCTCATTCATACCAGTGAAGACTACATGGAGACCTTGGGCTACAACCTGCTCACGAGTAATGAAGACTGTCCCCTCAGATGTCAGCTGGGCAACTTGGATATCATTTGTACTGGGCAATGACAAGGTTGTGTTAACCCCATGTCCATTCCTTACCAGAGTAGGGTCAGAGAAAGCCTGCTAACACATCAGGTCTCAAGGAGATAAGTGCTGCATAACATAATGGGAAATGTCCAAGTTTCATCAGAAAATCACTTGCAATACCAAGATCCAGGAAGATCTCAAACTAACTGAAAAAGAAAGAAGTCAGTAGATGCCAGTGTGAGTTGACAGATGCTAGTGATATCTGATGATGTTTTTTGGGTTTTTTTTTTTTTTTTTTTTTTTTTTTTTTTTTTTTTTTTGAGATGGTTTCCCTGTAGCCCCAGCTGTCCTGGAACTCACTATGTAGACTAGACTGGCCTTGAACTCACAGATATTCACTTGCCACAGCCTCCCAAGTGCTGGGATTAAAGGCATGCACCACACTGTTAACAATGATTTTAAAACAGCTGTAATAGAAATTATTCAATGAACAACTAACATGCTTGTGATAAATGAGAAAAGCAATGGGAACTCTCAGCAAAGTGGTATGCGCTACAAAGAAGCAAACAGCAACTTAGAATTAAAAAATAAGATAACCAAAATATAAAGATCAATGGGTAGGTCAGCAACAGCGTTGGTGGGCACAGCTGAATCAATGAGCGAGAAGACAGAGTTCAATCTGAACAAGAGAAAAGAGGCCAGAAAAAATGAAGGGAGTCTAAGGGAATCGGGATCCATCTTCTCAAGTTGATATACAGGCTTGGTGCAATTCCTGTCAGAATCCGAAAAGATTTTAAAAAGCATTTTATGTGTATGAGTTCTTTGCCTGCATGTGTGTAAACGCACCCTTTCATCCCTCAGAGGCCAGAAGAGGGCATTATATCCCCTAGAACTGAAGTTACAAATGGTTGTTAGTCACTGTGTGGGTGCTGCGAACTGAACCTGGGTCCTCTGTAAGAGCAGCCAGTGAGTGCTCCTAAACACTGAGTCATCTCTCCAGTCCCTAAGATTTTTTTTTTTTCCGGGGAGGGGTGGTGGTGGTCTTATGTAGCCCAGGCTTGTCTTTGAAGTCACTGTGTAGCTGAGGATGATCTTGAACTACTGATCCTCCTGCCTCTGCCTCCCAAGTGCTGGGATTACAGGTACGCACCATCATGCCCATCTCCAGGAAGATTTTTTAAAATAATATTTTGTTAATTATTTGAGAATTTAATATAATGTGTTTTGATTACATTCATCTCTACCCCAATTTCCTTTCAGATCCACACCCATCTCTCTACCCACCCAACTCTGTGTCTTTTTTAAAAGTCCATAGAGTCTAATTTGTGTTGTCAAATAATCAATGTAATTTTATAAATTTTATTTTTAAACTCTCTCTCTCTCTCTCTCTCTCTCTCACTGTGTGTATGTGTGTGTGTGTGTGTGTGTGTGTGTGTGTGCGTGCGTGTGTGTACTTGTGGGTATGTGCACATGTGTGCAGGTTCCCTTAGAGGCCAGAGTCATCAGACCTCCCAGAGCTTGAGTTAGACCAGGTTGTGAGCTACCCAGTGTGGGTGCTGGGAATTGAACTTGGGTCCCTTGGAAGAGCAATATGCGTTCTTAACCAGTGAATCATCTCTCCAGTCCTTCAGTGTAATTTTAATTTATAGTTCTTTGGGATATATTTTTTTTAAGATGGGTTCTCATGTAGTCTAGGCTGGCTTCAAACTTACTGTGTGGCCAGTGCTGGCTAGAATTATGGGAGTGTGCCACCACACTCAGTTTATACAGCACTAGGGATCAGACTCAAGGCTTTGTGCATGCGCAACAAGCACTCCACCAACTGAGCTGCATTCCTTGCCCATCTTTGGTTATTTTAAACATTAATTAATTATTTGAGGTGCTGGGAATTGAACTGAGGACCTCATGAATTCAAAGAAAGTGCTCTATCATTGAACTATATTCCCACCCTTAATATAAATTACTGGAAAAGCAGGCGGAGCTCTGTGAGTTCAAGGCCAGTCTGGTCTACTTAGTGAGTTCCAGGCCAGCCCCTCTACAGGGAGACCCTGTCCCAAAGACAAAAAACAAAACAAAAAAAATTATTGAAAGAAAAATTTATGAACTTAGAATTCCCTATTTAGCCAAGTTATCCATCAAAATGGAAGAAGAAATAAAACTTTTTCTTCCCAAACTGAGAGAACTTGTCTTTAGTATACCTATAAGAGATGTTTAAGTAGGTTTTTCAGAGAGAAAGAAAATAATGTAACTCAGAACACATTTCCACATAAAGAAAGGGAAAGTTTGGAAAACAAACAAATGAAGATAAAGCAAAATCTTATTTATTTATTTATTTATTTAATTTATTATTTGAGATAGGGTCTCACTAGCATCCAGGCTAGCCTTGAATGTATAATTTTTCTGCCTTAGCCTCCTCAGTTTTGAAATTATAAGCCTGTGCCACCATACCAGGTTAAAACTATTTTTATTTTTAACAAAACAAGAATTTCAGCCTGGGTGGGGTGGTACATGATTGTGATCTCAGCATGTGGAAGGTGGAGGCAGGCAGATAACAAGCATGAGGCTAGCCTCAGCTACAGAGTGAGTTCCTAGGCTGCACGGTAAGGCCCTGTCTCAAAAAAACAAAAACAAAAACAGGGCTGGAGAGAAGCCTGAGTGGTTAAGAGCACTGGCCACTCTTGTAGAGGACCTGGGTTTCATTCCCAGCACCCAAATGGTGGCTAATACCCATCCATAACTCTAGTTCCAGGAGAATCCGATGCCCTTTTCTGACCTCCACGGCATTGCACAATACAGATGCACTTATATACATGCAGGTAATATATTCATACACAAATAAAGAATGATAAATAAAATATTTTTAAAAAGAAAAAGAAAAACAAAAATAAACGCAACTATGTACTAATATACAACTATTAAGATGCTTAAAAGAAAAAAAAAAAATAGTGACTACCAAAATCTTGTCAGGACATAGACACCAATTTGCTGCTGAGTCAGGGCTATAAACTGGCAAAGCTACTCTGGAAACTTTGGGTAGAGGTCCAAAAATCTAAACAGGGAGTTTCCATGATTCAGCAATTGCCCACCTGAGCATTTATCCTAGAGAAATAATGGTTTACGTTTACACAAAAAATGTGTACGTGACTACTGATACCATCTTTCTTTGTAACAGTCAAAATTTGGAAACAACTCAGATGTACTTCAGTGGGTGAATGGTTAAGCAACTACGGGTCACACATGTCATGGAACATTGCTCATCAACTGAAATAGGCAGCAGTTTGAATAAATGTTCAGAGTCATGCTTAGTGAAAAAAGCCAACTCTGAAAGGTTGTGCCGTGCTAATATAGCACTTTTGAAATGAAAAAATTATAGATGGCCCGATCACACAAATGGTCAAACTCCCTAATGGAACTATGTCTGCCTAGAAACTAGAGAATACCCTTCTGTCCCTGATAATTGGAGAAGATAGCTCTAGCAACAAGTGGCCCTAGGGTTCTAGCACTTTCTTCTGAAGTCAAGGTTCTGAGTGGAATGTGGTAAGTTCATCCTCCAGCAAGAACCACACACAGAAGTTAGGCGCGCAGCTCAGAAGGCCAGAGGAGCTGGGGCTCAGGGACAACAGGATCCCTATGCATTTCCTGATCCTAATTGATTGACCAGAAAGGTAGGTACCTCAAAAGTCTGTGACTCTTTAATAGTTTATGCATGCAGGGAGATGGCTGAATTAAACCTTATGGATGGCTTTACAAATCCTGACAAGGTTTCATTTGAAATGCGCTAAAATGTGTAACTTTTCAATATGAACCAAAGAATGTTGGGCTAATTTGGCTGAAGCACCTGTCAGCCTACTGATTGCCAGCATGGATTCAGCTGATCTAGCTGGCTAGGTGGGCGTCTCCTTCCTCCCTCACTGCTCTATGTGTAACCCTCCTGAAAGTGGTCAGAGGACACCTTTGTGGAATTGGTTCTTTCCTCTTTCCTTGGGTTCCAGGGGTCAAACTCAGGTCAGTAGGCTTACACAGAAAGCTCACCATCTCTCTCTTCTCTTATTGGGAGGCGTGCACGCACATTTGCATGCATTACACGTGTGAGGGGAGATTAGAGGAGGAACTTAAGGGTCACACTCTACTTATCCCCTTGAGAAGGGACAGGGTCTCTCACTGAACTCGGAGCTTTCTTCCTATCTCCACCTCTAAGTTCTGCCACTGCAGATGTATTCCACTATATCCAACTTTTCACCTGGGTGCTGGGGATTTGAATTAAGGCCCTTCTGCTAAGTCATGTGCCTAGACCACTTAAGTTGCTTCTTGTAAGGTATTTTCTCACAGCAACGAGAAAAGTAACTAATATAATGCCAGGCATGTTGTGGCATGCCTTTAATCCCAGCAGAGGAAGGAGAATCTCTGTGAGATTAAGGCCAGTCTGGTCTACATAGTGAGTTCCAGGCCAGCTGGGGCTAGGAGAGCCTGTCTCAAAAAGACCAAACAAACAAAGCAAAACAAAACAAACAAAACAAAAACCACAAAAAGTAACCAGTACACCTGTTTTCATATGCTAAAGGAACATCCCATATCCCTTCTTCAAGCTCCTGCTCAGTCTACATGCCTTCCTTCTTGGTCATACAAATGTCACCTGCCCTTTGCTGACACTTTATCTGGCATAGTCCCTCTTCATACCTCCTTCAGGGCAGCTCCACTTCCCCCAGGTGTCTCTTGGTCTTTAACAGGCTGAGGAGGAGCAGAGATTCATGAGGTGTGTGGAACACTGTCATGTCGCTGCCAGGGTAAGGCGGGTGGTTTCTGTGTGCTGGTGCTGGCTCCCTCACAGCCCATTCCTAAGATCCCCTAGACTGGGGTCTGTAGCACTGAGCAGTTAATGACCATTCTAACTTCTGGGTTCCAGATAGTCCGTGGTTACTGAACTCATCCAGGTGGCTAATAGTAGCTTGTTTCCCAAAGCTTCCCTGGATCCAAAGCTTTCCCAGGAAGAGAGTGCGCCTCCTCAGATGGGGGGGGTAACTCCTGGCTGCCCTGCTTATGCTCTCTGGAATGCAGAGGAAAGGTAGCAACCACAAGCTGAACCAGAACTGCCTTTACCACTGACTTCAATTTCTGCTGTTCCTTACTATGTGACGTTTCTGAAGACAATCCACTTTAGAAACCCTTTGTTTCTTAAAACAATTTAAATATGTCCCAAGTACATGTCTGCTACCTAGTTCCAACAGATTCATATGGGCCAGTGTTGCTCTATCTATACTCCCAAACCAAACCAGCCCCTCCCTTATTATTTCAATACAAATCTTACATACTTTATCATTTTAGTTAAATATAGATCACTAAACAGTTCTCCCTTTGTGTTTATTTTTGGGTTTGATCAGATTCACTCTTAAAGTCTTCAAGTTTGTAAACTCCTGAATTCATATAAATCATATTACAATGGTTCTAGAACGTCTAGATTCCCCCATCCCCATCTGTAGTGAATCCCTCTCCCATTCTCAGGCAACACAGGTCAGCTTTCCACTCATATAGTTTTATCTTTTCCTGAATGACATAAAATGGAGTCATATGTAGTCTTTTGAAGCTTGCCTCGGTCTTTGTGAATTCAAGGCCAGCCTGGTCTACATAGTGAGTTCCAGGACAGCTGGGGCTACAGGGAAACCTGTCTCAAAAAGACCCCCCCCCCAAAACACAAAAAAAAAAAAAAAAAAAAAAAAAAAAAAATAAATAAAATGTAACTGCAGAGCCAGGCATGGTGGCACAGGACTGTAATCCCAGTGCTTGGGGTAAGGAAACAGAATTGCCATGAGTTCAAGGCCGGCCTGAATTATATGAGACTCTGTCCTAACACCCTCCCCCCCCCGCAAAAAAAAAGAGATGCGTGCAAGCCACTAAATCACAGTCTGCATTAAAAGTGAACAAAGGCCCCAGTGAGTCTTGTGCTGTTGTAAGTTGGTAGTGAGGAGTAGGAGGAGGCCCCCCACCCCAGGGTCTTACACTGTAGCCCAGACTGGCCTGGAACTCCTGGAAATGCCCTGTGTCCCCCTCCTTAGTGCTGGGAGTGTAGGCATGAGCTGCCGTGGCTATGGGGAGTTGCCTTAATGATTTAGCTCCTCCCCTTCTGCTTTGCAAGTTGCACTGTTGTCTGTCCCAGCTCTGCCCACTGTTCTCTCTGCATCTGACTTCTTATCAGCTAGGCCTCTGCAGATGTCAGCATGCCCAAGGAGATGCTGGCCACCCCTATTCTAATCCCTGGTTTTAGCTCTCAAGTATCACTTCTGTTCCCACTATCTACAAATCTCTGGAATCCTGATGTGTTCTTAATCTGCCAGCATGCCTTTTCAGTGGCCAGAAGGCTGTCTTCCCAGATATTGAGCCTGCACCTTCAACCCAAGTCAAATCCAAGTCATTGTTTTCCCTTTTATCTTCCCTTTGGATTAGTAACTATTTTCTTTCTTTCCTTCTTCTTCCTCTTCCTCCTCCTCCTCCTCCTCCTCCTCCTCTTTTGCTTGTTCTTTTCTCCTGTTCCTCTCCCCCTCCCTTGGATAAAGCAGTGTCAATAGGCAATTCCTCCTCCTCCTCCTCTTCTTCTTCTTCTTCTTCTTCTTCTTCTTCTTCTTCTTCTTCTTCTTCTTCTTCTATGTGTGAGTTTATTGCCTGTATGTATGTGTGTGCACCTGTGTCATGCAATGCCACGGAGATCAGAAAAGGGTGTTGGATTCCCTGGAACTGGAGTTATGGACGGTTGTCAGCCACCATGTGGGTGCTGACAGACAACTGAACCCGGTTCTCTGCAAGAGAAGCCAGTGCTCTTAATTGCTGAGCCATCTCTCCAGCCCGACTTTTCTCTCTTGTGAAGACCCCCAGGCACGTGTGACATTAACAAAGCGTTTATGCTTTTCTCTTGTTCTTCAGCCCTTGTATGAATTGGAGTCCTAGATCTAGCCAAAGATCCCGCACAAGAACTAAGGGCTTGTTCTCCCCCACAGTAGAGGACTTTGATTTTGAACCTGAATTGTTTCTGACAACCAGAGTTCTTATGGAGGATAAAAACCTTGCTCTGCCTGCTTGGTGGAACATGCCTCTAATTCCAGCATTTTGGAGATAGAGGCAGGAGGATTAGGAGTTCAAGACTAGCTGAAACTATGTAGCAAGTTCAAGGCCAGGCTGAGCTACGATAGACACTGTCTCAAACAACAAACAACAACAGTAATAGCAGAGTTTCTGTGGAAGATAAAAGCCCCTACTGTACCTATGTGGTGGCTCATGCATGTAATCCTGCCTGGGAGGTTCTGATCAGCCTGGGCTACATAGTGAGACTTTAATCTCAAAGACAAACAACATCACACACACACACACACACACACACACACACACACACACACACACACACGTGCGCCCACACCAAACCAAACAAAAATCCACCACAAAACAAAAAATTTCTCCCTTGGCAAGACTTGAAGAGAAGGAAGAACCTCTTCCATTAGCCTTCACATTTGCTGTGCCAACACCAATATAGTTGGCCCTGTCAGTGTCTCTGAAACCCCCTTGCTCTTAGTTGATGCATTTACACTGAGCCAGTGAGGCTTGTTTGTGATCACTCAAGGCAGGTGGTAGCTGTGAGGTGGTGTTACCGTCTGCACATGATTAAACTCAGTGTAATTCCTGACAATGACTTAGCAACTAGAACCTCTATGTTTCTTTCAACCATTCATATAAGGACCACCTAGAAAGGGAAACATGCAGGCTGCAGGCTGAAAACTTTGCACTACAGCTTCATGGGTGAGCAAAGGCTCACTTTGTAGCCCAGGCTAGGCTTAAGATGCTCTTACCTCAACTTCCAGAGTGTTGAGATTTCAGTGCCACCACACCAGATGTCTTTTTTTTTCTTTTCTGGTTTTGGTTCTTAGGGACAGAGTATCCCCCCTGAAGCCCCAAGATCTCACTATATAGACCAGGCTGTCTTTGACCACTCAGAGATCCACTTACCCCTGCCTCACAAATGGTAGGACTAAAGGCATGTACCACCACACTTAGCCTTTTTACAGATTTAAAACAATTGAGAGCCAGGCATGGTGACACACACCTTTAATCCCAACAGTTGGGAGGCAGAGGCAGGCAGATCTCTGTGAGTCAAAGTCTGCCTGGTCTACACAGTGAGCTCTTGAGGCTATAGGGAGACTCTCTCAACTGCTTCCCCCCACGAACAAAAAACAAAAAACAAAGAAACATTGAGGGTCCTAGGGGCTGGAGCAATGGCTCAGTGGGTGAGAGTGCTTGCTGCATACCCTTGAGGAGTGGAGTTGGGATCCCAGCAGTCACACAAGAGGCTGGGCATCTGGTGCACTCCTGTAACCCCAGCTTCAAGAGGGACAGAGATATGATCATTGCTGGGGTTTGTTGGCTTCCAAAGTAGCAAATAAATAAATAAATAAATAAATAAGTAAGTTTAAAAAAATCTAGAAACCCAGGTTCAGGGAGAGACCCTGCCTTAAAGGAATAGGTAGAAAGGAAGACACCTGACGTCCTCTTCTGGGCTCCATATACACAGGTGAACAAGTTTGGGCACCCCCTCCCATATTTGCATACGCTCACACAGAAACACATATAGATAAATCAATCTTAAAAAAAAAATTGAGCTGGGCATTGTGGTGCACACCTTTAATCCCAGCACTTGGGAGGCAGAGGCAGGTGAATCTCTATGAGATCACCACCAGGTCTGGTCTATATAGCAAGTTGCAGGCCAGCTGGGGCCACAGGGAAACCCTGTCTCAAAAACAAAACAAGCTGGGTATGGTGGCACATGCCTTTTAGTGCCAATACTCAGGAGGCAGAGGCAGGTGGATCTCTGTGAGTTCAAGGCCAGCCTGGCCTACAAAGTGAGTTCCAGGACAGCGGGGGCTGCAGGGAGACCCTGTCTCAAAAAGACCAAAAACCAAAACAAAACAAGACAAAAAGACTCTGTCTAATCTCTGTTAATGTGAATTGACCATCTACCTATCATCATATCTATGCACCTATCATATATCTGGATTTCTACCATGCTAGAAATTTAAATATTTATTTATTTTTATTTTATGCGTATGAGTTTTTGCCTGCACGTATGTAAGTGCACCCACCACAGGCATACATCTAGGTGGAGGCCCGAAAAAGGCATTGGGTCCCCTGGAACTGGAGTTACCAATAGTTGTTGCCTGTCGTATGGGTGCTGGGAACTAAATCTAGGTCTTCTGCAAAAGTGTTCTTAGCCACTGAGCCATCCCTCTAGCCCACATGCTAGAAATTTAAAGAGGTGTTTTTTTAAAAAAATATTTTATTTTTATGTTATGTGTATGAGTGTATCGCCTGCATGTATGTGAGTGCACCCATGTTGTGCAATACCTCAGAGGTCAGAAGAGGGCTTCTGATTCCCTTGGAACTGGAGTTAAGAATGGTTCATAGCTGCCATGTGGGTGCTGGGAATCGAACCCAGGTCCTCTGCAAGAGCAATCAGTGCTCTTAACCACTGAGCCATCTCTGCAGCCCCTAAACTGAGGTTTTTAATGCCACTGAATACATAAGCACATATTCCATTAGGTATCTCATTACACATCATGTTATGGCCTTTGCAAAAGAATGTAAATGAAGAGGGATGTGGTATGCATGCTTTTAAATCCTGGCACTTAGGAGGCCAGCCTGGGCTACATGAAACGGTTTCAAAATTTTTTAAAAATATTTTTAAAAGATAGCAAAAAGGTAGATGTTGCAATGTTAACAGGAAAAGTTTTGACTGTGTGGTGCACGCTATGAGAATAACTGGTACATAAAAAATAAGTGTGTTTTAGATCATTAGAACAGAAAATGTGGGTATACTTTCTTTCTGGGTTACTGAAAGGAGTAAAATAGGATTACCCAAGAAAGAAATTCTATTGCTGGGCAGTTGGTGTTCAGAATGAGACATGAAGGAATGAACTAATTCAGCTTTCATTTGTGTCTGTGGCCAGTTCACTCTTGTTATCCTGTAATTCTAACCATAGAAGAAGGTTCTAGAGAATGGTCTATCTGGGCTCCAGGACACAGTGGAGCTGACTGTAGAGAAGAAAGAAGGCACAGAGAAGTTGGGACTATGAAGACAGGAGGAGTGGTTTGGCCCCTGGGAATAAAACTGGATTTCATGGGGGAAACAGGAGGTGGTGGAGACCTGCAGATTCAGCCCCAGATGGAGCTCTGGGGAGACACATGAGTGGCTGTGTGGGTACCTATGGAAGACACAGCACTCTTGAACTCCAGCTAGGAGAGAAGGTGGCCCCCTGTGTAAGCAACGAAACCCCAATGGCGGTCACTGTGGACTGCTGCCCTCAGTCCCCTCTGCCACTGCCTTCACTTGGAACTTTCTAAGGAGGCGGGAACTGCCACCAAAAAGGATTACGGAAGGGGCTGGAGAGATGGCTCAGCGGGTAAGAACACTGACTGCTCTTGCAGAAGACCCGGGTTCGAATTCCAGCACGCACATGGCAGCTAACAACTGTCCATAACTCCAGTCCCAGGGAATCTGACAGCTTTTCTGTCCTCCGAATGCACTGCACGACATGGGTGCACTTACCTGCGTGCACACGCATACACATACAATAAAAAATAAATAAAATTTTAAAAAATGATTACGGAGGCTTGGCCTTCTCCAAGATCTTGGCTTACATTTAGTAACTACAGAAGCAAAGCACTTAGGAGTTATCCAGGGTTATCCTGCCTGAACTTGATTTCTACCTCTGACACTAATTGGTTGGAATGGAGTTGTTAACAGAACCAACTTCACGGGATCCCCTCCAGGGACACTAGATGAGTGACACATGGACGCTGTTCAAACAATGCCCGGTACGTATTATGCATGTGTTGTCTCCTGCACGACGGGTGGGTCCTGGCGATGCCATTCTACCTGCTCCACTGCATCCTCTGTGGGCTGGGCTTACCCCCATGCCTAGGCTCCCAATCAAAGACTGAAGTCTAGGGGAGGAAGGGCACGTGTGGCTGCAGAAACGCTCCCCTGGAGAGTGGACGGCCCAGCCTTCCGAGGCCAGGGAGCCCGTTCCTATAGCCCGGAGGGCTTCTCTCTGTCAGGAAATGCCTTCCGGCCTTCAGGAGGACCGAGGGCCTTCGATAGGCATCAGAGCTAGGCGTCGCAGAGCTAGAGAGGCCATGGGGCGACCTCCCGCGGGTCCGAGGGTTCTAGTTCCCGTGTTTCTCACAGTTGACATCTTTCCAGACAGGGATGGGGAGCTCTCTACACAAAGCTGGGGTGTCTGAGCCTCCGAAGCTGGAGGCGCGCGTGGCCCAGGAGCGGTGAGGGCCTCTGCCACCGGCGCGCAGAAGAGCCTGCGGCGACCGCAAATCCCCGGCCCTTCGGCTCTCCACCCTCCCGGCCTCCGCCAGCCCCGCGCGAGCCCGCCCCGAGTGGGCGTGGCCTCCGCGCTGGGGCCTGCGGGGGTGGGGCCGGGGCGGCTCCTGACGGGCGGCGTCGGGAGGGGGTCCGGCACCGCATAAAGCCGCACGGGCCGCGGCGACCGGCAGTCGTTCGGGCCGGTCGCGCTGCAGAGAAGCTGCTCCGATGCTTCGGAGCTGCCATGGGCGCCCCGCACTGGTGGGACCAGCTGCGGGCCGGCAGCTCGGAGGTGGACTGGTGCGAGGACAACTACACCATCGTGCCTGCCATCGCCGAGTTCTACAACACGGTGCGGGCGCGGGAGCCGGGCCTGCCGGCGGGCGGGCGGGATCTGCGGGCCTGGCGGCTCCGGGAAACCGGGGTGCACGGACTGCGCGCTGTCCCGGGCGCCCTCGCCGGCGTCGCTCCGCAGCCTCCTCAGCGCGCGGCCCGAGCGGTCTCGGCTACTCCGGGCTCCTCTGCTCCTGTCATTTCCCTCGGATAGATCCTCTGTGGTCCTGTTTGGCTCCCACGACCACCCGTTCTTCCAGTCTGGGCCAGTTGGGGGCGCGGACAGCTACGGGGGCAGCTCTCTTCCTCCCCTCTACATCTTTGTGGCGTCACGCACCTGGGTCTCATTGTGCGTTTTTGCGCTCAATAACCTGCTTTGGGCGCCCGGGGAGAGGGGAGTCCTGGCCAGGTCCAGGGGCTAGGCTCACGCCCACTACCGACTTGCCCCGCCCCCTAGAATGTGACAACACTGATCCAGTTTTTTTTTTTTTTTTTTTTTTTTTTTTTTTTTTTTTTTTCATCCAGTTTTTTTTTTTTTTTTTTTTTTTTTTTTGTCTTTTTGTCTTTTTATGTAGACCAGGCTGGCCTTGAACTCACAGAGATCCGCCTACCTTTGCCTCCCAAGTGCTGGGACTACAGGCGTGCGCCACCACGCCCGGCTTGATCCAGTTATTTTTGTCTGGAATCAGGTTAATTACTATGAGTTGTTTCTTGTTTTGAGTGTCCAGTTTTGAGCCAGTCCCTGGAGGGAGTGATAACCAGCAGGAATAACTTGCCTAGGTAGATGTGGGAAAGTGGAAACTTACAGAATCCCGGGGTTTAGTTTCTGTGGGAGGGAAGGGTTGTCCCTAGAAGAGGAAACGTCTGCTTTGTCTCTGTGCTGGTGGCTCAGCACTCTGGTACCCAATGTGACTTTGCGTGGTCATTTCTCTAGCTTATCTTTTCTCTGTTCAAACACATAAAACAGGAACTCCTGGTTTGAGTCATTGTGAGTTTGAGATTGTTATTTAGGATTTTTTTCCCCTGTGGATTTCTGGAAAGAATGTTCTCAGCAAGAATCAGGTATTATTGCCTGGACAGACTTCTAGTGTCCTTCTAGTGTCTTTATTTTATTCTCCTTCCCCTTTTCTGCCCCACCTCCGTGTCCCCCCTTTCTGTTATTCTTATGAGAGCTGCCGTGCCCCCATGCTGGTCTTAGGCTACCAGACAGAATTCTCCACTTTTCCTCACCTCCGTGCTAAAGTGCTACCTTCCACATCCAGTTGCTCAAGGAAACTGGATCTTTGACATCCACTGACGCAGGGAAAGATCCAGTTAGTGGAAGCGGCCATTACACAAGCTGGTGGAGCGTGCTGCCTTCGGGTACATACAGGCACAGCAGAGGAGGTGGAGCAGGGTGGGGTACTTTCAGCAGGGAGAAGCACCAGAGGCATCAGGTGGAGAATGCTGTGACATACTAAGGATTTCTCCAGAGTTAAAGGAATGACAGATTGGTGGCAGGCCCTTACACACCCAGCATGGTAGCTGCCTGTGGAGCCTCTGGCCTTGTGGAGAGGGTCATCTCTGTCTTAAAGTCTCCCAAAGCTGATCAGAACCATCCTTGACCCCCAGTGCTAGAGAAGAGAGAGAGAGAGAGAGAGAGAGAGAGAGAGAGAGAGAGAGAGAGAGAATGAGAATCTCACCTTCCTTCCTCTGCTCCCTTCTCTCTTCTCATCTTCTTGCTCTCTATCAGGGGTCTTCTTAGGCTGGCCTAAACCTGAGGCCCTCCAGTCTCAGCCTCTCAATTAGCCTGTGTGTATGGCTGTTTGTCTTTACTTTCAAGGCACACTGGAGCTGTATATAGTGAGCACCAAACACTTTTTTTTAAAAAAAATGAAGAGCTTTAGTGTTTGTGGTTGCTTTGGTCCTGATAAGTAGCTGGTTTTGCGTATAGGTCTAAAGAATTTAGCAAAACCTTTTCCACCTTTCTGCTCCCACGCTCGGCTCTGTGATCTGATACTGTCAGAGGGCTTCCCTGAGCCTTTCTTATTCTTGTACTGAGAAAGCCAATGAGTTGTTACTTGATGATAAGCATCTCCTTGGACTTCTTGAAAAGGCAGCAGGCTTAATTATCCATTTGTTTTGTTTTAAGACACAGTCTGTATAGCCCAGGCTGAGTCTTGAACTCACTATGTAGCCCATGTTGGCCTTGAACTCTTCGAGATCCTTCTGCCTCAGCCTCCAGAATGCTGGGATTGTAGGGGTGTGCTAGCTTCATTATGTATTTCATAAGAAACTAGAAATCATTACCAACTTTAACTGTTTTGAGAAACAGTTAAAGGAATTGACAGTTGAATCAGGAGAAAACTGCAGAAGGAATCTTTGAGTTTTAGGAGGTTGTACTCACTACTTTAACTTCAGTTATTACCAGCTACTGTTAGTGATTTGCTGTATGTTGAAACTCCACTGGGTACTCTGTGACCACCCTAGACAGTGAGTGCCATTTATTCACTAGACTAAGGAGAAAAATCATAGCCTGTTTAGTTTATATCACTTGTTGAAGGTCAAGAAAATGGCAGAGATAGAGTTAGAACTTGGTTTCATTACATAGTCCTGACTGGCCTGGAACTCGGTATGTTGACTAGGCTAGCCTAGAACTTCCAGCAGTCCTTCAGCCTCAGCCTCCCAAATGCTGGGATTGTAAGCATGTGCCACTGTGCCTAGCTGAGCATGTTCACTTTATTTACTTTTTTTTTTTTTTTGTCTTTTTGAAGCAGGGTCTCCCTGTAGCCCCAGCTGTCCTGGAACTCACTAGGTAGACCAGGCTGGCCTTGAACTCACAGAGATCTGCCTGCCTCTGCCTCCCAAGTGCTGGGACTACAGGTGTGCACCACCATGCCCAACTTATTTTCTACACACACACACACACACACACACACACACACACACACATATACATATATATTTGAGATAAGGTCTCATGTAACCCAGACTGACTTCAAACTCCCTCTGTAGCTGAGGATGGCCTTGAATTCCTGGTCCTATTGCCTCTGCTTCCCAAGTGCTGGGATTATAGGTGAATAGCAATACCTGGCCTGAAAATGTTGACTGTAAATGCTGGTCCTTATTGCTAAATAGCTCACCAGGGAGTGTCTGCTGATTTCCTTCCACTGTTTGGCTGTTGCCTCAGTCCTTGTTATTCTTTGCTTCAGATAAGCTGGAGCATCTCTTCCAATAACTCATCATTTCCATTTACTCACCCAGGATGCTATTTCTTTAACATATAGCTTTGACTGGATTGAGCTCCTTTTTTTTTTTTTTTATATTTTATGGGTTGTTTGGTTTAGTTTTTTTTTTATTATTTTTATTTTATGTATATGAGTGTATTGCCTGCATGTATGTAAATGCACCCATGTCGTGCAATGCCCACGGAGGTCAGAAGAGGGCATTGGATCTCTTGGAACTGGAGTTACAGATGGTTGTTAGCCACCATGTGGGTGCTGGGAATCGAATCTGGGTCCTCTGCAAGAGTAGCCAGTGCTCTTAACTGCTGAGCCATCTCTCCAGCCCGTTTGAAATTTTTTTGATTAAGAACATTTAAAAAGATTTGTTTAATTAATTTGTGTGTGTGTATATTTGGGGGTATTTGCATGTCATGTACATATGGAAGTCAGAGGACAACCTGCAGGAGTCGATTCTCTCCTTTGTTCTGTGGTGTGAACTCAGGTCCTCAGATTTGGCAGCAAACGTCTTGCCAGGACAGTTTTCCTGATTTATTTTATTTTATTTGAGTGTTATGCCTTCATGTGCAACTGTGTCATGCAATGCCTGCAGAGGCCAGAAGAGGGCACTGGATCCTCTGGAACTGGAGTTACAGATGGTTGGTAATGTCCATGTGGGTGCCCGGATTGGAACCCAGATCTTCTGCAAGAGCATCTGGTGCTCTTAACCCCTGAACATCTCTCCAGCCCCTGATTTTCCTGTATTTAAAGCTGGAAGTCTGAGCTGGCGTGGGGTATGCCTTTAATCCCAGCACTTGGGAGGCAGAGGCAGGTGGATCTTTGTGAGTTCGAGGCTAGCCTCGTCTACATAGTAAGTTCCAGGCCAGCTGGGGCTACAGGGAGAACTTGTCTCAAAAAGGCAATTAATTAATTAATTAATTAATTAAAGCTGGAAGTTGTTTGTCCTGGGAAAAGCCCTGGTTCCCAGGCACATGGGGCATTGCTGGCCATCCCAAAGGCAGGAAAAGAACAGTGCAATGCAGAGAGCTAGGGACTGTCATACAGTTAGAATGCAGACAACCCACTCATCCAGGGTGAAAGCTCCTGAACTCACTGTGGTTTGGCCTGTACTCACTCTTTCTCTGGGAAAGGCTCACTCACACACAACAGAAGGAGATTGCAGTGTGTTCTTTGGGAAGAAATGCTATTTAGGAATTCATAGAATAAGGCACTTCTAAAGGAAACAATACAGTTTAGAATTGTGATTTTTCTCTTAATTCAAAAAAAAAAAAAAGGTCTGCAGACTTGTAGCAAACCAATTCTTCAAGGGATAATTCACAATACATTCTAAATAAGCACCCGAAGGTTGAACTATTCTACAACCTTCTCAGTAGAGATGGAGCCACAGAGTCTGTCTTTTAACTATAATTTATCTGCTTTTCTGTTTTTTTATTCTTTCCTCTTTTTGTTTTGAGGAAGATCTCCTTCTAATTTGGGCTTTTCCTTTCCATATATTGATGTCTGTAGAAGGAACAGTGGTGGTCAGCAAGGCTTGGAGGATGGGCTCTATAGAAGTGCAAACGTGTATCACAATAGTGCTTCTAAATGTGCTTTTTATGTGCATTTAAAAATAATGTTAAGGCTGGCCAAGGTGGCCCATGCATTTAATCCCAGCACTTGAGAGTCTATGGCAGGAGGATTGTCATGATTTGAGGCCAGCCTAGGCTATAGAGTGAGTTCTAGGCCAGCTTGGGCTACAATGTGAGACACTGTCTCAAAACCTAAAAAAGTAAAATAATAAAAATAACGTTTGAACTATAATAATTTTACTCTAGGTACAGGAAACGAACTCATGCATTTCTGAATACTATATAAATACATTTATGTGCCAGAGTGTCCACTGACTGTGGGAATATAAGAGTATATTGCCATTTAGTGGACAGCTTGTCAGTATACATTTGTATTTGGCTGGAGCAAGGCAGACTGATAAACCTGAGGCAACAAAGATTCACTAGGGAAAAAGTCAAGACGCAGTATAGAGCAGGGCTTGTTGCACACCCGTAACCCTAGTACTTGATAGATGGAGGCAGGAGATAGTGAGTTCAAGGCCAGCCTGTGCTAAATAAGACTCTGTTTCAAACAAATAAGCAACACCCCCAAGTGTATTATATTTCCCAGTATTGTAAGGAGAACTTTAAGTTGTTCTTCCCCCTGAGAAACTCCTGCTCTCTGCAGCACTTACAGCAGGATAACTAAGTCCATACTCACTAGAATGGAAAGGCTTTCAGGATGCTAATGTTGCAGTATGGGGTATATCTGTTTGTATTTACATAAATGCAAAGTGACTTGAGGACTTTGCATCTAGAACAGGATTCACCTCTGGGGAAGAGGTAGAAAGGAGGTCTTAACTCTTCCCTTTCTCAGGAGAGCTTTTTCTTGAACATGAGGCAGACTGATCAAGCCCCTGATGCCATCACAACTCCAGGTTCCTGTTCCCTTTCTCTCTTTGCTCCCTTCACGGTCTCTCTCTTCATTTCCTTTTCTTTGCTCTATGCTGTGAAACTCAAGTTTAATCATGGAATGGGTTATATGTGTACAGCGTGATATCATTCATAGTTCTTAGATACCAATGAAGGAAATAAGTCAGGGAATTAAGATGTGAATGGGAGAGTTGGAGGTGAAACTTGGGTGGAGTGGTGGGAAGAGCCAGCTGGCTTTGGAATTTGGCTGGACTTGGAACCTTTCTGGGTCCTCATTTCCTCTTATAAAACAAGGGATGGTTTTGAAGACCTTTCAGTTTAACCCTGAAGGATATCTTATTCTTTCGATGATTCCACTGGAAGTTAAAAGGTTGTGATCTGTGTATCCTTGCCCCATTCCTCCTTATCCTACTTCTTTTTTTTTTTTTTTTTAGTACCCAGAGCCTCATGGGTGCTAGTCAAGTGCCATACCACTGAGCTGCATCCCCACTTTCTAATGCATGAGAATTGATTCTATTTCCAAGCCTGGGACATCAAAGACAAGTTTTTCATACTCTCACTCAAGGTCATCAGTATCATAAAGATTTTATTCTCCTATTATTTTATTATTCTTTTTTCATTCTATTTTTTCCCCACTCTTCCCTTTCTAAAAACTATTATTCCCAAGGGATTGGCCCCTGACTTCCATTTACTGAAACATTTCCTCTGTGTGTGTGTGTGTGTGTGTGTGTGTCTGTATGTGTGCGTGTGCGTGCGCGCATGCGTGTGTGTGTGTGTGTGTCTATGTGTGCACGTGCACTTGAGTGCAGAGGCCAGAGATCAGAGCTGGCTGTCTTCCTCAATCCCTCTCCACTTTATTAAACATTTATTTTTATTTTTATATGTATGAGTGTTTTGCCTGCATGTATGTAAGTGCACCCATGTTGTCAGTGGCTGAGGCCAGGACAGGATGTCAGATCCCCTGAAACTGGAGTTGTGGATGGTTGTTAGCCACCATGTGGGTGCTAGAAACCAAACCTGGGTCCTCTGCAAGAGCAGCCGCTGCTTTAACTGCTGAGTGGTCTCTCCAGCTCCCATTTTATTTTTCAGATATATTTCTTACTGAACCTAGAGCTCACCAATTTGGCTAGACCAGCTGGTGAGCAAGCCCAGGATCCTCCAGTTTCTACCTTCCCAGGATTTGGATTAAAGCATCAAGCCCAGCTTTTTACGTGGGTGTTGGGGTGCTGGGGATCCAAACTTAGGTTGTCATGCTGTGTGGCAGGCACTTTCCTGACTAAGCCATCTGCCAGCCTCCCCTGAAGCATTTTATTGTGCTATGTACCAGTGTGATTTGTTAGGTCTGGGGGAAAGTCCTCCTGTCCTACTCTCTCCACCTGAGTTCAACCCAGGTTTCCTTTGAGCTGTCCTCTAAGCGACCTTTCTGTGTTTTCCAATACAGATGGCTACACCTTTCTTCTGGAAGCCTTCTGCCAATGCCTTTGAGTTTCTATCTTTACTCATCTTGGACTGTGGCCCTGGCTAGCCTAGAACCAGACTGACCTCAAACTCACAGAGATCTGCCTGCCTCTGTTTCCTGAGTGCTGGGATTAAGGGATGGGCCACAACACCTGGCCCCAGCCCTCTTTATTTGTGTGCATTCAGGCACATGGCATCATGGCATCACATGCATGTGGAGATCATACAACTTGGAGGAGTTGGTTCTCTCCTTCTACCACGTGGGTTGTGAGGATCAAACTCAGGTTGTCAAATTTGGCAGCAAGCCCCCTTTCTTACTGAACCATTTTACCAATCCCCTCATTTGATTCTTTTTTTATTTTTTTGGTCTTTTTTGAGACAGGGTCTCCCTGTAGCCCCAGCTGTCCTGGAACTCGCTATGTAGACCAGGCTGGACTTGAACTCAGAGATCCGCCTGCCTCTGCCTCCCGAGTGCTGGGATTAAAGGCGTGTGCCACCATGCCTGGCTCTTTTGACTTTTTTATAGTCAGACAAGGTCTTACCAACTTGCCCAGGGTGACCTTAAACTCACTTTGTAATCTAGTCAGACCTGGAACTTGAGATCTGCCTGCCTCCCTTCCCATGTAATTGGGATTACAGGCTGAGCCTCCAAGCTCTGTTCTCTTTATTTTTAAAAGTATTTTTTTTTGTTGTAGACACCTCCCACCTTGTCTCCAGGGACCCTGCCCATTAGACTTGGCTGTTTTCTTCACATTCTGTGCATGGGCTTGGATTAGAAGCCCCTTGCTTCACAGCAAGAGATGATACTTGCAAAGCTGAATCTCAAGCAGAGTATAATAACTGCTGGCAAGAACTGGAACCCTTGTACAATCTTGGTGGGAATCTAAAACAAAACCGAAAATTCTCAAAACCCTGCCATTGAACATAGAATTACCAAATCACCCAATATCCAAATCTGTTTAAGCCACATCATTTATAATATGAGAAATTTCTCACAGTTCCAGAGGCTGGAAGTCTATAATGGAGGAGCCCCAGATCTGTCGTAGGGGAAGAGCTCTGCTTCATAGACACTGCGGCCTGTTCTTTTCTTTTTAACTTTTTTGTTTTTTTGAGACAGGGTCTCCCTATAGCTCCAGCTGGTCTGGAACTCACTATATAGACGAGGCTGGCCTTGAACTCACAGAGATCTGCCTGTTTCTGCCTCCTGAGTGCTGAGATTAAAGGCTGGAGAGATGCTTTACAGGGCTGTCTCTGATCATACATGCTTCTAAGCACAGGACATGTGGCTGTCCCAAACTGAGACTTGCTGTATGTAGGAAATTTATACTACTCATAGCCTTGGTACGAATGAAAGAATGTATAATATTTCATCAACACCATTTTTTATTAATACTATTTTATTTTTATTTAGTTACTGATTTACTGTTTGAGTTGCCTTAAATTCAACTTATCAAACTCAACAACCCTCCAGCCTCAGCTTTCCAAGAACTGGGATATAGGCATATGGTATCTTGCTAGGCTAACGATACTTTAATAGTGGTTTACATATTCAAGCAACAATATTTTCTTTTCTTTTCTTTCTTTTGAGTCAGGGTCACCCTGTAGCCCAGCTGGCCTAGAACTTGCTGTGTAGACCAGGCTCACAGAGATCCTCCTGCCTCTGCCTCTGGAGTGCCAGGATTAAAGGTGTGTACCACCATGTCCAGCCTCAAGCAATAATATTTTCAATATATTACATTAGATAAAACATTATTAAAATTTGTTTTAAGTTGAATGCCTCCTGGAGACATAGTAGGTTTACATACAAATACAATCTGCAAGATAAAATAAAATTCTTTCTTACCTCTTTTTTCCAAGTCTCATGTGATCTTGGCTCACCTTCAGTTTCTTCTATAACTGAGTCTGGCCTTGACCTCTGCCACTGAGCCCCACCCCCACCCCTGATGATACTGTTTATAGTTGCTCCTATGATCAAAAGAGCAGCATGGAGCCCTTAAATGGTCATTAAAGATGTTTTAAGTTTTCCTCACTGTGTATCTGCAATTCTGAAAAGGCCAGAGCTTGAACAAGATGTATGGCCACCTTCGTCCCAGTTTGCAAAGGGCACACTTGGAACAAGCTGCTTTTTACTTAATAGTCATCATTTCCATTTCCCATTCTCTTCCTTCCAGATCAGCAACATCTTGTTTTTCATTTTACCACCCATCTGCATGTGCTTGTTTCGTCAGTATGCGACGTGCTTCAACAGTGGCATCTACTTAATATGGACTCTCTTAGTTGTAGTGGGTAAGTGGATTCATGTGGGAATGGACTCAAAGGGCGGAAGTGGGGTTTTGCACATTTCCTGTCCCCTTTGAACATAATGTTTTGTAAATCAAAGTCACTCTGACGTCTTTGCTCCCCTGACACCAAAGAAGGACTCTTTTGAATGCCCCTAGATAACAAAGCTGCCTGTAACTATCACACTACTGCACTCAGACTGCATCTGTGGGCCGTTGGTGGTGTGCCAGTGCAGTTGTTTGAAAACCTCTGAAGAAAGTCATGTGGAACAATTGAACTCTGATGAGATGTGGTTCCAGGGGACTGACAGTGAAAAAAAATGTTTAGATGGCTGGTCCCTCATTGTTCTGTGAAATACTTGTGTAATTTCCATTTCCTCTCCCAGGCAGTTTGGGAATTCTTAACAGTGAGATAATGTTGACTTTTATTTATTGCCTGTTCTCAGGAAGGCTCAGAGTATTAAGACTGAGAATGCTTAGCAGGAATTCTTACTGTTGTGATGTGCTGATGTCCGAGTCCAACTTGAAACCCTCTTTCTAGCCTCTGGAGAAGGGCTATCCTGAAGCACTGTATTAACCTTGTGTCTCTGTTCTGTGGTAACTTTTTTGTTGGTTGTAATTTATTCTAGGAATTGGATCTGTCTACTTCCATGCAACCCTTAGCTTCCTGGGTCAGATGCTTGATGAACTTGCCATCCTTTGGGTTCTGATGTGTGCTTTGGCCATGTGGTTTCCCAGAAGGTATCTGCCAAAGATCTTTCGCAATGACCGGTAAGCTTGTGCCAGACACTTTTGCATGTTACCTGTGTAACATACCATCAAGAAAACAAGCACATGATTGAGTTCAGCTACTGAGGGTTGTACTGTATACTTGTTTAGTGTCCACCAATTTCTACGATTTGGTAGTATAATGAAGCTGACAGATATAAGAATTTT
>NW_008348580.1:2113628-2155375 GCF_000622305.1 Nannospalax galili | reverse complement strand
GAATTTTTAAAAAATATTTTATTATTTTTATTTTATGTGTATGAATGTATTGCCTGCATGTTTGTGAGTGCACCCATGTCGTGCAATGCTGCGGAGGTCAGAAGAGGGCTTCGGATTCCCCTGGAACTGGAGTTAAGGACAATTTGTAGCCGCCATGTGGGTGCTGGGAATCGAACCTGGGTCCTCTGCAAGAGCGGTCAGTGCTCTTAACCTCTGAGCCATCTCTCCAGCCCCATATAAGAAGTTTTTAAATGCTTGAGGAAGAATTTAGGGATGAAAAGTCAAATATCTGATTTTTCGATATGAGCAAGAAATGGGAGAGAAATTTCTGGATGGTAGTTCAAAGTCCTTTCATTTCCTCTTAGAATATTTCTTGGGTGCAGTCCAACTCCATCAGTTTTATACACATGAAGCAGAATACCCACTGATGATTTTGTTCTTGGAGCTACAGAGCTAGTTTTTAGACTGCATCATTTTCTTGCTTCTAACACACACAGACACACATCAATGTACACATATATGTGTGTGTGTGTGTGTGTGTGTGTGTGTGTGTATGTCTGGTGTATGGTATATGTGTGTCTGTGTGTGTGTGTGTTTGAGCTGGAAACCCAGAGCTTCAGGAAGGGATACATTTCAGAATCTGTTGTGTTAGGATTATATGGTTATTCATTCAGCAAATATTTTTGAACACTTATTTTATATGATACATTTTTCTAAACCCTAAGCAGTTTCTTCCTCTAATGAGCTTCCACTGAAGCTGGATGATTACAAATCAGCAAACAAATGGGATGATGTTAAGGGTATAAAACGTGCTGTTATAGAGAATGGAGCTGGTGTGTCAGTAACTTGGATAATGATTTCCAGTTTGACTAGAGTAAGTCCAACTGAGGAGTTGCATAAGTTTGTTCCCATCTGAAGGCCCAGAGGAAATCAGACTAATGAAGACAAGAAATGTTCCCAGAACATATCACCCACATATTTCTGTAGGACACTGTGTTTTGTCAAGATATATACAGAATGTGGATAAGCAGTTAAAAAATATGGAGTCAACAAAGCAAGCTATGCCTGCCTAGGGAAGAGATGCACCAGAAAAATGAAGAAATTCATGACAAATTCTCTAGTACTTTGGAAAGGGACAGGAGCTACACAGCTATTAAAGATTAAGATTGCTCTCAGGAACCTGAGGTGGAGGAGAATTTGTGGAAAATACTGGCTACAGAAAGCACATTGTAGAATTGTGTGTGATATCTTCTTTGAGAATCAATGAAGCAGATTCCATATATATAAAATAAATATATACATACATATTTAAAGATTTAAAAAAAAATTCTGGGCATGGTGGCACACACCTTTAATCCCAGCACTTGGAAGGCAGAGGCAGGCAGATCTCTGTGAGTTCGAGGTTAGCCTGGTATACATAGTGAGTTCCTGGCCAGCTGGGGCTACAGGGAGACCCTGCCTCAAAAGTACCAAAAAAAAAAAAAAAGTGTATATCTATGTGTATGGGGGATATGCATGTGTGAGTGCAGGTGCTCATGGAGTCCAGAAGAGGACATCAAATCCCCTGGGGCTGGAGTTGCAAGTGGTTGTGAGCTGCCCAACATGGGTGCTGGGAACCAAACTCAGGTCCTCTGCAAGAGCTGAATGTGCACTTAACTCCCAACCATATCTCCAGCCCCCTTGTTTTGTTTTTTGAGACAGGGTAGAAGGCTTCTTATGATATAGAACAGACAACTGTTCTGCAATGGAATAGTGCTTAAGACAAGAATTCCTATCAGGGGCTGAAGAGGTGGCTCTGTGGTTAAGAGCACTAGCTACGCTTTCAGAGGACCCAGGTATGATTCCCAGCACCCACATAGTGACTGACGGACACAGTTCTGCCTGCGTGTGTTACTTTAGATGGGAGACAAACTGAACTGTAAAGGGGAACTAACAGAGGGTATAAAAGCCTGGGTTGTTCTTTGGGGCTTTCTTTTTTTTAATATTTTAGTTATTATTTTTATTTTATGTGTATGAGTGTATTGCCAGCATGTATGTGAGTGAACTCATGTTGTACAATGCTGCGGAGCTCAGAAGAGGGCTTCAGAGTCCTCTGGAACTGGAGTTTAGGACGGTTCGTAGCCGTCATGTGGGTGCTGGGAATCGAACCCGGGTCCTCTGCAAGAGCAGTCAGTGCTCTTAACCGCTGAGCTATCTCTCCAGCCCCAGTGTTTGGGAGTGAACTCATGTTGTACAATGCTGCGGAGGTCAGAAGAGGGCTTCAGAGTCCTCTGGAACTGGAGTTTAGGACGGTTCGTAGCCGTCATGTGGGTGCTGGGAATCGAACCCGGGTCCTCTGCAAGAGCAGTCAGTGCTCTTAACCGCTGAGCTATCTCTCCAGCCCCAGTGTTTGGGGCTTTCTATCTTTTGGGTAGAAACCCACATAACCAGGTGCTAGGACAAATAAACTGCTTCTTGGAGAAAAGAAAGCCTTGGTGTCTTATCTCTCTGTGCACAGCACCTGCAATGGGTAAAGTGCTTGCTTCACAAGCCTGAGGACCTACATTCATATTCCCAGCACCACATGAGCATGGTGGGACCCATCTGTAACCTCAGCACTAAGCTCGGGGGTGACAGGAATTTCCTGGGGGCTTGCTGGATAGCCAGTTTAGCGGAAATGATGAGTTCCAGGTTCAGTGAG
This sequence comes from Nannospalax galili, assembly GCF_000622305.1. NCBI lineage: Eukaryota > Metazoa > Chordata > Mammalia > Rodentia > Spalacidae > Nannospalax > Nannospalax galili. The sequence continues at coordinate 2,152,695 of NW_008348580.1, read as the reverse complement.
AGACCCTGTCCCTGTCTTGAAAAATAAAGTGGAGAGCAATTGAGGAAGACACCCAAAGTTGACGTCGGGTTTCTACCTGGGTACACGTAGGTGAGCGCACTTACACACACACACACCACACACACACTCACACTCACACACACACACTCACACTCACACACACACACTTACCTAAATGGGTCTGGACTAGTATTTGGAAGATAATCCTATTTAGTCCAATAAGGAAATTATTGTTCGTTGTGTTAATAAGATATAATTGATAGGTTCTGTTGGGAAACCCTGATGTTAGGGTTGCAGTTCTCCATGTCTGGATAACCCTAAGGGGCTTGGCGCCAAATGGAAGGACTCCCCTTTTCAGCAGGGGGCCTCCTGCTCTCTTCCTGGCTTACCTGGAAAGTGCCACCAAGCACGGATGCCTGACCTTATTTGGAACATGACCTTTGGCATAGTTACCTGGAGTAAAAACTACCCCCAGGTTTTTTCTATATGATAATCAGGCATTGCCTGATAGTCTGGAAGATAGGAGCCCACTGCCACATGTAAATAAAGCACACTATGAGCACCTATCAGCTGAGGCTTTGGCTACTGCCTCCACACTATAATTTCTCTAGTTCTCCCACTGAATAAACGGAGCTGTTTCACTGAGTCTGGAGCTGTATCACTGCTGTTTCACTGCGCCTGGGACCAGCCTCCCCGGAAGGGCTTTCTTCCGTCAGTGCTCACTGGCCGTCCTGACTCCGTTCGTCGCTTCTGCTCCCCCTGCCCTCGTGGACCGGTGGCCAACGACCCGCGAAGAGAGGGAGAGACCCCCGCAAGGTTCAAAAAAGGATTTTGGATTTCTTTCATTTTGCTTCAACTACCCCAGGAACCTTTAGGATATACACTCATTTACTGATAGTTATTAATATTTTTTAAGTATTTTTGTTTCAAAAAAAGAACAAACTCTGTTTTTTTTTGCTTTTTTTTTTTTGGTCTTTTGGGACAGGGTCTCCCTGTAGCCCCAGTTGGCCTGGAACTCAGTGTGTAGACCAGGCTGGCCTTAGTCTCACATTAAAGATGTGCACCACCATGCCTAAAACAATGAACTCTTATAGGTTAATTGAATCTACTTTATTTTATGTGTGTGCTTGTATTGTGTATATGTATACAAGTGCACTGGTGTCATGAAGTGCCCATGGAGGACAGAAGAGGATGTCGAATCCCCTGGAACTGGGTTGTTAGCTGCCATGTGGGTGCTGGGATTTGAACCCAGGTCTTCTACAAGAGCAGCCAGTGCTCTTAACTGCTGAACCATCTCTCCAACCCCATTGAAGCTACTTCAAAAATAATTTTATTTATTTTATTTTATTATTTTATTTTTGGTCTTTTTGAGACAGGGTCTCCCTGTAGCCCTAGCTGTCCTGGAACTCACTATGTAGACCAGGCTGGCCTTGAACTCACAGAGATCTGCCTGCCTCTGCCTCCCGAGTGCTGCAATTAAAGGCATGAGTCACCACGCCCGGCTATTTATTATTTTTATTTTATGTGTATGAGTGTATTGCCTGCATGTATGTGAGTGCACCCGTGTCATGCAATGCCCACAGAGTCAGAAGAGGGTGCCTGGAACTGGAGTTACAGTTTCAGCCACCATGTGGGTGCTGGGAATCAAACCTGGGTTCTCAACAGGAGCAGTCAGTGCTCTCAACCACTGAGCCATCTCTCAGGTCCTCCCTTGAATCTACTTTTTTTTTTTTTTTTTGTCTCTTTGAGACCGGCTCTCCTTGTACATAGCCCCAACTGTCCTGGAACTCACTAGGTAGGCGGGATTAAAGGCATGTACCACCATGCCCAGTTTTGAATCTACTTCTTAAATTGAATCTACTTCCCTAATAACTTCTCTTCATATGTACTTTTATGATTTGCTTCTACAAAATCTAGAGACAGCCCTTACTTTGTAACCCACTTTCGTTTTTGAATCTTGGATGGGTAGTGAGCAGGCTAGACCCTGCCTGGCCTTCTAACACACCTGAGGCCAGAACTTAAACTCTGAGCTTTGGTGACTCACCTATAGAACAACAGGGCTGGACAGCTCTCTGAGGTCCTTCCCAGGAGTATGTGCCATAGTGCTATGAATAGCAAAAGTTGGCTAATCTAAGAAGGTGATGTTTTGGTTCTAAAGGTTGAAAGTGAATCCTAACTAGAGTCATTTCCATCTCTTAAAGGACATCTTGGAAGTTTGGGGACATCTTTTTGGTGGTCATAATTATGACAGGTTTTATCCTTAAATCCCATCTCACTTTGCAGGAATAAAGGGGGCATTAACAAGTAATAAATATACAAAAAGGAACATAGGGGCTGGAGAGATGACTCAGCGGTTAAGAGCACAGACTGCTCTTGCAGAGGACCTGGGTTCGATTCCCAGCACCCACATGGCAGCGACGAACTGTCTTTAACTCCAGTTTCAAGGGAATCTGAAGTCTTCTTCTAACCTCCTCTGGCATTGCATGACACGGGTGCACTCACATACATGCAGGCAATACACTCATACACATAAAATAAAAATAATTTTAAAAAAAAGGAACATAGGGCTGGATAAAGTTGAAATCCTCTTATGTAAAGGGTAGCTAAGGAGAACACTAGTAACACTTTATTATAAGATAATCACCATGATATTGGGCTGCTCGATTCTGGTTTGAAAAACAAAGGATGAAGGGATTCCTTTCCCTTATGTTGCAGTGTGAGACCATATGGCTGAAAGCAGGACAGAAGTATGGATTGTATGTCATTACAACTTAGAACACATCCTGCCAGGCCCTTCAATCCTGGACATTCTTAGCTCTCTAGCATGGAAGGCCTCTGGCGACTCTTGCTTGGGTGTGCTGGGCTGGCTGGCCTTCTGCTGGCCATCTGACCTTTGTTTACTTCTGCTAGTTGCAAAATATCGTGTGTTCACAGGATGTCTTTGTTGCCTGGTACATTCCTCCACCCTGTCTGAACCCAGTGTTGGGAGGTGTCTGCGGTGGTCTCCTTAAAGTATGTGCCTTTAAACTATTTGGCAGTGCTACCCAGAGCCCTTGGGGAATCACAATAACAGACCAGTCTCATTCTCTTCTAGAGGCTATTATCAACAATAATACTGTTTTCCATTTTGTTTACTTTGTTTTGTTTGATTTTGAGACAAAGTCTAACTCTTAGCCCAGGCTGGACTCAAAAATTTCATAACAATCCTCCTGCCTCAGCCTCCCAAAAGTGCTGGGATTAAGGTATGCACCTCGACGCCCAGTTTAATAACAATAATATTATATAAATAGTATTTATTTTCAGAAGAAAGATGGTAATAATGGGTTTTACTAGCACATAACCCGTATTGGGCCCTGTGTTAAGTTTGTAATGCTCACAAGAATGCTGTGGTTGTTAGAGCTTTAATTTCACATGGCAAAGGATAAAAGAGTTAAGCTTCTTGCTAAGGTTCCACAGCTGCTGAGTGGTAGGGCAAGGTTTGCACACGCAGCTCAAACCATTCGGTATGGGGAGGTGGTACAGTTTTCAAATTTCTTTTTTTAAAAGCTCTTGCCTTCCCTCTCCCCTCCACCTTCTCTTTCTTTTTCTTTCCTTCTTGTTTTTTTTTTTTTAAAAACAAGGTCTCATGTGTCCCAGGCTGGCCCCAAACTTGCTAGCTGAGGACAACTTTTTGTTTTGTTTTGTTTATCTTTGTTTTTTGTCTTTTTGAGACAGTCTCCCTGTAGCCCCAGCTGGCCTGGAACTCACTATGGAGACCAGACTGGCCTTGAACTCACAGAGATCCATCTGCCTCTGCCTCCCAAGTCCTAGAATCAAAGGTGTGCGCCACCACACCCGGCTGAGGATGACTTTTAATTTCTGATCCTCCTACCTTCACGTCTCATGTGCTGGGATGCTGGAATTACCGGTGTATACTGCCACATCCAGTTTTTGAGGTACCAGGGATGGAATCCAGGACTTCATGCATACTAGACAAGCACTGTGTTAACTGACCTACATCCCTATCCCAGAACTCTGATTATGTGTTTTCCAATTAAGAAGAAAAAAGATAAGCTGGTTTGGTGCTGCACTCTTCTAATCCCAGCACTTGGGAGGCAGAGGCAGGTGGATCTCTTATGAGATTGAGGTCAGCCTGGTTTACATAGCAAGCTCCAGGCCAGCTGGGGCTACAGGGAGACCCCATCTCAAAAAAGTCATACACATACACACACACAAATAAAATTGAATAAAATATTTTTGTTTTTTGGGTTTTTTTTTTGGTCTTTTTGAGACAGGGTCTCCCTGTAGCCCTGGCTGGCCTGGATTCGCTACGGAGACCAGGGTGGTCTCGAACTCACAGGGATCTGCCTGCCTCTGCCTCCCGAGTGCTGGGATTAAAGGCGTGTGCCACCACGCCTGGCTTGAATAAAATATTTTTAAAGGAAAATAAAAACATAACGAATCCTAAAAGGGCAGACAGATTGAAAAAAAAATACAGAAATGTAAAGGATTTAGGGTACAGTGAAACGGTAAAGAAGCATATGTAGCTGGCATGTGGGAAAGAGAGAAGAGAGATGGGAGCAGAAACAAATCAGCCAAAGGTCTATGACATGTCAGAAACTCACAGAAGAGTTACTGTTGTTTCCGGGCCATGGGCATCGTGGTGGAGGGCTTCCCAACCTTTCAGCCAGCTGAAGAATGCCAGTCAAGGTCAGGAGAAAATCATCAGTCTCCTGAGGATTTGCTGCCTGGTTCCTGTCACAGGCATCTTTTTTCCTCTGTAGAAGTTCAGGGCTACAAAGCCTGTGCATTCCAGTCAGAAGGTTGGCAGCTTGATCAATGATTTCCTGTGCCTTGATGATAAATGGTTTTCCAATTTAAAAGATAAATTTATATTTTGAAGGTTCAGCGCCCTTTGATTTCTTAATAATAGAGCCTTTCAAATTTGTTTCCTAACTGTGACATGTTCCAGGGCTCTTGGCCAAAGCAAATTCTGCTAATAAGAAATAACAAAAATGACAGAGGAAAATCATGTGCTCCTTAACTTAAGCGATGGTTGAGACCTCTGAGAACATCTAGGCCAGGCTTCTCACTCTACAGATCAGGAAGTGGGGTCCCGGGAGAGAGGAAGGAGCTCGCTCAGGATCATGTTGCCGCTTCTGGCTTTTTTCACTGAAAGGACCTTCGCTGCAGGCTGCAAGGAGAGCATCTATGATTTTTCCAAGACGTCAGGTTAAAAACTTGTCAAGACAAACTTCCAGTTCATGATGAACTTACAGATTGCCAAGAAATATTTATACTATTAGAATTTTTTTTTCCCCCACAAAGTGTTGGAAGGCTTATAGTTTATTAATGGTCTCTGATTTTCTCTTAAAAGGCATGTACATTCACCTGGTAGACTAGGGCTTGGTAAACTATGTACTTGGGAATAGATGGGCCCTGTTTTTTTTTTAATTAGTTTTTTTTTTTTTTTTTTTTTTTTTTTAAGACAGGGTCTCCCTGTACTCCCAGCTGGTCTGGAACTCACTCTGTAGACCAGGCTGGCCTTGCTCTCACAGAGATCTTCCCGCCTCTGCTTCCTGAGTGCTGGGATTAAAGGCGTGCACCACCACACTCAGCCCCACATTTTTTGCAAATCAAGTTTTATTGGCACACACGCGTGCTCTTTTCTTTTTTCTTTAGTGTTTTCTTTATTATTTTTTATTTTATCTGTATGAGTGGTTTGCCTGTATGTGTGTAAGTGCACCATGTGCATGGAATGCCCTGGCTAGAAGAGGGCGTTGGATCCCCTAGAACTGGAGTTATGAATGGTTGTCAGCTGCCAGGTAAATGCGGGGAATCAAACCTGGGTCCTCTGGAAAAACAGCAAGTGCTCTTAACCACTGAGTCCTCTTTCCAGCCTGGTATGCTCCTTTCTGAACTCACCCTCATAATGGCAGAGTTGAGTAGCTGCAGCTAAGAGCATAGGACCTACAAAGTCTAAAATCCTTCTGGCCCTTTACAGAATTTCTCTCTCTCTCTCTCTCTCTCTCTCTCTCTCTCTCTCTCTCTCTCTCTTTCTCTTCTTCTTCTTCTTCATCTTCTTTTTTTTCTTTTTTTGAGATAGGATCTCAAAACTTGCTAGTCTTGAACTCCTGATCTTCCTACCTCTGCCTTTCATGTGCTGGGGTCACTGACATGTGCCATCTTGCCTGTCTTACAGAAATGTGTGTCAAGCCCTGCTGAAGAAGATCTAAAGACATACAGGAAAATAAGGCCAGGGAAATCGTTATCCGAGTCTCACACTCAGAGGCTTAGCCTGACTGTGGCTTTACCATTCTCAAAGCTAAATGTCTTAAAAGTCTCTGATTTCTCAAGAATCAACTTCTAGAAGCAGAGTGAGAGTGAATGGCTTTTAGATCTTTGGTTCACTTGTGAGCTAAAGGTATTGATGCAGAATTTCTTTTCAGCTTGCATAAACAGAGGTGGCTGTACTTTGTCAACATTTACAAACGAGCTGGGAATATATTGCAGTGGTTAAAGGGCTTGCCCAGCATGCATAGAGCTCTGGGTTCAGTCCTCAGCATGGGGTGGGAGAAACACATTAAAAAATAAATGAATAACTTGGTTTTGCATCTGTGGATTCAGGGGCAGGTTCAAGGCAGTGGTATGTGTCCTGTCTGCAGTTACAACATGCCTGGCGTTTGTCAAGCCTGCCATCAACAACATCTCTCTGATGACCCTGGGTGTTCCATGCACTGCACTGCTCGTTGCAGAGCTCAGGAGGTGGGTGCCATTTCTCCTGTGCTTTGCTGCCTGGAAAACCATTTTCCTCTGGGAAGCTGTAGGTTCATATTCAGAAACATTTTATTTTAGCTTTTATATGTGGGTCTTCTAGCCCCAACTAAAATACATACAGTCACGGTTTTTATTTTAATATTTGCTGAAAACATTCAGTTTTCAGTTGCAGTTACTTTAAGGTTTTTATTTTATGTGTGTGAGTGTTTTGCCTGCATGTATATATTTGCATATATGCATGCATGCCTAGTACTGTGGATGCCAGGGGACGGCAGAACTAGTGTTAGTGACAGTTGTTTCTTTTTTTGTTTTTGTGACAGTGTCTCCCTGTAGCCCCCAACTGGCCTGGAATTTGCTATGTAGACCAGGTTGGCCTTGAACTCACATGCCACTGCACCCGGCTGAGTTAGTGACAGTCACTATGTGGGTGCTGGGAACTGAACTCAGGTCCTCTGCAAAAGCAGCTAATCCTCTTAACCGCTGAGTCATCTCTCCCGCCCCTCATTGCAGTTACTTCAAAAATGAATTTTTTAAACTGGGTGTGGTGTATGCCTTTAGTCCCAGTGCTCTGGAGGCAGAGACAGGCAGATCTCTGTGAGATGGAGACAGGCCTGATCTACGTAGTAAGCTCCAGGCCAGACCCTGTCTCAGAAACAAAAGACCAAAATAAAAATGGATTTTAATCCATACTTCTTTTACTATGAACATTGTTTTGTTCCTTTTAAGACCAGATCTGGCTATGTGTGTAGGCTGGCCTCTGACTGTCTGTGTAGCCCAGTCTGGCCTCTGACTGTCTGTGTAGCCCAGTCTGGCTTCTAACTTTCTCTGTAGCTCAGGCTGGGTTCTAACTCTCTGTGTAGCTCAGGCTGGCTTCTAACTCTCTATGTCGCTCAGGCTGGGTTCTACCTCGTGGTGATCTTCCTGCCACAGCCTCCTTAGTGCTGGGATTATAGGTATGAGCCACCACACCCAGTTTAGAGTGCCTTTTTTCATTTTAAAAAATTTTTATTAAATATGCTCTTTGACAATAATTTTTTGAGACAGGGTTCACTATGTAGCGCTGGCTGGCCTAGTAGACCAGGCTCGCCTTGAATTCCTGAATGCTAGGATTAAAAGTGTGCTCCACCACACCTGGCTTTTGACAGTTTCATACATGTACGTTCTGGTTACTCTCACCCCTCTCTTCCCTGACTCCCCCCTCTCCCCGCTCCTGTCAACCCCCCCAAGCCCCTTTTTCACATTCATGTCCTTTTATTTTGCGGCCCACTGAGCTTGACCAGGGCCATCTGTGTGGCCATGGGTTTGGGGCTGTCTACTGGAGTCTAACGGGCTCACCTCATAGGCACATCACTGAGAAAAGGACTGTCCCTCCCCCAGAATCCACCAGCCAATGGTTCAGCATGGAGGGGTAGGGCCCTGCTAGCCCCTCTCTGATCCATGATTGATCAATGATAGGCCCAGTCTTGTGCAGGCTGAGGTGGGGCCATGCTTGTATGGCAGTGCCACACCCAGAAGGTGGCATTTTACAACGCTTCGCCCTGTTTTCCGACTCTTAGATTCTCTCCATTCCCTCTCCTTCTGTGTTCCTGGAGCATTAGAGGCGGTGATATAAATATCTTGTTTAAGGCTGAGCCCTCAACCCTTACTCATCTCTGCATTCACCACCATTCAGTGCAAAGTGAAGCTCCTTTGGTTCTTTGTAGCGTTTGTCTATGGGTATAAACATAAATATTCCAAAGGCAGCTTAGGGCCATGTCAATTTAGCTACACACAATGGTAAGAGCCCCACCCCCAGCCCCCAAACTCCTCAGTCACAGGTTTTTGAGTGGGTTTACAGCACTACGGCTTTGAGTGCCTTAACTGACATTTGATCTAGCTTCCTCAGTGTGATAGTTGCTCTGTGTATGTGGGTGCTGGGAACCGAACCTGGGTCCTCTGCAAGAGCAGCCTGTGCTCTTAACCACTGAACCATCTCTCCAGCCCCCACCCCCAATTTTTTTTTTAAAGACAGGCTCTCATGTGGCCCACAGTAGCCTTGAACTCTGTATTGAGGTTGGGTCTGAACTGATCCCGTCTCCACCTCCTGAGTGCTGGTATTACAAGTGTGCGCTACCACACCTGGCTGTAATAAACATAATTTTTTAAAAATCGACTTTTCAGCATATACCATGCTTAGCATGTGTGAAAACCTTAGTTCAGTCACTAGTACTGATAGATAAATACATTTCAACTTTACTTCATTACATATTACGTTCCTCCTTAGAGCCAGAGGGGCCTCAGCAACCTTGAATCTGTTCTTCCTGAATTTATTCACTTACTTTTCAAGTGTCTCTGGAGTCCTTACAAGTGTTTGCAGCCATGTTCTGAGACCCTGGGACTCACTCAGGAAGTGCTTTTGCAAACACAGATGCAGGCTCTGCCTGTGTAACAGTTTCGATTTGAGGGGCCTTTAAAAAACTAAAATCTCATTGTCTGCGTTGAGGACAGGGTCCTTATGGGCTGGGGTGGGGAATGTCTGCGAATAAGCAAAGGGTTTCTTGGTGTAGTACTGAAAAACTGTGGAATTGGGTGGTGGTGGTGACTGAAGAGCTCTGAGTAAGCTACCGTGCACTGAACTATACCCCAGTAACACTATTAACAGCACAGTAAGCTTCGGAGCCTGCCAGGTGATTCTGTCTCTCTGGAACCATGGATCTGTCCAAACTGCACATTTCAGGCTTGAGATGTTCCGAAGGTCACGCTTCCTCCACTTCTTGGAAGGAAACTGGTTTCAGCAGACATGAAGAGAGGAGAAAGTGTGTCCTTGAATAAATAACTGATCATCTCACCAGTAATACTGAGTGAGCCTGAAGTCACGGTCCACTGGCTGAGGTCCATGACTGCAGCTGGGGCGGGTGGTGGGGGGCACCCAACACAGTGACTTGCTCCTCTGTCTTCTGTGGCCAGGCTTTTGAGAGAGATGCCTCCATCCATTGCCCATCCTTCTTGGCCATGCCTTCTCGGGTCCCCTGCAGCCCGGCTTCCTTCCCCATCTTTTGTCTGAAGTTATTGATGTCCTTTTTAAAAAGTTAGTTTCTATCTTGTTGTAGAAAATCGGAAAGCACAAAAAGAAAAGCACTTATTAAATAAAATAATATTTGGTAGTACTTAGGATCATATCACTGAGTAAAAATAGTTAAACCCATGGCTGGATATGGTGGTGCACACCTTTAATCCCAGCACTGGTGGTAGTGGGAGTTGGCAGAGGCAGGTAGATCTCTGTGAGTTCCAGGCCATCACAGGCCATTGCTGTCTACATAGAGAGTTCCAGGAGAATCAGGGCTACACAGTGAGACCCAGCCTCAAAACAAACAAAAACAAAACAAACTCCTAAACCTGCCACTTCCAGATAATGACCATTAGCCTTTTGTTGTAAGTTTTCTAGTCTTTTTTGCTTTGCCATCCTATCTGTTTAAAAAATTTAGCTAGATTTTTTTAAATTAGTTAAAAAGTTAGTATACAATTTTCTGAAAATGAGGGTTTTTTTCTGCAAGTTAACTCGAGATTTTATTTTCTCACTTAGAGCTGTATTGTGGCATCTTTCTCTGTAAATACATATATCTGCATAAATCATCTTTAATGCCTACATAGCATTTGAACTTATGACAGGCTAGTTGTGGTGGTGGCATGCACATCCTAGTACTTGGGAGGCAGAGGTAGCAGTCAGCCTTGGCAATATGTTTAGCTCAAAGCTAGTTTGGGCTCCATGAGACTGTGTCTCAAAACCAAAAGCAAACAAAAAGGAAAATAGGAGTGGTGGTTACGGAGAGGGACAGGGAATGAGAATTTGAATTTTGGATATACTAAATTTCGTCAATTAATTTTTGAACATTTAGTTTCTTTCTGGTTTTCACTATTATAAATACCTATGTAATGAATATCTTTGTGTATTTTGGGGCATCCATAATTATTTCCTTAGGCTGTAATAACAACCTTTTGACTTGGATTGGAACAAAGAACCTTTACTCGATTGTCTTCATCCCTGGACTGAAGGGTCTACAGCTGCCCTCAGTGTCTTCCGTTAGCTTCTGTGACCTGAGCAATCCAGGCCTTTCTCCTACTTGACTGGTCCCACTGCACCCCTTGCCTTTTGAGGGTATACAGTCTCCAAAATGGAGTCTTCAACCCTTTTAGTTTATTTCTTCTTTAAAAAAATTTGGATTTATTTTTATTTTATGGGTATGAGTGTTTTGCCTGCATGTATGTAAGTACACCTGTGTTGTACAATACCCCTGGAGGCCAGAAGAAGGCATTGGATCCCCTGGAACTGGAATTACAGATGGATGGTTGTTAGCTTTTATGTGGGCACTGGGAACTGAACCCAGGTCCTCTAGAAGAGCAGCCAGTGCTCTAACTGCTGAGCCATCTCTCCAGCCTCTAGTTTATTCCTCGAAGGTCTCATTCACCCCTTGAGTCCAGTGGCCATGTCCCTGTATGAATGTCTGCAGTTGGTTCTCTTCTCTGCTGAAGTCCGGTTTCACAATCCCAGTTGCCTCCTGGGTCTTTTCCAGTTAGATGTCTTGTCTCCCAAAGGGCAGGTGCAAAGTTGCTGTTTTGTCTTCACACTCTCTCTACCCTTCCAGTCTCCTAACTGTGCCTCTTAGCATCCTTCTCAAATCTCACTTTAAAATTTCCAAATGATTAATCATCGCTGGGTCCCCAAATCCTGCCACCCTGCATGATCTCTGTTACCTCCTCTCATTCCTAACGCTGTACCCTGAAAGTCAGCCGTTGCTTTTGTTTGCAGCCGTCTCTCTTTTCCTCTGGTCTTCTTCCTTAATGGGGGCACTTTTCATGTTACTCCTTTGCCCTTGTACAAAAACCTTCAATAGCTCCTTATATCCAAGTTTCCTTTATCCTTTTCTGACCTTGGCTCTTTAGACATGCCTAGTGACCAGTCAGTCTGGATAGGCTCCTAGCTCATACTGTTGCCTCTCCATGGAAAGCTGTAGCTAGAATTCCTTGGGGGTGGGAGGGACCACAACAACAATGGGACAGGACACACAATGTGTACCGCCCTCCTCCCTTGGTCCCAATGACAAACCAAGGTACAATTTCACTAAACTGCAATCTGGGAAACCAGTGAGTTTATTGGGCTTACTTATATAGCAATGGGTAAGGATTTACTTACAGGAGTATGGGTGCTCTCCCCTAAGGCCACAACTGGAAAGTCTCCAACCATGGATGGCGACTTCCTCATAGCTGCGCAAAATGGTAAGAGAGACCCTCCCTCGGCTTCCCCAGACTAAATACCCTTAGCCCCTTCCTCAGGCTATGTGGAACTAGGGCCGACTGCTTGGTTGGGAAGTATGGCTGGACTCTTAGGCAAGGGGCTCTGTGATTCACCCTGTCCCTCCTTTGTTGTGGGGCATGGCAGTTAACAAGCTCAGCTGTAATGATCCTAGGCAAGTAGGCACAGCCAAGCTTTGGAAGGTAGCATCTGACTGTCAGAGAACTGTCCTATACAATACAAGTATTGGCTGCCCTCTCACAGCAGCAGCTTGGTTATCAGCTCCCTTTTGAGGCCTTTTCTCACCCCTCTTCCTCCTTAGCTAGAGGTGGTATCTCTCTTCCTAAGCTCTCCATTTCTACATTGTACTTAGCATATTCTCCCTCTAATGTAGAGATTTCTCTTTTTTCTCTTCCTCCTCTCTGGTGCATTATTCGAAGACAGAAACTACACTTTTCTGTAAAATTTCCAAGGTGCCAATTACCTCTGAAAATTCTAAAGAGCATGTCTTCTCAGATGGTGTGTCAGGTACCACTGTTTTACTCCGGCACCACAGGACTCCTTGAGGACACAAGCATTCAGTAGAGGGTACTAGAAGACACCTGGGGTCAGGGGCTCCACAGTGCTGAGTTTGGGTCTTGGCTTTGCTTTCCATTAGCTCAGAAATAATAAGCATTATTTTCTTCCTTGGGTCTTCTGGTCCATATTTAAGTAGAATAGATAATAAGGCTTAGGTCTATTTTCTTTTTTTTTTTTTTTTTTAAAGCAACAAAACAGGATATTGGCAGCACTTGGGAGGCTAAGGCTAGAGAATTGCAAATTCAAGGCCTGGGCTATATAGTGAGGCTTTATCTCAACAAACAAGCAAGCAGAGTGTAGTTGAATAATCCTATAGTGATGACTAAGTAAGGTGTATCTAGTGCAGTATCTGTCCCACGGTGGATACTTAACAAATATTAGTTGTGTTTCTTTTTTCTTGTCCTGAGGTTTTAACAATGGCGGGTAAATCAATGTTAAGAGAGGCACATACTTCTTGTTTGATTTAGATCCTCTTCTCGGCATGTGCTTCACTATCAAGGGATTCTCCCTGGCTTTCCTTGGGTGCGAATGCTGAACTGCCCTTTCTCTGTAGTGTTTGTGGGCTGAGTGACTGGTACCTGAGGCTCTCGCCCTGCTTGCTGCTCCCTCTAGGCAACCCTGGATATTAACAGATTTTGAAGCTCTGCAGAAGACACATAATTAAATAGCTGGCAAAGACATCTAAATTAGATTTTATTTGGAACATTCAGTCCAGTGGCTTCTATTGGGCCCGAAGTGAATAGAATGTTCTGGATTTAGCTGTTGCTTGAGAAGTCAGTACAATCTAGTTTCATTTTGATTCTTGAGTCTAAATGATATGTTTCAGCCTATAATTTTATTTAAAATATAGCCTAAGAAAATGGGCAGTATTTTAAGTTCATAATACCTAATTGAGTACATGGGGAGCCAAGTGCCTAGGGCAGATTATTATGTAGTTAAATTCACAATTATGATCTTCTAACAGGGAAGTATACATTCCCTTAGTGTGTTAGTCTTTACAAGACTCGGTTCTATGCTTAAAACCCTCTTCCCTGGAAATGCTAGCTGTCACGGTGATTGGCTGTCCCCTTAACATTAACAAATTGCAGCATCCTGGGAAGCCTCAGTGGTTCCTCCTCGTTGTCCCATCCACTCACTGTACCTGGGTCACTCCTGTGAGTTTTCTGTTATGTTTTGTCTCTCTCTAAAGGGCTCCTCAGCTCAAATGCTTGGCTATGGATGTAGCTCAGTGGTACAGCATATTCCAGGTCTCCCCCATTCTCTAAACCCAGCCCAACTCAATCTAAGTACATCTTGCAGCACCTTTTCCAGCACCACCTCTTCTATATTGCAGCTAGACTTTCTTAGACCTCCCTCCCATACCTCTCACTCTGAACAACCCACTGCAAACTGGCTTCAAGTCCCGAACTCCCTCTTGGTGTCGCTGGGCTAGTGATTATTATTCAGCCCACCTGTTGCTTCAGTCTTGCTCTGGCTGTTTGCAGTTAGCCCTCCCTCCACCATCCTAGGTGTATGCTTTCCTATGGCTCTGCTTCTGCACCCTTGGGCTTTCCTCTGAACTCCACCAGCTCCTTTCTAGTTTCTCTGACTTTCTTCACAAAGGTCCATCCTCGGCTCTCTGTATCTGCCTTTGATGGACTGGAATGCTTGTCTCCCTCTAGATTTATAGTTTAAAACCTAATTACCAAGGAAATGGTGTTAGGAGGTGGGGACTTGGAGGACTTGATTTGGTAATGAGGGTAGAGCCCTCATGAATGGTATTGGTGCCCTTATGCAAGAGGCCCCAAGCTGGGGGGTAGTGCACACCTGAAACTATGGAATCTAGGAGGCTAAGACAGGGGAACTGCAATTTGGACACCAGTTTGGGCTACATAATGAGACCCTATATAGAAAGAGACCCTAGAGCCCTAGAAGGCTGCCTCTCCCTTTCTCCACATAGAGAAACATGGGACCCAGGTGCCTAACATGGGACCCAAGTGCTTAACATGGGATCCAGGTACCTAACATGGAGAAAGGAACCTCCCAGCCTCCTCAACTGTTTATTAACTGTTTATTGTTAAACAGAGAAATAACTGTTTATTGTTTATAAGCCAGAAGCTGTTATTCTAGGTAGAGTGTGCTCAAGCGAAGGGGGAAAATGAAGATGGTTAACTCTCTGGTTCAGTCACAGGACTCCATTAGAGTCTGTGGCTTGTATCTTAAATGTCATGACTGCTCAAAGTTTGGCTGTCAGCCTATGTCACTAGTCAGAGGATCTTATAGAAAGAAGCTGGGTCACATGAGGATGTGTCCTTGAAGGAGATTTTGGGACCCTGGCTGATTCTGACTTTGCTTCCTGGCAGTCATGAAGTGAACAGCTTTGCTTAGCCCCATGCTCCTTGCTGTGATGTATTACCTTGACACAGCTCCAAAGGCAACAAGACCAAGAAGCCATGTCCTGCAACCTCCGAAACCATGAGCCAATATTAATCTTTCTTCCTTTTAAGTTGTTTGTCTCCAGTATTTTGTTACAGTGATGGAGAACTGACTAACGGTTTCTACATGTGATGAGTCTCCATTCTTTCAAAAACAGTTTTCAAATGTGGCATTTGGCCTCCTGTAAGAAGGCATTTTTAATTTAAAAAATTTTTTTAAAAATATGTGTGTGTGCCTGCTCATCTGTATGTGTGTGCAGGAGCCTACGGAGGCCAGAAGAAGGTATTGAATTCCTTGGAACTGGAGTCATAGGTGATTGTGAGAATCCCAATGTGGGTGTGCTGAGCCATGTCTCTAGCCCCCTAGTTTGTGTTTGGAAGCAGGTCTTTGTGAACCTGTTGTTTGTCCCTTCTCTTCCTCCTCCTCCTCCTCCTCCTCCTCCTCCTCCTCCTCCTCCTTCTTCATAAAGAATAATCTTTTATAATAATCTTCTTCAAAAAAAGAATAATCTTTTTTTGGTCTTTTTGAGATAGCGTGTCCTTGGAGCCCCAGCTGGCCTGGAGCTCACCACCTGCCTCTGCTTCCTGAGTGCTGTGATTAAAGGTGGGCACCACCATGCCTGGCACCCTGTCCCATCTTCATCGAAGCTTTGGCTTATGTTTCTGTCAGAAAACTAGCATGTCAGGCGTTTGATATCTGCCTGTTTTGTCAATAAATATGAATTAAGTCTTTCTTGGACTCTGGGCCCCTAAGAGAGACCATAATTGACCTAGAAGTGGTCTACTGAGGGAAAAGGCCTTGGAAGAAAGGTTTTGCACACCCCCAGCCACCAGCTGTCTCTGGGCATTCCTCTGCCAAGAGTGGAAGTCACCCAGTTTAGGAGTGACTCCATAACAAGGAAAGAACACAGCCACTGCGGTTTCCTCTCAACTAGTGCGACTTGTTCAAAAGGACAATGTGTCCTAATGTGTGTAACAACTCTCCTTCATTTATCAAATTCTGAGAGCTTTCTCTGTGCCCAACACAGTTCCAGGTGCAGATGATACAGCAGTGAATAGTTTATATGTCAATGGGGGACACAGACTCTGAACAAATAGCAAAACAGAAGATATCCCAGACAGACACAAAAGGAGGAATAGAGGACAGAGGGGAGGATCTTGGTAGGGGAGAGCTGTTGTAAGTCTTAAACACTGTGATCAGGAAAGGGCTTCCTGAGTGATGTTGAGCATCACTTGAAGATGGTCTATGTAGGGGAAGACCACCCCAGGTAAAGTGAATATGAAGGTTGCAGGGCCCATTTCCCCTAAGGGGTGTTTGACAATGACACAGATCAACCACAGCCTGAGCAAAGGTCCTGAGGGCCAGAACAGGGAGGAGAAGAGAAGGGGAGCCCACGCATGGGTAGTGGGGATCCTGTGAGTGCTGCGGCTACCCTCTCACTAAAGCCCTGGAGCACAGTGTTGCAAGTTGATTACAGGGTCAAAGGTGAGAGTAGGTCATAGAGGGGATGATGGGGACCTGGAACCATGTGGACACAGGGCAGATTTGGGATGTATTCTGAAGAGCTGAGAGACTGGATGTGGGGAATGTGGGGTGGGAAGAAAGATTAGGTGTTTCCTGTGCACATGTTGAATTTATATCTGTATTGGATGTCAGGGATCAGGCTTGTGGGGGAAACTGGGTTAGGTGAGCCACATGTGTACGTGTGATATTTGTATCCATGAGACTGTGGAGTGACTGTGTCTTCTATAAGAACTCCAATGCCAAGAGATTGGGGACATGAGAAGCAGCAGAAGCCCAGAAGAGATGACCCGCAAACCAGGTGGAGGACTGACACTGATCTCTGCTTCCTCCTTGCAGATGTGACAATGTACGTGTGTTTAAGCTGGGCCTCTTCTCTGGCCTCTGGTGGACCCTCGCCCTCTTCTGCTGGATCAGTGACAGAGCCTTCTGTGAGCTGCTCTCCTCCCTCCACTTTCCCTACCTGCATTGTGTGTGGTAAGCCCCCGCCCTGGGAGGTGGCTGTGGCCTGGGTGTCTGCACTTGCTGCTAGTGGGGTGCACCCTGCTATGTGCACAGATGGGTTCTGGGGACAATAGGGGGCCCAGAGCCAAACATTCTGTCACCTCGCATCTTATTGTCAGACATTTTAGAAGCAAAGTACAGTAGAAAGTTAAATTGGCTCCAGCTGGGGAGCAGGTTCAACAGAAACTCTGGAAAACCTAATTGCTATGCTACTCAGCAGGTCTGTAGCCTCTCACCTGCCTCTCCATAATTAACACGGAGGCGCCTGAAGACTGAGACTGCAACCTGAGCTCTGTGTGAATGCGGGGGGAGGGGGAGCTAGAGCCCTTTGTGACATAAGGGACCTGCCTTGGTAGGAACCATGTCTTCAGGGCCCAAGTGGCCAGCTGAGAGCCTGGGCCTCACAGGTCGTCCAAGGACACCCTCGCCTGTTTTTTTTTTTTTACAGGTACAGACAAAGCCCAGGGCACTAAAGTGAACTGTTGAACAGTGCTCACTTCGTGTTCAACAATAGGGAATTAGAGCAACTACTTTTTTGGAAGCTTGGGACCACTTTTAAGTTAAAAGGAAACGTTGTTTACAAAATCACATGCAGAATACAGGCTCAGGAAGCAGAGGAGGAGCAGGAGATGCAGCTCAGGGGTGGAGTGCCTTCAGGTATCCGTGAGGCCTGGGTTCGAATACCAGCTTGGGGGGGCATGGTTTCTTCCTAACAACTGCTTCAGTTCCAAACCCAGGGTAGTTTTTCTGTCTCTGTCTTCCAAAACTGACGATCACCAAAGTTGACAAAGAGCAAGGGAAATGTTTGTCTCATGTTCTCGTAGACTGAGAGCATCCGAGAGAAATCCTAGTAGTGCTAAAACTCTGGAGGCTTTGTTAGTTGCACATTCAGAAGCTGACTTCTGTCCAGGAGCCTCTTACAGACCCCAGGATGAACCAGGCAGCTGCCTTGGCTCACACCTGTGTCCCAGCACTCGGTGGTCTGAGCCAGGGAGATTGCCACAAGTTGCTGGTTAGCCTGGACTACACAATGAGAACCTGTCACACACACACACACACACACACACACACACACACACACACACACAATCTCCACAAACTAAAACTTTTTTTTTTTTTGGTCTTTTTTGAGACAGGGTCTCCCTGTAGCACCAGCTCGCCTGGAACTCAATATGTAGGCCAGGCTGGCCTCAAACTCACAGAGATCTGATGCCTCTGCCTCCTGAGTGCTGGGATTAAAGGCATGCACTGCCATGCCCAGCTTAAAACAAAACTTCTTTACACAAATGAACTTTAATTTGTGTGTGTACATAATACATGTATATAATATATATATGTAAATTTTTTTGAACCAGAGTTGGGGTTTAGAGTTTAAGAGTCACTTTATTTTTTGTGTGTGCATGTGTGTGTGTGTGTGTGTGTGTGTGTGTGTGTGTATGTGTGTGTGTATGAGTGTATAGCCTGCATGTGTGTATAGTACAATGCCTGTGCCTGTGTCATGCAAGGCCCAGGAGGTCAGAAGAAGGCATCAGATCCCCTGGAACTGGAGTTAAGGACGGTTTGTAGCCACCATGTGGGTGCTGGGAATCAAACCTGGGTCCTCTGCAAGAGCAGTCAGTGCTCTTAACCACTGAGCTATCTCTCCAGCCCCAAGAGTGACTTTAATACAGCTTTTGAGTAGAGGCTAAAGAGATGGTTCAGTGTTTTAAAAGCACTAGCCCCTCTTGCAGAGGAGCTGGGTTCAATTTCCAGCACCCACTTGCAGCTAACAACCGTCTGTAACTCCAATTCCAGGGGCATTTGACACTATCTTCTGGCTTCTAAGGTAATTGCACACATGGTACACTTATATTGGTACAGTCAATACATAGGATAAAACTAAATGAGACATGTTAGTACAGGCCTTCATTCCTAGCACTTGGAAGGCAGAGGCAGGTAGATCTCTGTGAGTTTGAGGCCAGCCTGGTTGTCATAGCTCCACGTCAGCCAGCTACACAGTGAGACTCTCTTAAAACCCAACAACAGGGCTGGAGAGACGGCTCAGCATGTAAGGCATTGGCTGTTCTGGCAGAGGACCCGGGTTCAATTCCAAGCACCCACATGGCAGCTAAGAACCATCCTTAACTCCAGTTCCAGGGGACTCTGAAGCCCTCTTCTGACCTCCATGGCAATGCAGGACATGGGTGCACTCACATACATGCAGGCGATACACTCATACACATAAAATAAAAATAATAAATAAATAAAATAACAAAAAACTCCAAGAACAACAACAAAACCCCCAACAATAAATAACTAAAAACTAATACAAAATTGAAAAAGTTTTTAAGCATGAGGATGGGGTGGGCTTCCCAAGGGAGAGGTGCCAAGTTTGGGTACATATGTCATGAGACCCAGCCCCTGGGAAATTAAGTTTTGAGGTCTTCTAGAACCACTTGCAAAAGACCAAACCAAATCAAACAGCACAAGTTGTGGCACTCAGTCATAGGATCTACTTTGTTTTTCAAAGTTGAACCATTTTTTTTTCCCCATTATGAAGTGATTGCTGTATGGGGTTGAGGGGTGAGGGGGTGAACATGCCATGGCACGTGTGTGGAGGTCAGAGGAGAACTTTTGGGTGTTGGCTTTCTCCTTCTACCATGTGGGTCCCAGGGATGGAACTCAAGTCATCAGGTTTTGGGGTTAGTGTCTTTACACACTGAGCCATCCCACCAGCCCCATGAAGTGAATTTTGAATAACAAATTTAAACAACATAGACCTAGAGAAAATTGTTTTAGAATTTTCTCTAAAGAAAGATAATTAGAGCCAGGCATGGTGGTGCTCCCCTTTAATCCCAGCATTTGGGAGGCAGAGGCAGGTGGATCTCTGTGAGTTCAAGGCTAGCTTGGTCAACATAGTGAGTTCCAGGTCAACTAGGGCTATGGGGAGACCCTGTCTCAAAAAGACAAAAACAAACCCCAAAAAACCAAAACCAAAAGAAAGATAATCAGGGCTAGAGAGATGGCTCAGGGGTTAAGAGCACTTACTGCTCTCTCAGAGGGCCCAGATTCGTTTCCCAGTGCCCACATGGTAGCTAACACCCATCCTTAGCTCCAAAGAATCATGCCCTCTTCTGGTCTCCCCTGGCACCAGGCATTCATGTGGTACACTTTCATACATGCAGGCAGGGCACTCACATAAAATAAAAATGAATAAAAACCTTTTTTTTAGAAAGATAGTTAATAATTTGAAGTATATTATAGATTATGTTTATGCATACACATTTTTCAAAAACAAAAAAACCCAACAACTTGTCCTCTTTATGCTAACTAAATAATGAAGAGCTGGGCAGGGTGGCACGTGCTTCTAATTTAGGAGACAAAGGCAGGAGACAGAGGATCTCTGGGAGTTTGAGCCAGCCTGGTCTACGTAGTGACTTCCAGGCCAGCCAGGGCTACATAGTGAGACTCTTTCTCCAAAAAATCCCAAGCCAGGGTCTGGAGAGGTGGCTCACTGCTTAAGAGCACTAGCTGCTTTTCCAGAGGACCTGGGTTTGATGCCCAGCACCCACAGGGTGGCTAACAACCATCTGTAACTACAATTCCAGGGGATCCAATGCCCTCTTCTGCCCTCGACAGGCATTGCATGCAGGGATGCACTTATATACATGCACACAAAATATTCATATACATAAATTTTTTTAAAAATCCCAAACCAAAAAAAAAAAAAAAAACCAAAAAAATAAAACGAAACAAAAAAACAATAAAATATATTACCCCTCCTATCCGGCTTGAATCCTATACCCATGAATCATTCTGGTTTTGTTTTGTTGTTTTTAACAAAAATGATACCACTCTATGTATGATACAAACTGGTCCTTGGTCCCTTTTTTTTTTTTGGTCTCTTTGAGACGGTCTCTCTGTAGCCCCAGCTGACCCAGAACTCACTATGTAGACTAGGCTGCCTCTGCCTCCCAATTGCTGGGATTAAAGGCATGCATCATTAGACCCAGCTGATCCTACTTTTTAAACCAAATACCTGTCAGGCGTGTCCAGTTAGTAATCTAAGGCCGACATGGGCCCATTTGGGTCCCAGGACAACTATAATGTGGCCCAACGCATTTGTAGATGACTGTGTTATACTGCAGTGTTAAAATATTGGACAGCCCTGTATCTAAATCATGGGTCCATGGACCTCTTGCTCTGACAGAAGTGTGTTATGTAGTTCAGGACAGCCACCAACTCACTCTGCAGATAAGGATGACCTTGAACTTCTGATTCTCCTAACTCCATCTCCTAAGTGCTGGGATTATAGATGTGTACCACCACTCCTAGTTTATGCTGTTCTGGGGATGGAACCCGGGGCTTATGCATGCTAGATAAGCACTCTATCAACTGAGCTACATCCCCACACCCCATGGGCATTATTCTTATTCTTTACATGTATATATGTATATAGATATATATGCATGCATATGTGTGTGTGTATTACTTTTCTATTTAATGCTTCATAATATTGAGATTTTATAAGTTAACAAATCTGTTTATTAATGAGTATCAGGTTCTTGTGTGCCTATGTGTTGTGTTTTGTGTGTGTGTGTGTGTGTGTGTGTGTGTGTGTGTATGTATCTGTGTGTGTCTATGTGTGGTATGTTGTGTATGGTGCATGCATATGAGTGTGCGTATGTATGCAGAGGCCAGAGCAGGACCTCAGTTGTCTTCCTCCATTGCTGTCTGCTTTACTGCCTTGAAACCCTCTCTCACTGGACCAGCTAGCTAGATGTGTTAGCCAGTGAGCTCTTTGGATCTGCCTGCCTCTGCTGTACCCCAGTGCTGAGGTTATAGGCACACACAGCCATTCCTGGTTTTTTTTTTTAATGTGGGGCTGGAGATTTGAATTCAGGCCTTCATTTTTGCAGAGCAAGCGCTCTCATTCACTGAACCATCTCCCCAGCCCCATATCAGCTTATTTCTAATTTTTCACTTTTGCAAACAATCTGTAAAACATCTATATTGATTTTAATTCACAAATACTCTTATAGATTAAGTTGTAATCTACATCGACATATCTAGCAAGGTGGCAGCATACTTTTTTTTCTTTAAGGTCTTGAGGCAGGGTATCGTCGTGCACACCGTCAATTCTAGCACTTGGGAAGGCAGAGGCAGGAAGTTCTTTGTGAGTTCAAGGCCAGCTTGGTCTATATAGTGAGTTCCAGGCCCATCAGGGCTACATAGTGAGACCCTGTCTCAAAAAAAAAAAAAAAAAAAAAAAAAAAAAAAAAACCCAAAAGAGCGGGGAGTGTCTTGGACTGGGGATGTGGCTTAGCTGATAGAGTGCTTCCCTAGCATGTACAAAGCCTTGTGTTTGATCCCCAGCACCACAAAAACCAAGATTAGTGCTACATGGCTGTAATGTCAGCATGTGGGAGGTAGAGACAGGAAGATCAGAAGTTCAAGTTTATCCTCAGCTGTGTAGTAGATTCCAGGTCAGCCTGGAGTGCATGAAACTCTTTCAGAAGAGAAATAAGTAGCTGGGTGTGGTGGCATATGCCTTTTTTTTTTTTTGAGACAGGGTCTCCCTGTAATCTCAGTTGGTGGTCTGGAACTTACCTTATAGACCAGGCTGGTCTCCATGTCATAGAGATGTGCCTACGTCTGCCTCATGAGTACTGAGATTAAAGGTATGTATCACTGGCTGTGGTAGGCAGATGTCTATGAATTTGAGGCCAGCCTGATCTAAATAGTAAGTTCCAGACCAATCAAGACTGTATAGTGAGACCCTGGTGAAAGGGAAGGGAAGGGAAAGGAAGGGAAGGTCAAACTGTAGCCCAGCCTGCCCTCTCACTTATGGTCATTCTGTCTCAGCCCGCCACTTGCTGGATTTAAAGGTATATGCCACCATGTCAGGCTTTGTTTTGTTTCGTTTTGTTGGCAGTGCGGCCCATGGAGCCCAGGACTTCATGAATGCCTGGCACCTGCTCTGCCCCTTCTACCCTTGTGCCACACCCCAGTCCAATGAACACCAAGTCTGTAAGGATGCTTTTGCCCACATGCTTACATATGCAGGACATTATTAACTCTTTTAAATCTTTGCTAATATGATAGAAAAAAAACATTTTGTTTTATTTTCATGTTTTTAAAAACAGCGTCCTAGAATGTCTTCTGCAGTGTAATCTAAACTGTAGCTTTAGATTGTCTTCTGTCTTAGTTTGTTTCTTCATTGCTGTGACAAAACACTCTGACCACTACCAACTTGGGGAGGAAAGGGTTTATTCAGCTTACATCTCTCAGGTCGCAGTTCATCAGGGAGCCCAAGGTAGGAACACAGGGCAGGAACCTGGAAGCAGGAGCTGGAGCACAGGCCATGGAGGAATGCTGCTTACTGGCTTGCTCTCCTGGCCCCTGCTCAGCCTGCTTTCTTATGCAACACATGCCCACCTGCCCAGGGGTGGCACCACCCACAGTGGGCTGGGCCCTCCCACATCACTCATCAAGAAGATGCCCCTCAGACATGGCCACAGGCCAGTCCAATAGAGGAAATTCCCCAACTGAGGCTCCCTCAACCCAGTGTGTCAAGTTGACACTAAAGCTATCCAGCACATCTTCTAACTGTAGTTTTTCAAATTTTCTTCTTTTCAAGTGTGCTTTCTAATGTTTTTGTTTTCTCTTGAGTATTTCTATTTGTTAAAACATTTCTATTTTTTTATTTTTATTTTTATGTGTATGAGTGTGTTGCCTGTATGTATGTAAGTGCACCTATATTATGCAATGCCCATGGAGATCAGAAGAGAACATTAAATTCCCCTGGAACTGGAGTTATGGACAATTGTTAGCTGCTATGTGGGTGCTGAGAACTGAACCTGTGTCCTCTGTAAGAGTAGCCAGTGCTTTTAACTACCAAAACATTTGTTTTTGTTTTTTTCTTTAAACTATGTGTATGAGTCTGAGTATGGGTATCCACACAGACGTGCATGAGTCCTGGTGCCTGCAGAGGCCAGAGGTATTAGACTCCCTGGAGCTGGAATTACAGGTGGTTGTGAGTACATGCTGGGAGCTCAGGTCCTCTGTAAGAGTAGTATGTGCTCTTAACTGCTGAGTCATCCCTCCAGCCTTGAATATTTCTGTTTTAAAAAAATGTATATTCAGTGGGGCCGGAGAGGCTGCTTAGGGACTAAGAGCACTTGTTCTCCCAGAGGACCCAGGCTCAACTCCCAGCACTCACACGGTGGCTCTGTTGTCTTCTTCTGGCCTTTGTGGGCACTGCACATGCACAGCAATAAACATACCAGAAATCAAAACACTTGTACAAAAATATATATATATATATGTGTGTATATATGTGTGTATATATATGTATATATAGTACATATTGCTTTTCAGCCATTTCTGCCCAAACTAGCTTCAAACTTGCATGTAGCTGTGGAGCAACACTTAAAAAAAGTTTTTTTAATTAAAAACTTTTTATCTGTAGCTGGGCATGGTGGCACATGCCTTTAGTCCCAGCACTTGGAAGACAGAGGCAGGCAGATCTCTGTGAGTTCAAGGCCAGCCTAGTTTGCATAGTGAGTTCCAGGCCTGCTGGGGCTACAGGGAGACTCTGTCTCCAAAAAACAAAAAATAATTTTTATGTGTATGAATGTTTGGCTGCATGTATGTAAGTGTACTCATGCGTGTAATGCCGTGGAGGTCAGAAGAAGGCATTGGATTCCCTGGACCTGTAGTTACAGATAGTTGTTAGCAGCCATGTGAGTACTGGGAATCAAACTCTAGTTCTCTGGCAGAGCAGCCAGTGCTCTTAACTGCTGTGCCATTTCTCCAGCCCTGGAACATTTTTTAAAAGCACAAAGAATAAAATACTACATGGAGCCCTGATGTATATAGTTTCCAGATTCTGCAGATCCTGGTTATCATCAGAGGCTAAGTTTTGTCTTACCAACTCCCCCATTCTTCATCCTACCCTCATCATTTATATATATATATATATATAAAACGTATATGAGTGTTTTGTCTGTGTGTATGTAAGTGCATCACATGCATGCAAAGCCCATGGAGGCCAGAAGAGGGTGTTGGATCCCCTGGAACTGGGGTGATGGCCGAGTGTTAGCCACCATGTGGGGGCTGGAAACCTAACCCAAGTCCTCTGCAAAGCAGCTAGTGCTCATAACCACTGAGCCATCTCTCCAGCTGCCTCACTCTGATCATGTTATTTATTTTTTAAATTTAATTTAAATTTTAAAAAAAATCCTTTTTGTCTTTTTGAGACATGGTCTCTGTAGCTCCAGCTGTCCTGGAACTCACTATGTAGACCAGGCTGGCCTTGAACTCACAGAGATCCGCCTGCCTCTGCCTCCTGAGTGCTGGGATTAAAGGTGCGCACCACCATGCCCGGCCCTCACTCTGATCATTTTCAAGTATCAGGCAGTATAACATTGACTGACATTTTTGGTGTTGCTGACTTATTAGTTTTCACTCTTTATCACATTGTGCCAATATTTCTCCCCAGTTCTCCATTTGTGTTTTACCACATTAATATTTTGTGTTGTATTCATTTTTAATTATTGTGTTGCCACATGTGTCAGGCTTTTCTTTATGGTTTTTGGACTGTGGAAATTCTACGAAAAGCCTCTTCCATCAAAGTTTATAATATATGCTTTTTGAAATATGTGTTAAAAGCATAGGAGTTGGAAACAGCTCAACAGGTGAAAAGCAGAGTATCCAAGTTTAGTTCCCAGCACCCATGACAGGCAACTCACAACTCTAGTTACAGTGGATCCAGTGTCTTCTGGCCTCCACAGGCACTTGCATACACATGGCATACACTCAGATACACACACACACACACACACACACACACACGAAAATAAATAATTTTTAAAAATTTATTTTTATCTATGTGTATGAGCATTTTGTCTGCATGTGTGTAAGTGCACCTGTGTCATGCAATGCTCATGGAGGTCAGAAGGCATCAGTTCCTCTGGAACTGGAGTTATGGACAGTTATTAGCTGCCATGTGGGTGCTGGGAATCCAACCTCTGTCCTCTGCAAGAGCAGTCAGTATTCTTCACTACTGAGCCATCTGTCCAGCCCTAATTTAAAAAACAATTACATTTTCTTATTTATCTGTATATGTATCTCCTCGTCTATATTTGTACCATGTGCATACACATGCCTGCAGAGGCCAGAAGACGGCATCGGATCTCTTGGAACTTGAGTTAAAGGGGGTTGTAAGGTACTTGATGTAGGTGCTGAGAACCAAACCCAGGTCCTCTGCCAGCGCAACAAGTAGCCTTAATTGGTAAGGCATCTCTTAAGCCTCCAAATAAGTCTTTTGTTTTTTAAAAGCATATTTTAAATATTTTTTGCCCGGTGGTACACACCTTTAGTCTCAACACTCAGGAGGCAAAGGCAGGCAGATCTCTGTGAGTTCAAGGCCAGACTGGTCTACATAGGGAGTTCCAGGCCAGCCAGGGTTACACAGTGAGACCCTGTCTCAAAGAAATCCCAAACCAATAAATAAACAAAAATAAAAAAGCTTATTTTAAATATTTTTTAACTGGGCAATTTTAATTAATTAATTAATTAATTTGTGTATGTATGTGTGTAAACACGTGCATGCCATAGTGTATGTGTGGAGGTCAGAGGACAACTTTCAGGAGTCAGTTCTTTCTACTTTTTGGGTTCTGAGGATTGAACTCCAGCTCTCAGGGTTGGTGGCAAGCACCTTTACCCACTGAGCCATCTTACCACCGCATATTTTATTATTTAATTGATTAATTATATTTATTTATTGAGACTGGGTCTCCCTGTAGCCCATGGAACATCTATGTAGACCAAGCTGGCCTTGAACTCACAAAGATCCATTTGCCTCTGCTTCCCAAAGGGCTGGAATTAAAAGTGTGTGCCACCACAACTGGCCAGCAACCCATATTTTAAATCTTTAATTCATTTGGAATTAAATTTAACTATAGAATATAGGGAAGGATCCATCTGCATTTAAACAATCTGTTTCTTGCCGGGTGTGGTGGCACATGCCTTTAGTCCCAGCACTCAGGAGGCAGAGGCAGGCAGATCTCTGAGTTTGAGGTCAGCCTGGTCTATATAGCGAGTTCCAGGCCACCTGGAGCTACAAGGAGACCCTGCCTCAAAAAACAAAACAAAACAAAACAAAACAAAACCTATTTCTTGATAAAGATTAAAATTGAAGCTTCTGACAAGCACAGTAAAGTTTTTTTTTTAAGGATTTCCCTATAAAAGTATGAATGCACTTTAATTAATATAGGCTTATTCCTGATGAAGGGCACAAGCTATAAGCAGTTGGCAATGAGAGGAAGTGGGATCTAATTCTGTTCTGTAACTTCTGTCTTGGCACTGCTGGTTCTAACCCTAACCCTCAGTCTCACTGGTAGGGTCCCAAAGGCATTTTTATATTTGGTCCAATTATCAAGTGGGCTTTTTTTCTTTTTTTTTTTGAGGTAAAGTGGAATTCTAGCTCTGGCTGCCTTTGAACTCAGTATACAGCCTTCAATTTGTGGCATTCCTCCTATGTTACCTCCCAAGAGTGCTGGGATACCGGTCTGAGCTACCATGCCATTTAAAGTGGAATATTTTTTGAATGCTAAGAAGGGGCTCAAGTGCTCAAGACTTAGCGTAGACTCTGGCATTGTTAGGTCACTTCTTCCCTTCCCAGTTATTCGAGGCCTTTGGACATCAATTCCAGCAGGGAAGGCGGTGGTGCTGAGGGAGGAGCAGGGCTCTGCCGCCGCAGGGTCCTCACAAGGGTCAGCTCACCTCCTGCTCCTTTTGCAGGCACATCCTCATCTGCCTCGCTGCCTACCTCGGCTGTGTGTGCTTTGCTTACTTCGATGCCGCCTCGGAGATCCCTGAGCAAGGTCCTGTCATCAGATTCTGGCCCAGTGAGAAATGGGCCTTCATCGGTGTCCCTTACGTGTCCCTCCTGTGTGCCCACAAGAAGTTACCAGTCAAGATCACGTGACGGCAAGACACTGGCTGGCTTCTCTGCATATTTCCACTGGGCTTTGTCTGCTAGCAGACGGCCTAAGGGGTCGAAGAATCGGTGTGGGCATGTCTGGGTGTATCTGTTTAAAATTCTATTCCTTTGAGCTCTAACTGGACCACTGGCGGATGGGTAGTGGGGCTGGGCCTGTTCTTTCCCAGGAATGAAAGGCAGGGCTAGGAGAGATGGAGACTTAGCTTCAGAGGGTAAAAACCTCTATGCCAAAAAACTGCGTTCCACTTTAAGCACAACGTTTAAATGTTGGCATTATTTCTGCCCCTCCCTCCAGCCCAGCAGCCTTATACCCACAGAGAATTAATTGCTGTGGTGTGAAGATCCCACACACAGCCCTCTCTCTTTGCCACTTGACCCCTGCCTGTACAATACCATAGGCTCCTTTCAGTCCCCAAGGCAGCTCTAGTTTTGATTATGGAGCAAATGTGAAGGGTTTGGAAAGTTTTTCTCACTCGAAGTCTAGGATGTTGTTACCCCCAAGGCTGCCGCCTTAGCCTCTCAGCTGTCTCCCCTGGAGGTGTGTCCGGGTGCTGCCTCTTATTTCTCAGAGCATTTGACTACTTACCTGCCTTTCTCAGATGATTGGCTGGTTGGGGTCAGTCTCCAACCCTAAAGTCACATTAGCTACAAGCAATGTCTTTATTGGGTGGAGCCTCCCAGGCTGCCTTCTGGGTATGAGGTAGGAGCCTTGAACCTCAGGGATATTTGCTGTAACTCAGGCATCTTCTACTTTTTAACTTTCCACTGTTGGGCATGTGGAGTCCTCACCAGGCAGGCGTCTGCCACTGCCTTGAGTAGAATGAGCAGTTTTCTGAATTTCCAGAAACTCTCACCTGGTTAGAATTTTCACAGGATCCAAAGTGTAAACTGAACGTAGAGTTTAAAATAACTTTATTCTACTTTTTTGGTTTTCAAGTTTTATAAGTAACTTGTTGATCTATTTCCTGTTTGTAGTAACAAGTCTTTATAGAATACTAATGGTAAAATAAGTTGTCTTTTATTAAATTTATAGCTTTTTACTTTACTATATCTTAAAGTATATTTAAAATGACTTTGAGTTAAATGTTCTTGGAGACCTTGTGTTCATGGAGTAGAACTGCTACTGAGTCCGTTGGGTTCTAAGTCTAGACTTTTTTTAGAGGGAAAAATTAAAACATCCTCATTTCTTGTTCATGTTACCAGGCATGAGGTCTGGTCTCATCTATTCTGCAGCATAAAAATGTCCTAAAGATACTCAGCTGTCTTAGTCTGGAACCATAGAAAAGCAGGCGTAGGAGATGACTTGTAAAGTCACGGTTTAATTTGACCTGAGGGTTCTTTTGGACAACAGCATTGTCCATAGGACTTACCCCTTTGGGCCTCTGGTGACACCTCTTACCCTCAGCCCCTAGAAATAGGGATAAAATGCTTTTGATGGGATAAAATGTTTTGAATAGACTTAGGTAAAGGAAGTAAGTGCTCTGATTCAGTAGCCAGCCTCTCTGTGAGGCCTCTCATGTGACATCATGCCCTGGCTTGGGGTGGAGTATGTTTGAGGACAAACAAAACTTTTTTCTGACAAAAAAAAAATCAAAAATTTTTTTCTGACCAAGTTTTGTTCTAGTGTCCCAGGCTGGCCTCAAACTCACCATATAGCCCAGGCTGGCCTTGAACTCATAGTGATCCTCCTGTTTCAGTCCCAAGTGCTAGGCATAAGCTACCATAGCAAACCATAACTCTTCTTTGATTAGAAATTACTATAGCAGGGCTGGAGAGATGGCTCAGTGCTTAAGAACACTGGTTGTTCTTGCAGAAGACCTGGGTTCGAATCCCAGCACCCACATGGCAGCTAACAACTGTCCATAATTCCAGTTCCAGGGGATCCAACAGCCTCTTCTGTCCTCCGCGGACGTTGTACGACACGGCTGCACTTATCTACATGCAGGCAATACACACATACACATAAAATAAATATAAATAAAATTAAAAAATGACTATAGCTTGCTAGGATGGGTTGGTTAATCAAGAGAGTAGACATGTACTAATGTTATTTTTGACTTACGGCATCATTCATACTTACACTAAAGCCCTACATGTTCTTCAAAGAAAATTGAGAAACTGTAGAAAAGTGGAAGAAAAAAAGATGTAACGCTTTTATTCTGATCACAGGGTCATAATAAATAAATGTTTAGGGTATGACTTCATAGATTTTTTTTTTAAAATGTGTTCAGGGTTTTGAAAATAAGGACCTTACTTCATTAATTGATATACAGTCCAGACTCTCCCCTCCCTCCCAATAGATCTGATGTCAAGGAATGATGTAAAAAACCGTTAGTGTTACCAAGTGATCATTTCCATTAGTGATTTTAGTTTTGACCGATTATTGATTCTTATAAAAAAGAACTCTTTCTCCCTTTTATTGTTCCATTGTTATAGGGGAGCTTTTTAAGGAACACATGTGAGGTGGCGAGGATGAGACCTCTGCATCCATTTGGCAATGTATTCCATGTGGGGGAACTCTGTGCCTGTCCAATGAGTGCCTCAAACATTGAGTATAGGTCAACAGTGTTGTGCTGAGGGACAAAGCCCGATGGTCATCAAATACAAGCTTTGCAAAACTACTGACACTTATTCTATTGGTTGGATTTCTCAGGTGTCTAAAACTTCTCTTACCAGTTCCTCATGCTCCCCTGAGCCAGGGACACAGCTGAGACACCAGAACTGGGATTTGAACCTTCCCTGGTTTTGCTCGTTTGGGGCTGACAGTCTGGGTGATCAGTGAGCGCTAATGCTTGCCCAGCCAGGGCATCTCTCCTAGCTCCTTTCGCCCAGCTGAATTTGAAACCTTCCTCACCAGGGCCTCACCCATGGTGCTGTTGTTCCCACTCACCAAGGAGACATCTTGGGCCAGATTGGGATTCTCAATGGACTTTATAGATATTATTTTCCTACAGATTTTAACATGGTCCCTACTCCAAAGGTCTTGTGTCTTTTCCTACATGTCTAAACAGATTTTAAACTATTTTATAACCACAATATGTAATAAGAGCAAATCGATTATTTTTAGATATATATTGTGTTTTCTACTTTATGTAGGGTGTGCTGGTATAGGGTGTGTACACTGGCTGGGGTAGTTTAATCTCCATTGCTCTGGGAGGGACTTAAAGGCCTTTCAAAGCGGAGAGCTTTTGCACTTTATGCTTTTTTTTGGTGAACAATGATAACTATATTTAATGTTAAAGCCATAAGTGGCATTTTCTGTTAATAAACAAGTATATGAGTCTATTTCCAAAATTATTTCTTCTTTAAAAATTCTTATTATTTGTGTGTGTGTGTGAGGGCCCTCATAACTATGTGGAGTCAGTTTTCTCCTTCCACATTTCTGTGAGTTCCAGGAATTGAATTCAGATTGCCAGGCTTGGGTGCCAAGTGCCTTTACCCATTGAGCCATCTTGCTGGCCCATGATTTATTTATTTATTCTTCCTTTTCTCCTGCTTGCTTTCTTTCTTTCTTTCTTTCTTTCTTTCTTTCTTTCTTTCTTTCTTTCTTTCTTTCTTTCTTTCTTTCTTTTCTTTCTTTCTCTCTTTCTTTCTCCATTAAATCCAGGCTGGCCTCAAACTCATATCTAGCTGAGGATCACTCTGAACTTCTGACCTTCCAGCCTCTACCTCCTAAGTGCTGGGATTACAGACATGAGCCACCATGTCTGACTCTCCAGAATTATTTCTGAAGTATCTATAATGAAAATTTCTTTTCTTTTTCTTTTTTCATTCCTTTTTTTTTTTTTTGGTAGTATCTCATACTGTAGCCCAGGCTAGCTTGAAACTCACTATATGGCCCAGGCTGACCTCAAACTCACAGCGGTCATTCTGCCTCAGCCTCCTGATTGCTGGGATTATAGGCAGGAGTCATCACTCCTGGGAAAAAATGCACTTGATGGGTTGTAGAACATAGCATATTTGCCAGAATTCACTTGTGAATGAATGTGAGTACCTTTTACTACACACGCTTAAAAGAAGAATAATCCATTGCTGATTTCTTCTGACCTTGAAGTAAATACATCTAAACCTTCCAAGTGTAGAGTACCAAATAAAAGTTGAGGCTTATTAGAAATTCTGTGATTACACCGCGTGAAATCTCAAATATAGATGAAAGTTTACTGGTGTTACATCCAGTCATTGGAAGCAGGATCTTCTGACAATTCAAACTGTACATGACTGGATCTACCTATTTGTTGTTGTAATATCCTGTGACAGTTATATATTTCAGTCTAAAGATTCAGTAATCAATCAGGTTTAAGTAATAAGATAACCAGGAGAGAAGATGGAGTAAATATTATCAGCATACTTACAGTGGAGCTTTTACACTTTTCTCTGGCCAGTGGGAAGGGACACTGGTGGCCCTGGGGCCTTGTGATGTTTGATGAAGTTGGGTCTTCTCTCTAGGACAATGTCCATGCATATGAACTCCTGCAACATCCCCAGCAGTGCCCCCCCCCATACAGAACCCCATGTGGCAAGACGGCAAGGATCTCAGTCTCCTATAGTTCTGAAATTGGTCCATCAGTCATAGGACAAGGATCCTTGGTCTCTTTTGAGGCTGGCTGGGGAGACTGGTTGAGGAAGTTGGAGGCTCTGTGTTCAAGAGGCAGTGCAGAGTGTAACCCAGGGTATCTGTGTTGTCTTACCATGTTCCCTCTTCCTCATGGGTTGCCCCTTGTAAGAATCTGGCATCTGGCTCAAGAAGATACAAATTCTTTCTGGGCATGGTACGCCTTTAATCCCAGCACTTGGGAGGCAGAGGCAGGAAGATCTTTATGAGTTTGAGGCCAGCCTGGGCTACCTAGTGAGTTCCAGGACAGCTGGGGCTACCTACAGGAATAAAAAAAAAAAAAAAAAAAAAAAAAAAAAAAAAAAAAAAAAAAAAGGTGCAAATTCTGCAGCTCTCCTTTCTCACTGTCCTGAAAGATCAGAGCTAGGATCCGAACTCCTTTCCTTAAAGCAAACATTTTTAAAAATGGTACTAGGGAAGCCAAATACACAGAGTTGGAGCGGTCGTAGATCGTAGAGAAACCCCTAAGGCTCTCATCTTCCTAGATAAACGTAATTTCTTACTGTATGCAAAATAGGGATCCTTAAATGTACAAACAAGTATCCCAGTCACCACCTATCAAAGTAGCTTTTTTAACAGATAGAGATTATTACAGAGTTACACCACTGGTCACACACAGAGATTCTCTGTGAATTGCCCAAGCCTAAGTGGCACATCTAGGATGCAATCTCTACACCTAAGACTCATAGAACATAGACAAGGGATGAAGAGAACACTAATGCATCTTTGAATTCTCATCAATGAAGCTCCCTCATGCAACAGAGGGCCAGGAACACAAAAGGCCACAAATGGCCAAAATGCAGAGAATAAGAGTCTTCAGAGTGTGGGTCCTTGGACAGGACTCCTGTATTGAGGTCCATCTACCCAGGGCTCAGGGACCATTGTGGAAGAGGGGGGCAGAAAGATTGTAAAAGCCAGGGAGGAGGTGCATGACCATATGGAAATAGTCCTACAGGTGCCTGGGGCCCTTCTTATACAAACCTACAGCAGTGGTGTCAGCATGCCCAGGACCCATGCAAACTTAGGCAGACAAAACCCAGCACAAAACTGTGGAAATGAACAGCAAGCCCCAATCCTAGCCGCTGAATACTGCTGGGTGAGGAAAAGCTGATCTTTTTGAAGGGAAAGACTCTAGATAGGCTGACTAAACCCTGGTGGATGAACATCTTGGGACACTTTACATAACAGGTCTTAATACAAATGACAAAATGTATGAATTCCAGTGGGGGGACTATGGGACATGCCAAAGGAGAGGGGTAAGGGGGTGTAAAGATGATTTTATGCACAAAATACACAAAAATTCAATAAAATTTATCTATGTATCTGTCTGTCGTCTGTCTTTCTACCTAGGTCTTGCACATGTGGGGCAAGCACGTTGTCACTGAACTATATTCCCACAGTGCCACCATCCCCTCTTTTAAGGTCTTTACGTGAAAAAACTGCACAGTACAGCTAGCTATGGTGCTGTACACTTGTAATCCCAGTACTTGGGAGGCAGAGGCAAGAGGATTGCTGCAAACCAGCCAGGGCTACATTGTGAGAGCCTGTCTCAAAAAAATGAAGACAAAAGCAGGACTGGAGAGATGGTTCAGTGGTTAAGGGCACTGGCTGCTCTTGCAGAGGACCCAGGTTTGATTCCCAGCACCCACATGGCGGCTAACAACTGTCCAGAAATCCAGTCCCAGGGGATCCTGTGCCTTCTGACCTCTGTGGATATTGTATGACATGGGTGCACTTACATACATGTAGGCATAACATACACGTAAGATAATAAAAAAAATAAGGGGCTGGAGAGATGGGTCAGTGGTTAAGAGCACTGGATGTTCTTGCAGAGGACCCAGGTTCGAGTCCCAGCACCCACATAGCAGTTAACCATCTGGGACTCCAGTTCCAGGGGAATCTTACAACCTCCTCTGAGTTCCTTGGGCACTGCACAACATGGGTACACTTACATACATGCAGGCAATACCCTCATACACATAAAATAAAAATAATAAACATTTTTGGTCTTTTTTTTTTTTGAGACAGGGTCTCCCTGTAGCCCCAGCTGTCCTGGAACTCACTATGTAGATCAGGCTGGCCTTGAACTCACAGAGATCCACCTGCCTCTGCCTCCCGAGTGCTGGGACTAAAGGCGTGTGCCACCACAAAGAAAAAAATCAAAGAGTACACTTTACATTAAAACTCTAACATGGGACCAAGCCTTCCAAATGAAATGAGCTCAGTCTGTCAGAGATACCTGACCTATTCACAACAGCTAAGACCTGCAGTCAACCATCATGTCCACTGATGGGCAAGTCGGTAACATCTGGTACGTACGTGCAACAGAGTATTGTTCAGCCATATAAAAGAATGACATTTTGTAATCATGGCAATGTTGCTGGAACTGGAGAACATTATGTCAAGTGAAATAAACCAGGCAAGGGAAGACAATGTGTGCTCCTGTGTATGGAAGCTCAAAGAAAAAAGCTGGGCTCATGAAGCAGAGTAGAACAGTAGGCATTAGAGGCTGGGCAGGTGGTGTGATCTCTGAAAGCTCACATGTTAAAGACTTGGTTGGAGATTGATGGGGCTTTTGGGAAATGACTGGATCATGAGGATTCTGACATCATCAATGAATTAATGCATGGATAGATTTATAATTTGGTGGCATTTTTGGGAAGTGGCTCAAACTAGGAGGTGGAATTGGAGGATGCAGTCACTGAGGGTACACCCTGAAGACTATTTTGTCCTGGCCCTTTCTTCTCAGTCTCTTTCTGCTCCCTGACCACTGTGAGGTGAGCAGCTTTGGTCTGTGACATCCTTCCTCTGCTGTCTCCTCCTGTCCACCATGAGGCGATCACTGCTCCACCCTGTGCTCCCACTGCCTGGAGCCAGTGGACCACTGACTAAAACCTCTGAAACCATGAGCCAAAATAATCTTTCCTCCTTTTGTTTCTCAGGTATTTTGTCACAGCTACAAGAATCTAACACAGAAGGGAGGTGGCTAGTGGGTACCAAAATGTAGCTATATGGTAGGGATCAGTTCTAATGTCCTGTGGCACAGTAGAGTATGATTTACAACAATTTTATATACGTTTTATAAAGAACTGAGAAAGAGGAATCACCAAGCCCCGACAGAAACGTTAAATGTTTACTGGGTCATCATTTCATCTAACACATCATGGATATCTATTATCACAGTGTGGCACATACATATGTGCAATTATTATGTGTCAATTAAGACTATATCTAATATTCCTCACGGGACTTCACAGAACTCCAGTTCCAGGGGAATCCGAAGCCCTCTTCTGACCTCTGTGGCACTGCACGACACGGGTGCAGTCACATACATGCAGGCAATGCACTCATACACATAAAAAAAATAATAAAAAATATTTAAAATACCACAGTGTCTTGAGTTTCATTTTCCACTCTGAGTTGGGGCCCAGTTTTCCTTCCTGCCATTTTTTTTTTCTGGAGGGAGCAGGCTGGAGACAGGATCTCACTGTGTTGCCCAGGCTGGAACCCCTGGGCTCAAGTGATCCTCCTGCCTTAGCCTTCAGAGTAGCTGGGACTGACTGTACCAGACCTCTGTCACTCTTAGGAGTGCTGGTAGCCCCCTCTTGCTATCTTTACCTCAGCTGGCACTTTTGTTTCTTATCGTCTCAGGCCAATGACACCCAATGTGCATGGGAAAGTGGCAGAGAACGAAATGGCAAAAAATGAGAGATGGCATTGATGATATTTGTTAATATCTGAGCAAAGCACGGGTAATCACTGGGAAGGAGACAGAGACACTCCTGGAGTAATATTGCCACCTTGTGGCTATAGGGGGTATTGCCACCAGTGGTGACTGCTCAAGTCCAGATTCAGTGCCTCCAAAGTCTGATAAAATTTGGAGGCTCTTTCTGGGCCCAAGTATGTTTCTCTGGATTTTTTTTCAACCATCTTTCTTCATTTCTTTCCCTCTTTCCTCTTCCTCAGCAACTCATTCTTCATGTCCTGGGTGTTGATTTTAAAACTGCTCAGTATAACAAAGCAAACACATCCCAGCATGTAAAGCTAACAATATAGATGTGATCTAGAAAGTTTTTTGTATGTTTTGTTTGTTTGACACAAGGTCCCATGAAGCCCAGGCTGGCCTCAAACTCAGTATGAAGTGGAGGAAGACCATGAGCTTCTGATCCTTTTGCCTCCAACTTCCAAGCTGGGATTATAGATGCCCACCACCTGTCTTGGACTTTCTTATCCTGTGCCTAGATTTAACTTTGGGAATTAATAGCTCCATTTATGAGTCAAACACTACTACAACCCAAATCTAATGCTATCTGATAGAACCTTCTTAGTTTTTTGGTTGGTGGAAGCTTGGTGGTCTGTTAATATAGTCCAAAAGGTTTTATCTGTCAGTCACAAGACTGTTAGGTCAAACACAGAGATGGGCAGGAAATATCTACTAAGGGACTAAAGACAGCCCTGGATAAGTTGTAATTAGGCTCCAACATCTCCCCCACCATTGAAGTTCTTGTCAGTTAGTTGGCCTTGAGGAAAGTTGAGTGGAAGGTGTGGTTCCTTTTTTTTTTTTTTAATGGAAAGAAAAGGTTTACTTGGCTTTACACTGTGAGAGCACTGTCCGTCATGGAGGGAAATCCAAACAGACACTCAAACAGTAAGCAGAAGCAGAAACTGTGGAGAAACGCTGTTTGATGGCTTTCTAGCATGTCATTACAGCTTTAACATATTCAATAACAATTTCCAGAGCAAAGATGCATCTCTTTTAAAAGTGGCTGTAAATTTTTAGGTTCACAGTTGAATTAATATGGTTATACAATATTGAACTCAGTATAAACCCTGTAAGACATAAAATTGAATGAGTTTTTAACCTTTAAAAAGATCTCTATTTCATTTTAAAATATATTGTTTCCTACAGAAAGACTCATTTTTTAATGCTACTAGCACTTAGATGCTTATACATGTCTCTAATCTCTATGTATCTGATTATCACTAGTCACAGTCAGTTAAACTCAGGTCTTTGGTACCTGAGTATGAATATAAAGTCATCAGGTAGATTTCAATGGTAATGTTTTTCACCTCTACTAATTAACATGAAGCAAATTTTTATGATTCGTCCTCACATATAATTCATTTTTTTATTTCTTGATTTTTTTGTGTGTATATGATACAGAACATCCCAAACAATCTTATTCATCTATACACCCACTTCCCAAATGGCATCCCCCAACCCCCCCACCACTGGAGCCCATATACTCTGTCATCCCTGTTACTGTCCACTGTATTGTCGGCAACCCCAGCCATTCCCCAGTGCTTGTCCATCTGCTGAATCTAGTCAGTCTATCTAGAATTCCTTGTTTTAGGAAGATCAGCTCTTCCTTATCTAGCAGCAATCAGTTGTCAATATTCCTTTAGATAAGATTGGGGTCTGCTGTTCATTTTCTGAGTTCTATGCTGGGTTACTGTCTGGGAGTCTCTTGGGCCACCATGGCCAACAGCTCAAAGGACAGTATCTCCTATCTGGCATTGTTTCTTGTTATGTAGCCTTTAGCTATGCACATGGACTCAAAGAATTATATTGATCCCTTTAATCTTTGGTTATACTTTCCTTTTGGATGTTTAAGACCATACAGTTGGCCCAGATAAACCAATTTTATTATTTTTACTCTCAAGGCTGTTTGAGGATCTGTTCCACAGGGGTCACATGGGCTTGGGAGGAGTCCCTGGCTTCTTTCTTTTACCAGTTCCATCTATGTGAAGATAAGTCAAAGGTCCTATTCGACCATGGCTGGCTTTGCTTGGAAACATGGAGGAAATGATTCCTCTGTGTTCACCCTCCTCTTTGTAGACTGGACACTGGTTCAAGTCCATTTGATGGGGTTTCCATGGCCTCCTAGATCAAGAGGACAGGTGACTCACTGCAGGTACAGGACATATGTGTTCTTTCCGATTTTTTAATGTAGGCACTTAGAGCTATAAATTTCCTTCTAAGGACTGCTTTGAATGTGTCCCGGAGGTTTTGTTGCATTGTATTGTACTTTTCATTTAGTTCCAGGAATCCTTATATTTCTTTCTTAATTTCTCCTTTGACCCTTTCATCATTGAAGAGTGTGTTGTTTAATCTCATGTGTTCATGTAGTTACTAGGGTTTCTTCTGGTGTTGATTTTAAACTTTATTGCATTGTGTTCTGATAGAATGCATGGAATTAGTTCAATCTTTTTGTATTTGTTGAGGTTTGTTTTGTGCCCCAGTATATGGTTGATTTTGGAGAAGGCTCCATGGGGTGCTGAGTAGAAAGTATGTCCTTTGGTGCTTGGGTGGCAAAATCAGCAGATGTCTATTAAGTCCATTTGGTATATGGTATTGTTTAATTCAGATGTCTCTCTGTTAACTCTCTGTCCTGTTGACCTATCTAATGGAGATAATGTGGGC
>NW_008348580.1:2112840-2113542 GCF_000622305.1 Nannospalax galili | reverse complement strand
GCACCAGAGTTTGGTGAATATATGTTCATGATTGTAATATCTTCTTGGTCAATTGTTCCTTTGATCAGAATGAAGTATCCCTCTTCATCTCTTCTGATTAATTTTAGTTTAAAGTCTATTTTATCAGATATTAGAATTGCAATGCCTGTTTTTTTCTTAATACCATTTGCTTGGTATATTTTTTCCCATCCTTTCACCTTAAGATAGTGCCTGTTCTTGAAAGTGAGGTGAGTTTCTTACAGACAACAAAAAGATGGGTTTCGTTTCTTAATCAACTAGTCTGTGTCTTTTGACTGGGGAATTCAGTCCATTGACATTTAAAGTTATTAATGAATGATGTGTGTTGAATATCCTGTCATTTTTTTCCTGTTCACATTCTTAGTATAGCTGTGCATTTCCACAGTTATACCTTCATTGAATTTTCTTTCCATCACCCCTTGGGTATAATCATTCCTTTCTTCAGCACTTTGTATTGCTTCAAGAACTCTCTGAATGGCTGGTTTTGTGGACATGAATTCTTCCAGCCTATTTATGTCATGGAAGATTTTTCTTTCCTCTTTGACTATAATAGACATTTTGGCTAGGTAAAATAATCTGGGTTGGCATCTGTGGTCATTTAGAACTAGGAATACTTTGGTCCAGGCTCTTCTAGCTTTCATAGTTTGCACTGAAAAAGTTGTAATCCTAATGGATTTTCCTTTG
>NW_008348580.1:2098446-2112453 GCF_000622305.1 Nannospalax galili | reverse complement strand
TTCATTCATCCTATTGGTGAGGCTTTCTCCTGTCATTTCTAATTGGCTTACTGAGTGTTTCACTTCCTTCTTCATTTCAGCCTGAGTATTCTTTGATATTTCTAACTCTTTTCTGAATTCATTCAGAATTTTATCCCTATCTTCTTTCAGTTCTTTGATTTCTTGTGTTCTTTAAATTTACTGAATTCTTTTAACATGTTTATAATTGTTCTTTTGAGTTCCATGTCCTGCATTATCTCTAGGGGGTTCTCATTGTACCCCTCTAGAGGACTGTTGGTACTTGGTGGGCACATATTATTATTTTGGTTTTTCATGTCATTTTTTCTCTGTGACTTTGACATGTGGATTTCTTTTGTAGTTTCTGATTCTTGTGTGAGACCCAAGCCTTCCTTTGTTGAGTTTAGGTCTGCTTCTTTTTGTAAACTGTGCCTTTGTGGTTTACTTGTTGGGTGTGAAAAGCTGGTTGGTCTAGGCTTCCGGTT
This sequence comes from Nannospalax galili, assembly GCF_000622305.1. NCBI lineage: Eukaryota > Metazoa > Chordata > Mammalia > Rodentia > Spalacidae > Nannospalax > Nannospalax galili. The sequence goes on along the minus strand of NW_008348580.1, from coordinate 2,111,971 downwards.
CTCTCTTTTGATTTTATATTGGAGTGGCCAAATTGCTTTCGTCTTCAGGAGTTCCCACAGAGGTCCAACTCGGATGAAGATCAGATGCTCTCAGGCTTTCTCCTGAGGTCTGGATCTCTCCAGGAAAGATGCTGCCCTCAGGAATTTGGGGGCTGGGTTGACCTGGGAGCAGGGCCCAGGAAAGATGCTGGTTTCAGGAAGCTGGTGGCTGTGCCACCCAGGAATGCAAAGCGAGATGGGAATGGGAAGAAGCCCTGAGGGCTCCTGGGGACTACTGGGAGGAAGTGGGTTGGTCTGGATGCAAAGGATCAGGAAGCAGTGGAGAGTCTGGGCCTAGAGGTCAGTGGTCTGGAGTGCCAAAACAAGAAATAGGCCAGTACCCAGGCCCTGAGGTGAGATGGGGTGGGGGAGCTGGAAGGGTGAATGAAGCTGGGGGAGTCAAGGCGCAGTGGGCACCACTGGACTTACCCAGGAAAGATGCTGGCACCAGGAAACCAGTGGCTGTCGAAGGTGTGGTTCTTTTCCAGAACTTTTGTTCACACATTTTTCACAGGGCACTTGGTTGAAAACAGTTCCCTTTGCCCTATGCCATTTTTTCAAGGAAGCCCTGACTTTGTCAGCCTGTGTTCACTGTTCTCTCAAGTACCTTCATTTAGATTGTTTCTCAGCTGCTCTCCCCTTGGTACATGCAGTACATGACTCTTATCATAGGGATCTGTCTTTACATCTCCCCCTCCAGTGCTGACCATTTCGGAGGTCTCCACACATGATTGCATGTCCCCTGGGTGTGTATGGTGGCCAGGTCTGAGAGTGAGGAGAGATATGGAGGGGAGTTAACTGTGACTGAGAACTACCTGGCATGGACAACTCTGTTTTTACACTGGGGCTCATGGGTTAAGCCTGAGCCCCTTTCCAGGGATTGAAGGCAGCTGGCATCTGTTAAGTTTAACTGGGCACTAAGAGAAAGTCACTACTGACCAGCAACATGGTGACCACAACCTGGCAGGCAGCATTCCAGGAAACAGAAACTAAACCATCCTAGTTTCTCAGTAACCACCTGACCTTTTTGAACAATGCACCCTAATCATAACAGCAATTTCCCATTGCAGTTAACTGAAAACCTGAAAAACACCTGAAATTCCCTGCTACCAAGGCACCTGCTACTGACTCCCCTTCCTGCTACAGTCCCACCACCCTATACCCAAAAAAGAAAAATCCTATAAAACCAGTCTTCTGTGACAAGAAATCACTGGCTTTCTCTCTCCTATGGGAGCAGGCCAGTCCAGCAGCTCGTTCCTTCCAATAAATTTCTCCTTTTCTCACCTCAGAGTGGTCTCTAGTGGTCCTGATCTTTTCACAAACCTAACAGCTGGTGACGAAACCTGGGAAGGAGGCACCCCAGCCCCCTTTCTGGTAAGCCGGCCCTCCTTGACCTGACCACCGAGCTGATGTCCAGACCATCTGAGGGCTTCAGACTACCCACCTGGTGGCGGCTCCTTGCCCATCACAATTCAACCTCTCCTGCCCTCCTCCTTCCTTTGCTCTTCGTTCCTCCTTTATAAGTGTCCCCACTTGGGTTGGCCTGATCTCAGGCTCCCTTTTCCCTCTCCCTTCTCTTCCCTTCTCCTCTCTCCCTGCCCCCTCCCCTCCCCCCTTCCTCACCCCTGTCCCCTCCGTGGTCAGCCACCGAGAAGTCTGCCCTCGCTTTCTTTTATCTCACTGTGCCCTTTTTCTTCGCTCTTGCAATCCTTGTTCGTCGGTTCAAAAATGGGAAGCAGGGTCTCCAAAACTGACCCCATCATTCCTCTGGCCTGTCTCCTTAAGAATCTGCAGCTCTGGGACTCCAAGGCGATATTAAACTTTTCAGTTTAATTTTTTACTGTATCATGGGCTTGGCCACAGTATAAATTGGACAATGGGTCCTTATGGCCAGAAAATGGGACTTTTGATTTTCAAATTCTTACTGATCTCGATCATTTCTGCCATTGCTCAGGAAAGTGGTCTGAGGTGCCCTATGTCCAAGCTTTCTTTACCTTCTGGTCTTGTCCCTCCGCTGCGAAGCTTGCCACACCCACTGGATTCTGTTAGTCTTTCCGGTCTACTCCTGATTCTCAAGCCCTTGACAACTTGGACCTGCCCACAGCCCCAGCCCTTCCCCCTCTGGCTCAGGTCCCCACTCCCAATGACCTGCTTGTTCCATTTCCACCTACCTCTTTCTCTCCCTCTAACCCCCCAGCACACTCACTCATGATGGCCTTTTTCCTTTACAAGAAGTCTGGGGCATGGGCAGAGGCACAATTATTTGTGTCCACATCCATTTTACTATGATTCCTCCCAAATTGAACAGTACTTGAGTTTCTTCTCCACTGATCTGATCCACCACACTAAAGAATTTCACTACCTTACCCAAACCTACCTGGCATGATATTTATGTTATTCTTTCCACTACTTTAACCCCTGTTGAGTGAGACTGGGTCTGCGTCGTCACCCAGATCCATGCTGATGAGGTTCATGTTATAGACCCTACCTACCCTCTGGGTGTGGGGGAGGTTCCTTGAGAGGACCCCAAGTGGATATACTAAGTCCCCCCTACTGCTTGACACCCCCCTTTCTCCAGGTAGAATAGCAAGGGACCGGATGGTTGTCTGCCTCCTGGCAGGCTTCCAGCAGGCTGCTCACAAAGTAGTTAACTTTGACAAACTACCAGGGCTCCACGGAAAACCCAGAGGAGTTTCTGGGATGCTTGACCGAGACACTCCTTCAACATACCCTATACTTAGATTCTAAACTCTCCAGAGGGCATTCTAGCTCTCAACTCCCACTTCATAGCTCAGTCTACTGCAGATAATTATTAAAAGTTCAAGTGACTTGAAAAGGGCCCTCGACCCTCCCCTCCCCCAGACCCCAAGGGAGACCTGCTGGAAATGGCATTTAAGGTTTTGTAAAAAGATTTTATTTAATATTTTTATTTTATGTGTATGTGTATATTGCCTACATGTAGGTAAGTGCACCCGTGTCGCATAATGCCCGCAGAAGAGGGCAGAAGAGGCTGTCGGATCCCCTGGAACTGGAGTTATGGACAGTTGTTAGCTGCCATGTAGGTGCTGGGATTTGAACCTGGTCTTCTGCAAGAACAGCCAGTGTTCTTAACTGCTGAACCGTCTCTCCAGTCCATTTAAAATTTTTAATGGCTGAGAGGAGCAGGAACGAATCCATAGAATGGCTCAGGATGGCCAAAAGTGCTACCTGCTGGCTGCAGCCCTCCAGCTCCTCCAAACAAGACTCTGGGCCCCAAGGAAAGCTGCCAGGACCCTGCTTCAGGTGTGGCAATTCGGGACGCTGGGCCAGAGCCTGCCGCTCTCCAAACCGCCACAGGGACCCTGTCCCTACTGTGGACTCGGAGGACACTGGAAGGTTGGCTGTCTTACCCTGACTCATCAAGGTGGGCCTGCACTTTCTCTCCAAATTCCATAGGAACTGCCTGGAGACTTACTGGGCCTGTCTGCTTAAGACTGAAGGTGTCCTGGGAACTCGGCTCTTGGCAATTCTCTCAGCATCAAGATGGAGGAACGCAGTCTGGTTGCAGTCCGGGTGGCAGGCCAGTGTCACTGGAGCCAAGTGGTTGGCTCTGCCATGCAACTCTGGCAAAATTTTCCCTTCTCAGTTCTTTATGGTGGGTGTAGATGGCTAGCCCCATTCTCCTCGAGTTACTGCACCACTCCCATGCTGCTTTGGGACGTTCCCCTTTCCCACTCCTTCTTTGTGATGCCTTCCTGCCCTGCCCCTCTCTTGTGTAGGTGACCTCATGCAAAAACTCAACTTCTCTTTAGTTCCCCTCTCCCACACCATTTTCATTCTCATCTTTGCTCCCTCCCTTGAAAACTAAATCTAATCCTCTCTTCCTGCTCTGAAGTCAATCCCCAAGTATGGGTCACCTGCTTTGGCCTCTCATCACATACCTATCCCTACACAGACCCCACCACCTTCCCCTGCTGAACCCAATATCCCATTTCAATCAAGTACTGTCTAGGACTCAAACCTATTATTACTCGCCTCCTCAAAGCAGGCCTCCTCTGTCATTATACACTCTCTGTGTAATACTCCCATCCTCCCTGACATCATGGCTCCTACGGACTGGTACAGGATCTTTGCTTCATTAATGCTGCTGTTCTCCCTGTCCACCCCGGAGTCCCTAACCCATATTCTATCCTTTCACTCATCCCTTCCTCCACCACTCGTTTCACTGTCCTAGATCTCAGAATGCCATCTTCTCTATACCCTCACACCCAGACATCAGCTGGTACTTTGGTTTGGATGGTGAGTTGGTCTGCCCTCTCCTGGTCTTCCAGGTTATTGAAGACTTTAAATGCCAGGTCTAATGGATCTCCCGTGGGGGTTTCAGGACCTTGGTCTAGGTGTCTGTTTCTCTCTAATGTCTGGGGCCAATTGTAAGATAAAATGGTGGTTGAGCATAAGCTGTCCCTCTCTGGATTCTGGGTCATACTTGGTCTACTGAACTAGGGCATCAGTAAGTCTGTCCATAAACTGAGCTGGGGTTTCAGTAGGGCAATCAACCTAAGTTTTTCAAAGTTAACTACCTTAGGAGGCAAAGCTCTCTGAAGACCCATCAGGAGACAAGTGATCATGTGGTCCCTTGCTGCCCTACATGGGGAAGGTCCTTCCTGATCCCCCAGTGGGAGTTGGTAATTCCACCCAGGGTCTTGTAAGGGGACTGACTCAGCTCCAGTGGGGTGGGTCTGGTTGGTAGAATGGCACTCATTAGCACACTCCTGTGCTGCTGTCCAGACCCTATGTCTCTCATCAGGGGTGAGGGTGGACTGGAGAATCATAAAGATGTCATGCCAGGTTAAGTCATAGCTATGGGTGATTTATTTGAATTCTTGTATGAAGTGTGTGGGGTCAGCAGAGAAAGAGCTTATTCTGCGCTTGAGCTGGGACAGATCACCAAGGGACAATGGGGCATGGATTTTAACCACTCCCTCCACTCCAGCCACCTCCCGAAGGGGGAAGATGACGGGAGAGGCAGAGGGCTGAGACTGGGCATGGGGGCAGGTATGGCAAGACATGTGGGATGGAGAGGGACCGAGAAGCTGACTGCTGTTGGTGGTAGGGAGGAGCCCCACAGTGTCAGGGGTGGATGGAGAAGACTGGGGAGCCAGGAAGTTCCTCGAGGTGGAATGGGAGGGGGACCGTGCAGGCCTCATGGAAAGCTAGAAGGTGTGAGGCAGGCCTGCACCTCCCTGCATCTCCAGGGGGGTTGAAGGGAAGGAGGAGGGTCCTAACTGGGGAGTGCTTGTCCACTATGTTGGGACCAAAGGCTGAGGTAGAGGAGCATGGAGGGGGAGCGGAGGGCTCCGGCGGGTAGGGGTAGACAGGTTGAGTTTATGTGGAATAGTTTCTGTGAGGCGGACTTGATGTGGGGAACAAGAAACACAGAGGGAGGGGTTAGCACGAAGATCAAAGAAGTCTTGGACATTGGGAAGCTTGGACCTTTTGCTGCTATATTGGCAGAAATTATCCAAATCTCTTAAAATGTTGAAGTCTAGGGTTCCTGCGTCTGGCCAAACAGAGCCATTGTCCAGTTTGTACTGTGGCCATGCAGTGGTGCACAGAAACTTTAAGCGTTTTGGCCTGATTGTGTCTGAAAGTCCTAATTGCTTTCGGGACTTGAGAAGGCAAGCGAGAGGTGTGAGACCTTCAGGTTTAGACCGAGAGGTTCCCACAGTGGCAGGTCAGGTGGACAGCGATGAGAAAATAGAGGAGGAACTGAGCAAGTAGATAGAAGGAGATGATGAGGATCCTCTCACTGTGAGGAGTGGAGTCTGAGATGGTGGCTAGGATTCTAGGCAAAGAGGTGAGGAACAGAAGGGCAGGAGGGAGGAGGATCAGAGACATAGATCGCCAAGTAGGGTGTCCCTGACAGAGGCCGGAAACGTGTTCCCTATCCCTGGAGGCAGCGTCCTGCGATCACCAGAGAGGGGAAGGAGCGAGTTTCTCTTCTAGATAGGAAGGTGAGCGTGTTCCTGTCTCTGGAAATGGTGTCTGGTAACCAGAGAAGGAAGGACACACCAGTGTGGTTTTATGACTCAAGCAGAAAGTCTGGGAACAAGAGTGTGGCACCGCCAGGCTGCCATTGAATGTGGGGTGTAGGGGTCGGGGAGAGAGAGAGAGAGAGAGAGAGAGAGAGAGAGAGAGAGAGAGAGAGAGAGAGGCTTAGTGAGAGGCTGTGAGAGGAAAAGGAGAGTGGAAAATTTGAGAGTCTGCCTTCCCTGTTTTACGCGGTTTTAGGACCAACCTTTGGACACGCCTCAGGTCAAGCCCATGCCTTTGTGGGGTTGGCCTCCTCTCAGAGTTCCAGAGAGTATGAGTTGAATGAGGAATGGAAAGACTCTGATCCATGGAGTCAAAGTTCAAGCGGTTTACACAGAACACTAATATGACCTCAAGACAAGAGGCCTGCACCCTCTGTGTAGGTAGTGGGCTGCTAAGGTCTCTGGGACCCCAGGTTGCAATGGGCAGCAGGAAAACCTTTTAGCAGGCTGGGAGAGGTTTGTGCTCCTTTAGAACTAGTCACCGGGACTGGGCGATTCTAAGAGAAAGGGTTTGAGAGTGATGGAAGGGTAGGGCTACCCCTCAGGTGGGTTTAGGCAGACACAGTAACCGTGCCAGACACTCAACAGTCATGGAGACCAGTGCTGCCCAGTGGCCTTGAGTTGGCTCTGGGAGTGACTTCGAGTCAAATGGAATGGAAGAAAACAGAGAATTGGAGAAGGAAGAAGAGAGGGAGAGGGAGAGGGGGAGAGAGAGAGAGATAGAGAGAGACAGACAGACAGAGAGACAGAGACAGAGACGAGAGACAGAGAGGCAGAGAGAGACAGAGACAGAGAGAGACAAAGAGAGAGACAGAGAGAGAGGAGAAAGACAATCAGGATGTACCTCAAAGCTGAATCGGTGTGCTCAGGGAGCTGGTAGTGGCAGGGTGGAGTCCTTCACTGGCGATTTCCCAATGGCGGTGTCCTGGGTTTTGGCACCATATGATAGGTAAATTGGGAAAGAATTACCACTCAGAAGGACTCCAGCAAAAGCAAGGTTTATTGGGAAGTCACCAGGGGTGGCTCTCAACTCCAGGATTGAGGAGAGACCACCACCTTGAAGGCTTCTAGCTAGAGGCTTTTATAGGGGGTAGGGAATGTGGAAGGTGGGAAAAATAAAAATAGTTTCTGGTGGGAGGCAGGAGTTGATACATTGTGAAACTTATCAGGGGAAAGCACCTGGAGCCAAGCAAGACAGCTCTTGCAACAATCCCACCTGTTTATCTTCTAAATTTATCTGGGGGAATCCAGATTTATCTAGGGGAGACAGACTATGTTGAAACTGACTCAATTCCTATTTTTGAGAGGCCCCTAGGGCCTGTCTTGTGAGGCTTACTGCACTGGGGGAGGGTCATTGCAGACCTGGACTCTGACAGGAGTCAGTCTTGCCTCTATAGCAGCTACAGAAATGGTTGCTGGAGGACTAGGACATAGTCTCAGCCCTTACAGACAGCTTTATGCAGGCCTAAATGCGACAATCATGGGATCAGCCTTCAACCTACTCCAACAACAACTTAACCTCTCTGGCATTGGTAGTTCTTCAAAACTGACAGGCCTTGGACCTCATTACAGCAGAAAAAGAGGGAACCTGTCTTTTCCAAAATGAAGAATGCTGCTTCTATGTCAACCTGTCAGGACAAGTAGAACTAGAGATAAGCAACCTCCAAAACCTATTCAGTAGACTCAAAACAGGAACAACTTCGACCTCTAGCTCCTGGGATGTCTTAGGATCCATTTGGCCCTGGCTCCTACCCCTAGTGGACCCCCTAACAGGAATTATTTTTTTCTTCTCCTTTTAGCCCCTTGCTTCCTGAAATCAAGGGAGCCAACTTACATATCAAACCTTTAATGAACTTGTCCAACTTCTATTCCTTACCAGTCTGTAGACACCTCAGAGCCATGACTCTCTGTGGACTCCAGGGAGAGCAGCTGACAACTGAATCCACAGTCCCTTGAGAGATTTACCAATGACCCGGTCCAGCAGGAAGCAGCTACAGAAACAGAGCACTGCCCCTTGTCCCTAACAAAAAGCTGGAATGTTAGGCTGAACTGGGCTCCACGATGGAGTCACTATGACCAGCAACATGGCAACCACAACCTGGTGGGTAGCATTCCAGGAAACAGAAACTGGATCACCCTAGTTTCTCAGTAACTACCTGACTCCTGCTTTTAACAATGTACCCTAATCATAACTGCAATTTTCCAATGTGGTCAACTGAAAAACTGGAAAAACACCTAACTGAAACTCCCCCTACTGAGGCACCTGCTATTGACTCACTCACCCCCACCCCTTCTGGTACAGCCTCAACACCTTCTATCCACCAAAGGAATCCTATAAAATCCAGCCTGCTGTGATAAGAAACTGGTTCTCTCTCTCTCTCTCTCTCTCTCTCTCTCTCTCTCTCTCTCTCTCCCCTCCCCCCCACCCTGTGGGAGCAGTCCAGCAGCTCATACACCCCAATACATTTCTCCTTTTCTTCCCTCAGAGTGATCTCTTGTGGTCCTGAACCTAATATCCATCTTTCAGATTCGTGAACATCAATTTTACATCAACTTCACTGGACCAGTGGTGCCCAGATAGACATTATTCTGAGTGTTTCTGTGAGGCGAGGATGTGTTTGGATTAGATCCATGTCCAAGCTGGTAGGCTTTTTCAGATTGCCTAGTCACTGTGGGCAGACCTCACCACTCAGTTCTCTCTGGAGATCCCTGATTATGAGAGATCATGAGGATTAACTGAAAGTATAAAATTGAAGTATTCAAACCAGCTAGTATCTAGTCAGTGCTCCATAAATGCTACTTTGTGATCCAGTTTCTTAGTTCTCTTGGTCAAGCATTAAAGGAGAGGAAGCCTTCTTCTTCTGAACTTGGAATCCATTGATTAGTCTGCCAGTGTTTCCTATTTTGAATGGACTGACTGCCTGACTCCCATCACAGTATTCCCATGCGGGGAACATTTATTGGGTCCCTTCCTTTCCTGCTTGACTTCAGTTTCCTGAGTCTTGGAATATGAGGTATATGGCTGGCTTTGTTCCCTGCCACTAATTGCGTCAGGGTGGGCAAGAGTGGGAAGAAGGAGCGAGTTCCCTCATTCTGCCCCCATCATTAGTTTAGAGCCTTAGAGGTGAGGATGTGGGTGCATTCTACTTCTTCAGATACCAGATCTCTTTTCAACCCAGTGTGTCTTACCATCTGATAGCAATGAATAGAATCATTGTTAGCAGATTTAAAAACTTTCGTGTCCCTGGTGTACTTAGGAAATGTAGACTACTTTGCTACTGTTAACGTTCCCCATTTATAATTAACTTTGTAATAAGACCGCACAGGATTGTTCTCAGAACATTTTATAAAACTCTCTGCCTTGTGCCCCTTGAAGCTTAGCCTACATATTGGTTTTCAGGGGCAGCATAGCATATGGCGCATTTAAAGCAGCTGCTGTTCATTATCTTCCAGCTCTGTGACTTAGAAGTCTGGGCGTGGTCAGGCTGGTTTCTCTTGCTCAGGTCTTGTGAGACAAAATCCAGGTGTTGGCCAGTCTACCTTCTCATCTGGAACTCTGTGTTCCCTTTCAGGGTCACTCAGCTTGTTGGTAGAATTCTGTCTTGTGGCTGCAGGACTGACAATATTTTTTCCTGCTGGTTGTCAGCTGGGAACTGCACTCTGCTCCTGGAGACGATGTATGCCACACTTTCTCCATGGAGCCTTCACTCTTATGATCTGAGTGCCTCTTAGGGAAGGGCCAGACCCTTTTTCAGGGGCTTACCTCTTTAGCTCAGGCCTATTCAAGGCAATCACTCTTTTGATTAATGCAGATCAGGGGCCTTAATTACAGCCTTTCTGCTATTGTATTAGGCAGGCTTCTCTGAAAGAGCAAAACTGGCGATTTACTTGAATAGCTTACAACTGAGGGACTGAGTAGCCCAACAATGGCAACCTGCATGCTGAGGAGGCTAAGAACCCAGCAGCTACTCAGTCCATGAAGCTGGATGCCTTGGCAGTTCTAGTGGCACTGGAGGCCTGAACAGCTCCTGGAGAGTTGCTGGTCTCTAGTCTATGTGAGAAGACTGGGGTAGCTGGGTTCTGATGGCAGTGGAGGATGCTCAGCAGCAATGATGGGGTAGACAACATCCTTGCCAGCAAGAAGCAAGGCCGGAGGGTAAGCAGCCATGTCCTTGGACATGTTTCTACCCAGCAGAAGCTGCTGGCCATTCTCAGGGAGCGTTTTTCTTTTCAGTTTCTCTTTCCCAGACATCATACAGTTCTTGGGAGGCAGTCACTCACGCTGGGCTGGGACGGAATTGTTACTTTTGGTCTGTTGTTGGCAACCTATCCAGAGTGAATTTACATTTGTTCATGTCTCCCCAGGAAAGGCCACACAATGTACTTCAAAGTCTGAATGTTGGGGGACACAGTAAGAAACAGTAGCTTAGAATTATTTGTTAAAGATATGGTATGTTGACCATTTTTTCTCACATCATTTAAACAATCTTATGAAATATGATTTACTTCTTCTTCTTTTTTAAAAAGTACCTTGATTTTTTTCAGTGCTGGGGATTGAAACCAGGGCCTCATCATGCTAGACAAGAACTCCTCAGATTTTATTTTTTTGAGTCAGTGTCTCACAGAGTAGCCCAAGTTTGCCCGATACTTATTATGTACTCAAGCTAGTCTCAAACTACTGACAAGCCTACTGCCTTACCCTCCTCCTGAGTGTTGGGATTACGGGTGTGTGCTACCATACCAGGCTAAAATATGTTTTTTAGAAATTATTTATTTAATAACCACATGATTAGAAGAGGCATTTCATTACAGCATTGACATATTCAATAAGAATTTCCAGAGCAAAGATGCATCTCTTTCAAAATCGGCTGTGAATTTTTAGGTTCACAGTTGAATTAAGAAAGTTATACAATATTGAACTCAGTATAAACCCTATAAGACATAAAATTGAATGAAGTTTTAAAAAAGATCTTTTAAAAAAGATCCTTTAAAAAGATCTCCATTTCATTTTAAAATACACTGTTTCATACAGAAAAACTCATTTTTAATGCTACTAACACTTAGATGTTTGCACATGCATCTCTAATCTCTATATATCTGATTATTACTAGTCACAGTTGGTTACTTTCTGAGATCCTTGGCACCTGAGCATGGATATAAAGTCATCAGGTAGATTTCAATGGTAATGTTTTTCACCTCTACTAATTAACATGAAGTAAATTTTTATGCTTCTTCCTCAAATATAACTCATTTTTAAAATTTGTTGATTTTTTTTGTGTGTATATCATACAGAACATCCCAAACAATCTTATTCATCTATATACCCACATCCCAAATGGTACCTTCTCATAGCCCCCCCTTGCCCCACTGGAGTCCATATACTCTGTCATCCCTGTTACTGTCCACTGTGTTGTTGGCACCCCCAGCCATTCCCCAGTGCTTGTCCATTCACTGAATCTAGTCAGCCTATCTAGAGTTCCTAATCTAGCAGCAATCAGTTGCCAATATTCCTTTAGATAAGATTGGGGTCTGCTGTTCATTTTCCCAGCTCTATGCTGGGTTACTGTCTGGGAGTCTCTTGGGCCACCCTGGCCAGCAACTCAAAGAAAGGTATTTCCTGTCTGGCATTGTTTCTTATTATGAAGCCTTTAGCTATACACATGGACTCTTGAAGAATTATACTGATCCCTTTAACTTTTGGTTATACTTTCCTTTTGGGTGTTTAAGACCATACAGTTGGCCCAGATAAACCAATTTATTTTTACTCTTTTTCAAAAAATCTCTATCAGTTGTTTATTGGTTGGCAAGCAAGTTTCACTTTTACAACAAATATTAGTAATGAGGTCATCCAACTTTGAGACCATACAAAATGGATCATAAATTAAAAAAATTATATGTGCTGCTAATTTACCTTTTGTATTCATACATTACTTAAAATTCTGTCAAATAAATAAATTTTCCTGTTAACAGAAGACTTAAAAAAATCACTTCAAAATAATTTGACCTTTCAATTCTCACTACTGAGGTTGTGAATTTCCTCTAACAATTAGTGCAGGTGTCTGTCTGCTTGGGGTGGGTCAGACTGAGCATTCAGCAATTTAATAGCTATGGAATACAGTTTTCTACATGCAGAAGCCCCTCTAGAGCTATAGACACCGCCTGACTCCTACACTCATAGCTACTGCTGTGGTGATGAATCACTTGCCTTACAACAGAGGTGCCCTGAAAACATAAAAGTACATTCTGCTCTAATTTGCAAAAGGCTGTTGGAAATATTTGGGCTGGATAAAGATATATAGTGAGGGAAGGAAGTCTAATTTTATTTATTTTGTTTTTTGTAAAACATAATTTGCATTACTAGAAAATGATTCTTATAAAGTGATAGTTTCATTTATTTATTTTTTCCAGGTGAAATCTTAAAGGAAAAAAAAGTGGGGGGGGGGGCAAAAGAAAAAAAGAAAATGAAGGAAAAAAGAAGGAAACTTTGCTGTTACTGGCAGACAAACTTGCAAGACTAGCACAAAGAAAAAGAAAATATCTTTTTTTTCCCCCACTACATTAACAGGACTCAAATTCTGGAGGAACAGAAAGCAGACTATATGTGCGATGTACATGACATAGAAATTGTTGAATTTTTTTCTGCCATTAGTTTTATCATCAGTTTATACAGTATATCATAAAGTATTCATTTAGCATATAATTCTAGAATCCCCCTCCATTTGATTATTAATTTTCTTGTTTTGTCTTGCACAGCTTATTTTTACTCTTAAGGTCGTTTGAGGATCTGTTCCTCAGGGGTCACACGGGCTTGGGAGGAGCCCCTGGCTCCTTTCTTTTACCAGTTCTGCCTATGTGAAGATAAGTCAAAGGTCCTGCTTGGAAACATGGAGGAAATGATTCCTCTTTGTTGACCCTCCTCTTTGTAGACTGGACACTGGTTCAAGTCCATCTGGTGGGGTCTCCTCGGCCTCCTTGATCAAGAAGACAGGTGACACACCACAGTTCCAGGACATTTTGGGAGATGCTCATAGTCCCCTGGAACTAGTTGACCTAGGAGGGCAAGGAGCAAAAAGTGTCTTTTATGTCCCTCTAACCAAATTAGTATAGGCCTCAAAGTATGTCTGTTAAACATCCAAGAGGGTTAGTTCCACTAGTCTGGTACTTTTAATTACTCTGTGCCATGTAAATAAATCTCAAGCAAAGACCAATTCTTCTCAGATAAACCTTACCTAGACATATTTCTTGATCTGCTATGTATAATTTGTCAGTAGGTTGTTGGACTAATATGGTTCCTTCTGTTTTTTAAACTAGCTAGGCATTATTTATATCTCATGTTGTCTAACCCCTCCATCATGGTTTCCCCAATTAAGGTGCCCCCATTTTCCCCCTTTCTCCCTTAATAATACCCTCCA
>NW_008348580.1:2078576-2098213 GCF_000622305.1 Nannospalax galili | reverse complement strand
GAACCACATTTTCATTATCCACTCATCAATTGAGGGACACCTAGGTTGCTTCCATCTCTTAGCTATTGTGAAAAGAGCAGCAACAAACATGGATGTACAAGTGTCTCTGCAATAGGATGAGTTCTTTGGATATCTGCCAAGGAGTGGTATAACTGGGTCAAATGGTAGGTTCATTTGTAGTTTTTTTTTAATATTTATTACTTTTATTATATGTGTATGTATGTATTACCTGCATGTACATAAGTGCACCCGTGTCATGCAATGCCCATCGAGAACAGAAGAGACCATTGGATCCCTTGGAACTGGAGTTACGGAGAGTTGTTAGCTGCCATGTGGGTGCTGGGATACAAACCCAGGTCTTCTGCAAGAACAGTGTCAACCGCTGAGCTATCTCTACAGCCCCCATTTGCAGTTTATTAAGAGTTCTCCACACTGCTTTCCATAGGGGTTGAACCAGTTTGCAGCCCCACCAGCAGTGGATGAGTGTTCCCCTTTCCCCACATCCCCTCCAACACTTGGCATCATTTGTTCTCTTGATCTTAGCCAGTCTGACTGGGGTAAGGTGAAATCTTAAAGTGGTTTTAATTTGCATTTCCCTGATTATTAGTGATGTTGAACATCTTCTAAGATGTTTCATAGCCATCTTTACTTCTTCTTTTGAAAACATTCTGTTCAGCTCCTTAGCCCATCTTTCAATTGGGTTGCTTCTTGTCTTGGTTCTCTGTTTTTTTATATATTCTGAATGTTAAGCCTCTGTCAGATGTGTCACTGGTGAAGATTTCTCCCATTTTGTGAGTTTTCTCTTCACTTCCTTGGTTGCCTCCTTTGATGTACAGAAGCTTTTTAGTTTAATGAGGTCCCATTTGTTGATTCTTGCCCTTGTTTCCTGAGCAATTGATGTCTGCTTTAGAAAATCCTTTCCTACACCTATATCTTGTAGGTTTTTCCCAGTGTTTTCTTCTAACGGTTTCAGAGTTTCAGGCTTCACATTGAGCTGTTTGATCCATTTGGAATTGACTTTTGTGTAAGGTGAAAGATGGTGGTTTAGTTTCATTCTTCTAGAGGTGAAGATCCAGTTTTGCCAGCACCATTGGCTGAACATGCTGTCTTTCCTCCAGTTAATGTTCTTGGCCCCTTTGTCAAATATCAGGTGGCTGAAATTGTATGTACTCATATTTGGGTCTTCAGTTTTGTTCCATTGATCTATAGGTCTATTTTTGTGCCAGTACCATGTTGTTTTTATGACTATAGATCTGTAATACACTTTAAAATCTGGTATAGTAATCCCCCCTGGCATTGCTCTTAGTGCTCAGGTTTGCTTTGGCTGTCCGGGGTCTTTTGTGCTTTCATATGAATCTTAGGATTTTTTTTTTCCCAATTCTGTGAAGAATGTCATGGGGAGTTTGATTGGCATTGCGTTGAATCTATATATGGCTTTTAGTAAGATGATCATTTTCACAATATTAATTCTTCCCATCCGTGAGCATGGGAGGTCCTTTCATCTTCTGATGTCTTCCTCAATCTCTTTCTTTAAAGATTTAAAAAATTTCATTGTAGAGGTTTTAATGTCTTTGGTCAGGTTTATTCCGAGGTATTTTATTTTATTTTATTTTTTGCAGCTATTGTGAAAGGGAGCATTTTTATGTACTCTTTCTCTAATTGCTTGTTATTGGTATGTAGAAAGGCTATAGACTTTTTTAGATTAATTTTGTAACCTGCCACTTTACTGAACATGTTAATAATTTCTGGTAGTTTTCTGGTGGAATTTTTGGCTTCTCTTAGATATAATATCATATAAGAAGAGAATTGATCTCTTCTTTTCCAATTTTTAAGCCTTTAATTTCCTTCTCTTGTCTTATTGCTTGTGATGGTTTGAATGAAAATGTCCCCCATAGGCTCCAAGTGTTTGGACATTTTGTCCCCAGATGATGGCAGTTTGGGAGGTTTTAGAAGGTGTGGCTATCCAGGAGGAAGCATGTCACTGAGGGTGGGCTTAGAGAGTTCTTAAGCCTTGCTGGATCTCCAGTCACTCTCTTGCTTCCTGTGCCTGCATGATGATGTGAGAGCTTAGCTTCTGCTGCTCCTGCTCCAGCCACCTCCAGCCACATGCCTCCCTGTCATGATGGACTGTAATTCCCCTGGAAGTGTTAGCTCAAATAAACTTTTCCTTCTATAAATTGCTTTGGTCAGTGTTTCTATCACAGCAACAGAACAGTGACTAATACATTGCTCTTGCAAGTGTTTCAATCACTCTGTTAAAAAGGATTGGAGATAGTGGACAGCCTTCTCTGGTTCCTGATTTTATTGGGAATGCTTCCAGTTTTTCTCCATTTATAATGATGTTGGCTGTGGGTTTGTTGTATATGGCTTTAATTATGTTGAGGTATGTTCCTTCCAGTCCAATTCCCTCTAAGACTTTGAACATAAATTCATGTTGAATTTTGTCAAAGTAAAATATGTTTTAAATGGTTGTAGAATTATAAACCACTTGTATATAGAAATTTTATATTTTCTCATTGCCAAACAATCTGTTTGTGATTTTTATTACTATTTTAATAATGAACACCTAAAAAATACATCTGTGTTCACATCTCTGATTTTGTCCTATGCATTGGTTCAAATAAGTTACCCTCCTGGGTTAAAGGCTATCCACATTTTATGGCTGTTGGAATATGTTATCATATTGCCCTTTGGAAAAGTTGTGCCAACTTCCACTTTTATCACTTGTTACGGTGATATGCTGGGGATTGTCTGAATCTAACAGCAATTCATTTAAACTTTTTAATTTAAAATTTTAATTTTTTTAGAGAAATTCATGCATGGATTATTCCATCATTTCTACTTCTCCCTCTCCCACTCCAACCCCTGCTAGGTCTCTCCCCACTTGGTAATCAATCAGGGGGCTCACCCCTGAAGAAAACTGATTCTCCCTCCCTCAGCAGCCATTGATTGCCTATAGCTCTTCATCTGGAGGTGGAGCCTTGTGAAATTTCCCTCATCCACATTGGGAGGTCAACTGGTGCTGTCATTATGAAGGTTTTGTTTAGCCAAGCACGTTGTTGAGACTTCAAGGTGCAGCTTCCCTGTCATATCTAGAAGACACTGAGCAGCAGCAGCCATCCTGGCCTCTGGTTCTTACAACCTCTCCTCCTCTTCTTTCACAATGGTCTCTGAGCTTTAGGTATAGTGCTTGAATTGTCACTGTGGTCACCCCATAGTCACTTATTTTCTGCATTTTTAGTAGCTATTGAATTTTATAATAGTCTTTATCTGTCACACACACACAAAATCTTGTTTGATGTGAGCTACACTTATCTGTGGGTATAAGGGTAAATATTTAGAATACAGTTAGAAATGATACTGGTTTAGGAAAATAGTTGTAGTAAGTTCTCCTCTAGGGTCTATGACCTCTTTAATCACAGGTATTTGGTGAGGTTTGTAGTATCAGGCATGAATTCCCACCTACCGAGTTGACTTTAAGTCCAATTTGACAGCTATTGGTTACTCCCAAGATCAATAATGGCTTATTGCACCATTGAGGCTACCTTGTTGGGCTGGTCAGCTATCTTGCTGGGCTGGTCCTCAGGGAAGAGGTTTGCAGGTCAGTTCCAGTTTGATTCTTCCAAGTCCTGTATCTGAAGTGTGTGTCTTGGGCAAAAGGGTTTTACTTTTAAGTTTTGAGAGTAGCAACCAGGGGCAATGGCAATAGCCTTTATTGATCTCTCCTTCCTTCCTCTTTCTCTGTATTACCTTCCCAACCCTTCCCCAGTTAAAAATCTCCCCTATTTTTTCCATTTCCCCCTTGATAGTGCCTGTGTCTTACCATCCCCTTCTCTAGGGCTCCTTCTACCCCTTTTCTCTATGGTCCCTTTCTACTTCTCTGGGTTCTGCAGTTACTGCAAGTTATATGTTCATTTCTAAAGAGTTGGGGTCAGGATTCACAAAGAAGGGAGGACATGTAGCATTTGTCTTTCTGGGTCTCACCCAGTATAATGTTTTCTCACTCCATCCATTTACTTGCAAATTTCATGATTTCACTTTTCTTTAAAACTAGATAGAATTCCACTGTGTAAACATTTTTTTTTTTTATCTATTCATCAGTTGAAGGACATTTAGGTTGTTGCACTACCATTCACAATAGCCTCGAAAAAAAAATGTAAGAATAAGCTTAACCAAGAGGTTAAATACTTCTACAATGAAAACTTTAGGTCTTTGATAAAAGAGATTGAGGAAGACACTAAAACCTCCCATGCACATGTAGAATTAATATTGTGAAAATGACTATCCTACACAAGCAGTTTACAGATTCAATGCAATCCCAATCAAAACAACATTCTTCACAGAAATTAATAAAAAAGAAATCCTAAAATTCACATGGAAGAACAAAAAACCTGGTATAGCCAAAGCAATTCTGATCAACGAACAATGCTGGAGAGATGACCATACCAGATTTCAAGCTATATTACAGAGCTATAGTAATAAAAACAGTGTGGTATGGGCATAAAAACAGACATGCAGATCAATTTTTTAAAAAAGAAGACCCAGCCGGGCATGGTGGCACACTCCTTTAATCCCAGCACTTGGGAGGCAGAGGCAGGTGGATTGCTGTGAGTTCAAGGCCAGCCTGGTCTACATAGCAAGTTCCCTGGGGCTACAGGGAAACCCCGTTTCAAAATACACCAAAAACAAAAAAAAAAAAAAAAAAAAAGAAGACCCAAACATGGATGCATATAAGTATATAGCCATCTCATATTTGACAAAGATACCAAAAAAAAAAAAATACACAGTGGAAGAAAGAATCTCCAACAAATGGTGCTGGGGAAACTGGATATCCACACATAGAAGAATGAAAGTAGACCCAAATCTATCACCTTGCACAAAAATCAACTCCAAATGGATCAAAGAACTCAATGTACAACCTGAAACACTGAAACTGACTAGAAGAAAACATAGGAATCACTGTATATGATATAAAAGAGGAAAGGACTTTCTAAATCAAATTCCATTTGCTTAGGAATTAAGGCCAACAATTGACAAATTAAACCTCAAAAAACCAAAAAGCTTCTGTACAGCAAAGAAAACAGATCAAGCCCACAGAATGGGGGAGAATCTTTGCCAGTTAGCTATACATCTGACAGAGGATTAATATTCAGAATATATAAAGAATCAAGAATGCAAACAACCCAATTTTAAAAATGGACTATGTACTGGGTGTGGTGGCACATGCCTTTAATCCTAGCATTTGGGCACATAGAAAGTTCCAGGCTAGCTGGGGCTACCAGGAGACCCTGTCTAAAAAAAAAGAAAAGAAAAGAAAACAACAACAACAACTGGAAAAGGACTCTGAATCTGAAGAGGGAGTTTTCAAAAGAAGAAATGAAAATGGCTAAAGGATATCTTTAAAAGTATTCAACGGCTTTAGCAATTAGGGAAATGCAAGTTAAAATAACTTAGAGATTTCATCTTACCCCAGCCAGAGTAGCTAAGATCAAGAAAGCAACTAATAGGGCTGGAAGAGGTGATGGCTCAGTGGTTAAGAGCACTGGCTGCTCTCCCAGAGAACAAGGTTCGGTTCCCAGCGTCCACATGACAGCTAGCAACTATCTGTAACTCAAGTTTCAGGAGATCAAATGCCCTCTTCTGGCCTTCATGGGAACTGCATGCACATGGTAAACACATTTATACAGGTAAAACACTCATACACACACACACACACACACACACACAGACACACACACACAAAAATAAATTTTAAAAAACTGCTGGCTGCTTTTGCAGACGGCCTGGGTTCAGCTCTCAGAACCCCATGGGGGCCAACAATCATCCATAACTCCATCTCCAGAAGATCTGATGCCCTCTTCTGGCCTCCTCTGGTGTCGCTGCATGGGCACACTTACATATATGCAAGCAAAACACTAATACACACAAAATTTAAAACAATGTTAAAACTGTAACCAACTGGCAACAAATATTGACAAGGATGTGGAGAAAGGGGGACGCTGCCTCACTGTGGTGGGATTGCAAACTTGTGCGGCCACTACGGACATCAGTATGGAGAACTCTCAAAAGGCTAAAAGTAGATCTAACACATGACCCAGCCATACCAGTTCTTGGTATATCCAAAAGGGACTTGATATCCTACTTCAGAAGTACTTGTTTAGCTATGTTCATTACTGCTTCCACCCCCCAACCATCTTGAACATCTTGAGAAACTGTAAAATGAATGATACACACATACAAGAGTTTATATGACATACATGCATGTTTCAAAGACCAAACTAAAAACAAACACAGCAAAAGAACCATGTTCTCACATCCCAGTGGTAAAGAACTAAAACACAAATGGTGCTTTGAGCTTGTGTGTGGGGATTACCTCCCTGGTTCACTCAGAAATTTCCTAGTTTTAGAGTGGAAAAGTTCTTTTATCCCGGGAAACCCCATCACTTTTGAGCAAGCTTGGAAGTCAGTCTCCTTTTCTCCTTTCTTCCTCCCTCCCTTCCTCTCAAGTTATCTTCTATGTATTCTTGGCTCTTCCTGCTTTTGAATTTTTATAAATAGGATCTCACAAAATGTACCTTTTATGACTTATTTTTCCCATCATTGTTTGTGTAACTTGTTCTATTGATCATATAATCACAACTCATCCAGTTTCCTTGGAGACCAACAAGCCATTAGTAAATACAGCAGTGTGTCTGTTCCTCCATCGACAGAAAGTGTAACTTTCCTTACTGTGGGCAGTGCCACTCAGAGCAGTCTTAGATGGCTAGAGGGTAAGCTATGCACAACTTTGACTTTACTCAAAATGACAAGTTGTTTTATGGAGAAGTAATATTGAAGTAGAATCTCACATCTGCTGCTTACTGCTTTACCAAAAGGCCCGAGACTGGAATTGGCAAGAAGAAATGGGCTTATTTACAGTTTGGGTCAGAATTTGGGGAGAAAAATCCTTGGTTTCTCTCAGCCTTGCCTGTAGTAGTGTTACAGTTTATAGAAAAGGTAAAACATAAGCCAGGAAACGTGCGCATGTACAGTTAGCTGTGAGATATGCGATCAGACTGTGAGGTTAACCTTTTCCTGGGAGAGAGTCTGCAGCTAGGGCTTTGGGTTGTTCTCACCAGCAGCATGGGTCTTCCTGGAGAAATAATAACTTTTGGGGGCACTGTTACAATGCCAAATTCCATCATCAACAGTCATGGCAGAACCTTCTTTCCATGTCTCACTTCTAAGAAATATTAAATACTATTCTTTTCTGTCAAACACTGTACAACTTTGGTTTAGGATAAGGGATTCAAATACTGTAATCTCCCCACCTGAAACTTTGCTTATGTCAAAACCCCGCTGCATTTCCGGAATCAGATGGCCTGGGATGGTGAAGTTCTTTCTCTTTCATCCAAACCTTCCCCTTCTCCTCATTCCCTTTGCACCAATTCTTTTCAAACTAGTCAGCCCTGAAAGATTGTGAGGGCAGACCCCAATGAATGGGGAAAAGACATACTACTCTAGTGTTAGGGATAAAAGCCTATCAAACTTCCCTGGGGGGTGTGCTTGCTTGATTTGAATGATGCCACACACCCCTTTGCAAAAGTAAAATATGCCTTGTGAGTTACTTTCCCTTTGTCTTTGTCTTTGCGCAGTATTGGTAGGGTCCTTGGACCTCAGATTTTATTTCTAACTGAAAGTTTACTTAGCTGTGGCCTCTGTGGCTGATGAGCTGTATCATTTCATTGTGAGCTTTACCTGCGTCTTCCTGACCGCCACTGAGACTGAGCCTCTTCAGAAGTTGACTGGCCTTTTCTAGTTCCTCTGCTGTGAAAGGCTCACCTGTATCTTTTATAAATTTTACATTTTTCTGTTGGATCATTTGTCCTTTTATAGATTTAAAGTTCCATTTTGGTGTTTTTTTCTTTTTCTCTTTATTTCCTTTCTTTTCTTTCTTTCTTTTTCTTTTTTTTTTTGACAAGTTCTTGAATTCATGATCTTTCTGCTTCAGTCTCCCAAACACTGGGATTTTCAGGGGTACCACCACACTCAGCTCATTTTTTTTTTGTTTTTTTGTCAAGTTAAATCAGGGTAAATTTACTTTCAGGATCAAGGTAAAGGGAAGAAAATTTTAAAAAATCATTATTTTAATTAAAAAATATTTTATTATTTTTATTTTATGTGTATGTGTGTTGTCCTAGTTTGTTTCTTCATTGCTGTGACAAAATACTCTGACCAATACCTTGGGGGAGGAAAGGGTTTATTTTATCTTATATCTCCCAGGTCACAGTTCATCAGGGAGCCCAAGGTAGGAACTCAGGGCAGGAACCTGGAGGCAGGAGCTGGAGCACAGGCCATGGAGAAACGCTGCTTACTGGCTTGCTCCTCTGGCCCCTGCTCAGCCCACTTTCTTATGCAACACAGGCCCACCTGCCCAGGGGTGGCACCACCCACAGTGGGCTGGGCCCTCCCACATCACTCATCGAGAAGATGCCCCTCAGACATGGCCACGGCCAGTCCAATAGAGGAAATTCCCCAATTGAGGCTCCCTCAACCCAGGTGTTTGTCAAGATGACACTAAAGGTATCCAGCACACGTGTATTGCCTGCATGTAGGCGAGTGCACCCGTGTTGTGCAATGCCTGTAGAGGTCAGAAAAGGCCATTCGATCCCCTGGAACTGGAGTTATGGACAGTTGTTAGCTGCCAAGTGGGTGCTGGGATTCAAACCCAGGTCTTCTGCAAGAATGACCAGGGTTCTTAATGGCTGAACCCTGTCTCCAGCTCCATTATTTTAATTTTATGTGTATGAGTGTATTGCCTGCATGTATGTAAGTGTGTCGTGTTGTACAAAGCCCACAGAAGTCAGAAGAGGGTGTCAGAGCCCTTGGCACTGAAGTTACAGGCAGTTGTTAGCCGCTATGTGGGTGCTGGGAATTGAACCCAGGTCCTCTACAAGAGTAGCCAGTTCTCTTAACTGCTGAACCATCTCTCCAGCCCCCCATGGAAAGAAAATTTAAGAGGCTATGTATATTTGAGAAGGACATGTGAAAAGTCAGGGGGCAGATAGTTTCTTCACAGTCCTTTAGCCTTATTTGCCTGCAAATTGGTAATATTTGATGCATTTGAAGAGAAGGCAGTTTGTTTTATGTTCAGTGGTTCCAGGAAATGTACTCCCAGACAGAAGGACTATCTGGAAATTTATTGAAATACAAATGACCAAGCTGCACCGGGAGTCTGCAGAACTACAGGCTCTGGAATCAGACCCTGCAATGTATATTTAAACCTCCCTGGGATTCTGTTGCAGTTCTAGAACTCTGTTTTATGATCTCATTGTAGCCCTCGACATATCATTCTGCAGGTAATCATTTTCCTTCCTCTGCAAACAGAGAACAGACACTATATTTTAAGAGAAAGGCAGATATTTTGGTTCCCTAGAAATGGGATTTTTTTGCTAGCCCAGCTCAGATAGCTGAGTACTGCAACTTAAGGAGTACTCTGAGAACAGCTTAGGAGGATCAGCCTTCCTCCCTACAGTCTAACTTCAATACTTGGACAGGACCAAACATTATTCCTGCTCGAAGGAGGAGGCATCCAAGACAAAAGCAAAGAAAGAAGACTCCCCGAACACTAGTGGAAATGTTTTCAGGGATGGTGTCCACTGTATTTTCTTGAAGTCTGTGGGTTGAGAGCTCCTGTTTGTGGTCCTGGAGAGCAGAACCTTTCTCCTCTCACTCTGGCAAGGATGGAGAAATCTTTCTTTGCTGATTTTTCCAATCAGGTGCCACCGATTAAGGCTCATAATTCTGCTGCCTACTGTAGGACCCGCTTCACCAACGCCTCTGGATTCCTTCTTTTTGAGAACCCCAGAGAGGCCTCAGTGGTGTCTTGGGTACCCTACAGCTCGCAGTAAAAGCCTCAGCTCTGCCTGATTTCACCAGTTCCACTACTGCTTGGGCTGCCAGGAGGGAAGTCTCACTGGTTTGTTTTTTTGACTTGCTGGCAAGTTAAGGCAGAATGGAAAGACAGAGAAAATTAAGAAGAGAACATGGGAAAGGAAAGGAGCCTTTCAACGCAGGATGTGGCTGAACTCTCTGCTCAGCTGAGTGAAGAACTCCAACACAGTTACCAGCATTTTCTGTGAAGGTTGCCTACATAGAGACAGTGTTCCTACATAGAGACAGTGTTCCTACATAGAGACAGTGTTCCTACATAGAGAGAGACAGTGTTCCTACATAGAGACAGTGTTCCTACATAGAGACAGTGTTCCTTTGAGAGCGTTACTTCAAACAACACTGATAAAGTAGCAGTGAACTGTGCGGAAGCCTAAGTGCTATAACTCTTCTTTCCCAGGGATAAACATGCAGTTTTCAAAGAAGCCAGAGTGGTCTGCGTCCCGATTCCCTGTCGGTAATGTGGGTAACCCCTTCAGAGGATGGTGTGATGAGAATAGGGGGTAGGAACTGGCTAGGCAGTTAGGGTAAAAAGACCCCAAAGAAAAGTAGCCAGTTTCTGGGCTAAAAGACACAATGTCCTTGGGCCTCTTAGCAACATACTCTGTTCCAAAGGCCAAAAATGTCAAAAGTATTTTGGAGCTTGTATCTAAAAGATTTTAGGGTTATCTCTTCAGAGGGGGAAATGTTAGAGTAGCCAAAAACCCCATAAAAAATAAATGAAAGAAGAAAAGAAAAGTAAAAGAAAAAAGTGATGGGGAGACATGGGAGGTGTTGGAGGGGAGGGAATGATCAAAACACCTTATATGCATGTATGAAATTCTCAATAAAGTTTTTGTAAAAGTTAAAAAAAAGAACTCTTATTTATAGTAAAAGACAGGTCTTAATTCCCCTATACAACCTTGTAACCCATTGTTTTATCTTATCAGGTTGTGATAAGATAAAAGGTACCTTGTCTGAGGTGTCTTGGGAGCTGCTCTATAATCTCATTTATCAAAAAACGGAGGGGAAAAGAGATAGGGGGTGTCCTTTAGAAATCTCTTAAACAATGTAGTTTCAGAAGTCATGAATTGTACATATGGCTACCGCTAAGGCCCTTCAATACAGCTCTCGCCCGAGAAGCTCACACTCACACTTGGGTGTGTATTACCCTCTCTGTGCCTCTCTTTTTCCTAATGCTTGTGCTTAAATCTTTTTAAAATCTCTTTCAGGGGTTGAGAGTGCATACTGCTCATGCAGAGGACCTGACTTTGGTTACCAGCACTCATGTCAGATGGCTCACAACCACCTGTAAATGGATTATCAGGGAATCTGATGCCTCTGAACTCTGCAAGCATCTGTACTCACATACATGTACCCACACACAGACACACAGACACACACACACACACACACAGAATTAAAAATAATAAAAATAAACCTTTAAAATCTCTTTCTAATGAACTCTAGCTCTGCTTCACACAGATGTCCCCAAACTACCTTCTGTGTTGAAGTTAAGAATCCTACATTCACCTGAGTAGAGGGCTCTGGAAAGAACTCCTTAGGTTCCTGCACACTGTAGCCTGGAGGTATGTCTCTGGTTCACATCCAACTGTCTTTGACAAAGAGGACAGAGTGACTTCTGGTGTGCTTTCCTCATCTGTGAATGCTGTGTGAGGTGGAGGGATGGAAGGCCAGGCACTATTTTGATGGCGCACGCCTTTAATCCCAGCACTTGGGAGGCAGAGGCAGGCAGATCTTTGTGAGTTCGAGGCCAGCCTGGTCTACATAGTGAGTTCCAGGCCAGCTGGGGTTATAGGGAGACCTTCTCTCAAAAAGACAAAAAAAAAAAAAAAAAAAAAGTATGATGGTGCAAGTCTTTAATTTCAGCACTCTGGAGACAGAGACAGGCAGATCTCTGTGAGATCAAGGCCAGCTTGGTGTACATAGTTCCAGGCCAACTAGGGATACAGGGAGACCTTGCTCAAAAAAGAAAAAAAAAAAATCCTCAAAAAAAAAAAAAAAAAAAAAAAAAAAAGTGTTTTGATTGCCAGGATGTTTATTGTTGTGTATGTTGTACCTGTGAAGGCCAGAAGAGGGCAACAGAGCTGCTGTGTGAGTGCTGGGAGTCCAACTCAGGTCCTTTGGAAGAACAGCAAGTGCTTTTATTCCCTGAGTCACCTCTCTAGCTCCTCTGAACACTTACTTCTTAGCAGTGTCTCTTACAGCATAAAATGAGTCTTTTTAAAGTGTCCGTCCTCACATAAATAGCTGCTAAATTCAGTAGCCATTTTGCTACTTACCTCCCCATGACCCCAGATATGTGGGCCAAGAATTACCCTAACTGAAGTGGATTCTATGATCTCCTTGTCTCAGGAATCTGAGGCTGAGAGTGGCTCTTGTCTGTTGGTCATGTAGTGGCTGTGTTCTCCAGTGTTTGGACTGAAGTGGGGCAGAGTATGTACAGGACCTGCAGAGATCAGAAATGGTGGAGAGTCTTGACAACTTTCTGATTCCTTCCCAAAGCTCTTATGGGTCCTGAGGTCAATTCTCTTGTGCTAGTTTTATTTTTGTGCTGCTTTAATAAAACTTTGCTGACTCTTGATGAGGCTGGATTGTGTTACTTAAAACCAAAGAAGGCCTCAAGAGCACAGTATTAATCTGCCGGGAGAATTACGGGGCAGAGCTAGATCTCAGGCAGCACTGGGCTGAACAAGAGCTCCCCAGCTCCAGCCCCACTACTCCCTGGTGCGTACATGGTGGTGACTGGACATGTAATTTGCTGCTATGCTTACCTGTAGAGAAGCAATTTCATTTAGAAATACATTTCCTTTCCTTACCTCATTAGCCCAACACATTTAAGAGATGAAAAAAGAAAGGAATCCTGAAAAATGATCTTTCCTGCTCCCCATCTCCTGCCTTCTAAGCCACTACTGCAGCCACTAACAGAAGTGTCTGTGTGTAAAATTGTTTTGTCCTTTGGGAGGAGACAAAGGATTATTAAAAGCGCAGTCAGCTGCTTATACTGGCAGAAGAATGGGATGAGCTTGTCAGCACTCACTCTTCTGCCCTTATTCAGCTGAATCCCCACTATCTTCCTCTTTGTCTTTATTTTGCATGCACTTTTTATGGTTTAGACACGTGACTCTCTTCCTCTGTGTCAAACCTGTTTAGCTGTAATGCTTTAAGCAAGCTTGACTGTAGACAAATTCTACTTTCTCTTTCACAAGCGTACAAGGTTCCAAAAGCCATTTAAGAAGAATTGTTTGTTGCTTACATTGAGAGCTTTTGGGGAACAGAAGAAAGATGGACGTGAGAGTTGTCCATGATTTTCTGGTATATCCAGACCCATACCAACTTCGTGTCCTAAATGAACTGCTCACTAAACTGTGTAATTCTGTGTGAATCATTTCACCCTTCAACATTCCTGTACTTGCACATCTGGGATAATGAGGGTCTAACTTATGGGGATGCTGTGAGAGTAAATCAGATTGAAACTTGGCTTTCCATTTGAATGGCTGGAAGAGATTCAAAAATCCCAGTGCCAGGATGCATCTAGATCAATTATACTGAAATTTCTGAGTGCGGGAGCTAGCCATCAATCTTAATTTTCCTATATATTTTCAATGTTCAGCCAAACATGAGACTGTGAGATAGTACTAATAATAAACATTCAATGAGTAACAGCTGCTTTTAGGAATATAATTAAAAGTTGACTAAGAATCCTCAGATTTAATAGACTATGAAGTAAAATGTTTACTAGGAATAAATTCATTTCTTCTGGAATGTATTCATCCAACAGTATCTGAGACTCTTCTGTATCCTGGCTCTGTGCCAAAGTTTCCTGCTCTGATTCAGTGTAAAAGGCTAACATTACTTTCAAGAGGAAATTTAAAAGGCTGGGGAGATAGCTCATTTAGTCAAGTGCTTGGCATGTATCCTGTTAGCTTTAACTGTCAACTTGACACAGTCTAGAGCCACCTGAGAAAGGAATCTCAATTGAGGGATTGTCCAGATCATATTGGCCTGTGGACATGTCTGTGGGGGACTGTCCTAATTGTTAACTGATGTAGCGAGGACCAGCCTACTATAGGTGGCATCATTCCCTGGGTAGGTCCTGGGATATACCAGAAAGCTCGTCAAGCATGAGCCTGGGAGTGAGCCAGCAAGCAGTGACCCTCCATGGTTTTGGCTGCACTTCCTTGGCTGTGCTGAGTGAGTTCCAACAGAAAGAAATGTAAATAGAACATCATGTGAGCATGGGGACCTGAGTTCCTCCCCAGAATCCACATAATAGACCAGCATAGGATTGTAATCCCAGTGCTGGGAGGCAAGACATGTGATCCCTGGAGCTCACTGGCCAGCTAGCGAGCTCTAGGCCAATGAGAGACAAAAGAAAGGAGAAGAAAAGAAAAAAAAAAAAAACCATACCCTCCCAACAAACAAACCAATCAACCAATCAACCAACCAAACAAGCAAATAAGGTGCATGGCCCCTGAGAAATGACAGTCAAAGTTGGTTCTCTTCTGGCCTCCATAGGCATGCACATACATGTGCACACGTGTATATACATGTGCACCCCCATAAATACACATAAGCGCATGTGTTCATGATTGTATACATCACACACACACACACATCCACACAAAGTAAAAAGGAAATCTAGGTTCTCTAGGGTGATCTGGCCTTCTGTCCTTCATGCCATACTGTTGACCAGCACCATTACCCACAGTCACCGCAGAGCCTCTGTTCCCTGTACTCTCCCCTTTGTTAGCATCCCCTCACACAGCTCTCTTGACTTTTCTACTTGGACTACTTCACAGGATGGAATTTCTGAGACAGAGCTTGAAGGCCAGAGGGTGCCTGGCAATGCCTATTCCTCTATAATTGACCTGCAGTATCAGGATTCTTTGAGGGCCCTGCAGGGAGTGAATGATGAGTTACCAAGGAGCCTTCCTGCAGGAGGGTGGGACAGTGGTCTGCTCGCCATGCCTTCACCTGGTGAAGAGTGCTTAGGCCCAGGAGGGCTTCTCCTTTCTCTTGCATGTCTGTGTCTGTTGTTCCAGGATCCCCTGGAACTGTACCCCAGAGCCCCTCAAAGGGAGAGGACTCTTCTTCTTGAGTCAGTCATAGGAGCAGAGCAGCTTCTTAGATCAGTTACATGGGATCTGCACAAGAAGCTGGAGGCCTGATCTGCAGGAAATTCCACAATGCTTCACTGTTGGGGAATAACGCAGTTTTATGGATATGGATGATCCCTGAAGACAGTCCTACTTCCTCCAGGGAGTCTTTCATCCACCACCACAGTCGTCTGATGAGAGAAGTCTTGCAAGAGCTGCTGAATCAAGAGCTCTTGTTAGGAATCTAACACAAATCTCTGCCATGAGCTGACTTGTAACACAGGCCTGCTTGGAAGGAAGGGTCCCAGTGCTTTCTCTCCATCTCTGAGCAATCAGGAAGTGGCACGCAAGGCTTAAATTTGTACACTCTTCTCTCCACATGCTCATGGTGGCATATGTATGCCTGCTCTCACACACACACATACAACATATTTAGACAATAAATAAATAAATAAATAAAAATAAATGAAATAAAACAAGATTGTTAGACTACTGTTGTGGAAAATCTTGTGACTAATTTTGCCTTTTGCATTACATACCTATCATGCTGGAATGCAGTGCTTCTAATGGGGCATCTGGCCCACTAGAGTGTATTAGGATACTAGTCTGCCATGCTAATAAGGGATCCCATATGGTGTGTTGAGATTGGACTATTACCCTTATATAAGCCTGTACTTTCTTGCAATAAAGCAGATCTGTGTCACTGAACCTGGTCTCCTGCGCCTGAATGCAGTGAAGCTGGCGCAGATGCCTCACCAGCCCTGGGGTCCTGGCGCAGATGACTGATCAGAGGAACTAAGAGAGCAGGAGAGTGGCCATAGCCGGAGGAGAGCAGTCACAGCAGGTGACCACACCTGGTGCCTAAACGTGGGGCTGAGACCCCCTCCCCACAGAGCTGTAACACTCTGAGCTGTAACACCTTGGGCTCTGCTTTTTCTTCTGGCTCGCGATCTTCGGTTGGGCGTGCCGCTCCTGTCTTCGGTCTCCTTGAATGGTTCCTGAGTCCCTTTGGGTACGTCTTGCAGGATGAGTGACCTCTGATATGGGGAATAGTCACCCAGCTGCTGATGGCCCCTGTGCTGCTGCACTGGTTTCTTTCCTCAGGAGTAGGCAAATTAGGGTAACAGAAAAGGAAGTAACTAAGGTACTAGATGAAGTGCCAGCTCTTGCTCCTTCGTTTGCAGATTCCTGCTGTTGGGATCCGGAGCAGTGGGCTCATGGCCACAAAGAGAGAAGTCAGAGAGGGGCGTCCATTATCTGGGCCGTTTTACCCCATTGTGACTGCCATTCTGGCCTGCTTCGGGGAGTTTCTCCTGAAGCCCCCTGAACAGGACAATCTCCTATTAAAGGAGATAGATGAGCAAATACAACAACAAGATGCTGGGGACGGACTGTCCCAGGCATTTCTAATTAAAACAAAACTAACAGATTCTTGTTCTGATGAAACTATGACTGTTAATGATGATATAAAAAATGAGGAACCGGAGTTTGAGAGCTCCCTTGGTGAAAAGCAGGAAGTTAAGACAGCCTCTGCTCTGCCATTACGGGGCAGTGGCTACCCTCTGCCATCTTACACTGGTTTCAAGGAAGCAGACCCCCAGCCACTCCTCTGGATGCCCAAGGCTGAGGGAAGGCAGAGATTCCTGGGGACTGAGGCAGCTGTGCTCAGGCGTGGAGGTGGCACCAGGCAGGGGCGGGAAGCTGGGCAGAGATGGGTGGGCTCAGGCGCGTGCAGCAGCTCTGGGGTGGCGGGCTCCTCCCTGCGAGTGCAGTGCACAATAGGCCAAGCTGAGGCTGTGTGGATCGGCAGTGTGAGCTGCCGCCCAGCGCCCGAGAGGAGCGCAGCCATGCTGGGACCAGCCATCACAGAACCAGCCGGAGCAGGCCGCACAACCTCTTGAGGGCACCTGTGAGCAGCCCCGAGCCAGCCCCACTCTGGAAGAGAATGGCAGCGGGCGCAGAGCAGGGTGGTGATTCCACAGAAGCAAAAGCTAAACCAAAGATTATTTGAGCAGCGCTCTGCCCCTTGGTATATTCAACACTTGCGGTCTCATACCAATCTCCCAGGGCTTCTGGCATAGGGTAATGCCACCATTGACAAACTGGTCCTGAGTGCCACCCTAGACCCCACCCTTATTCAACAAGCTAGAGACTTACATGCCCGCTTCCACCTTTCTCCCCAAGCTATACATAGGCTCCTCCCTACCTTGCCGATTCAGAGCTGTAAACATTTG
The DNA here is from genome assembly GCF_000622305.1 of Nannospalax galili. Classification (NCBI taxonomy): domain Eukaryota; kingdom Metazoa; phylum Chordata; class Mammalia; order Rodentia; family Spalacidae; genus Nannospalax; species Nannospalax galili. The sequence goes on along the minus strand of NW_008348580.1, from coordinate 2,080,950 downwards.
GTACGTGCATGTTCTTCTTGTGCCCCTCTTCTACCTTTGGGGTCATTACAACCCGCTGGGACCCTCCCTAGAGGTTTTGGCCCCAACAAGATATGGCAAATGGATGTCATTCATTTTTCTCCTTTTGGCAAGTTTAAGTGTATCCATCATATTATTGACACTTATTCCAATGTCTATTTTGTGTTGGCCTGCCCTGATGAGATGGCTTCTCATGCCATAAGGACTGTCAAATATGCCATGGTCTTCTGGGGACTCGAACCTGCATTTGGGGATGAGTAAGCACGCCGTTCGTCAGCCCATGCTGCCCCCATTCCCCGAGGACACTCAGATGCAACGGGGAGCCTAGTCAAGCTGGGACTTATTTATTGCAAGTGTTCCAAAGCTTATAAAGGCACCTGGAACTCCCCCCCCAAGAGTGTATCTTAAGGATGGTAATGCGTTGATCATGCACTCCTCAGCAGTGTGGAAGTATTCTTCAGATTTTCAAAGCAAGCCAGGCCACGTCCCCAGTAACTTCCTTTCAGACCTATGCAAGGTGGGGCTTTTAGGTCCCCACATATCCCCCATTTTATTTTTATTTTAAGGCCAGACTGACTTTATTTCATGGGTTACACACCTCATAGGTGGCTCCCTGCGGAGAGATGGCTATCTCCTTCCTCTAATCTTATGCATTTTTGCCTGTCTTAGGTTGTATCACCTCTGACCAAGCCTTGCCCATCACTGGATCATGTACCTGGACATGTGCATGTCCTGTCTTAGGGGTACTTGTCATGGGACATCTTACCTGTCTTTGGCTAAAAATGCATCATGATTAAGGGCAGCCGTGTGGGTAATGCCAGCCCATGACAGTCTTAGTCTCTGTCTAACTTGGTTAGCCAAGTGTGGGCAACCGGAGGGGGTCCTGGGGAAGTCTGTAATCATGAGGAAGTGGGCTGTGGCAGTTCCAAGGGTCCTCTGTTGCCAAATTATCTGGTAAAGACACTTAAAGATAAGCATTATCAAGAGAAACAAAGCAAGTCATGGCATAGGACAAATTGAAATACTTCTGAGATCATGTTCCTTTTAGTCAATCAGCCAGTTGTCAAAGAGGCTGACTGGCAATGAAGTCAAGGAACTGGGTCCTTTACCTCAGATGGATACAAATAAAGAGGAATATTTTCTCATGAACTATTGTCCATGGACCGTCATGCTAGTCAATCGTATCCTGGCCTATCCACTTAAGGTTTTTCACAGGCACCAATATGGGGTTTGAATCTTCTGTAGGGTAGACACACCCAAAGCCTCGACCAATGGTTAGCAATGGATCTGGTCCTTTCCATTGCCTGGTGATGCAGTCCTTCCATCTTACCCGTACCTCAGGTCTCTGCTCCTGTCATCCCCAATGCTTCTGAAACTGGGATTCCAACTGATTTTTTTGAAAATTAAGAACATTAATAGTGAATAAGGCCACACACAACAACTGTTGGTGGGGGCTTATTCACCCTTTTTGTTTTTGTAATTGAATTTTTAGGTTTTGATGGTTGCATTCTATAATGGCTTGACCTTGGGGATTGTAGGGAATTCCTGTATTGTGTTGAATTTCCCAAAGTGAAAAGAAATCTTGTAAATTTTTACTCACAAAACATGGTCCATTATCAGTTTTAATTCTTTGGGGCAATCCCAATGTAGCAAAGCACTGGAGAAAATGAGACTGAGCATATTTACACTTCTCTCCTCTATGAGTGGTAGCTCAACAGGTATGTGAGAATGTGTCGATGGACACGAAAATATACTTAAGCTTTTCAAAAGGAGCATAGTGTGTGACATCCATTTGCCATAAGGAATTGGGCTTGAGTCCCCCTGGGGTTTACCCCTGGCTGTTGCAGAAGTGGTACCTGCTGCCTCTGTATTGCCTTGCGATAAAAGCCCAGACAATCCTTGGTGCCCCCTAAGATGCTGTAAGAAGATAGGGGCTTCTCTCTCTCTAAGGAGCGTATGAGTCTGAATACTGTCAGAAAGCAATGGCCATGAGTTCCTTGAACTCACAAGTGTGAACGTATTTTTTTGGTTTCTCATCTGCCCCCGGGGAATACTACCACTGCAGCTCCAAATCTGTCCCTGTCAGTGAAAACTTTGTAGGCTTTTACTAAGGGCTCCCTCGGCCTGGGATTTGGTGAGAGCTGCTGCCGGCTGGGCTGTAGCACTCGGGGGCGGGGTGGTTACCCGGCCACCCAGGGAACAGAAGGGGTGGGGCCCCTCCATGAGCTGGGGCCCCTCCCTGAGCTGGGGCCCCTCCCCGAGCCACCTTCCCCAGGCCTTTTCAGCTGTCAGCGCACCGCCAAAGGTGGTTTTCTTTTTTTTTTTCTTTTTTTTTTTTAATGCGCCCAGCGGCCCT
>NW_008348580.1:2069474-2078014 GCF_000622305.1 Nannospalax galili | reverse complement strand
TCCAGGCTCATAGCCAATTAATTTCTCCTAATAATTTTTGTAGCTCTGTCAGGGTTATGGTGGGCTTGACAGCCATTTGTGGTTTTAAAGGATTTACTCCTTCCAAACAGAGTATGGTTCCCAGAATTTTAAAGGGAGTAATAGTCTGTATTTTATCAGTGGATACATGGAGTCCGCCTGTCTGCAGGGATCCAAGGCAGCCCCTTTAAGGGTGTACCCCTTAGGGTTATTCTAGCATTGACTTTATGCAAATCTTGCAACATTCTCCATTTTCCAGAGGCTTTCTTAATAAGAAAGACAGGTGTGTTCCATGGACTTACAGAAGGCTGGATGTGGCCCAACTGTAATAGTCCTGCACAATTTCCTTTAAAGCCTGTAGCTTTGTCTCAGGTAATGGCCACTGCTCCGCCCATACTGGCACCCCAGGGGACCACCGGATAGCTGGAACCTGAGGGGCAGTGGCCCTTAGAATTGGGGGTTGTGCTGGATAGCTTTAGTGTCAACTTGACACACCTGGGTTGAGGGAATCTCAATTAGGGAATTGCTTTCATTGGATTGGCCTGTGGCCATGTCCATGGGGAAACTTCCTGATTGCTGAGTGATGTGGGAGGGCCCAGCCCACTGTGGGTGGTGCCACCCCTGGGCAGGTGGGCCTGTGTTGCATAAGAAAGCAGGCTGAGCGGGGGCCAGGGGAGCAAGCCAGTAAGCAGCATTCCTCCATGGCCTGTGTTCCAGCTCCTGCCTCCAGGTGCCTGCCCTGAGTTCCTACCTTGGGCTCCCTGATGAACTACGACCTGGGAGATGTAAGCTGAATAAACCTTTTCCTCCCCAAGTTGGTAGTGGTCAGAGTGTTTTGTCACAGCAATGAAGAAACAACCAAGACAGGGGTGAACCTGATGCTCTTTCTTTGGGTCCCCCCTGTAATTGATATGGTGAGACAACCCTTGCATTACTGACTCAGGAAGCCTATCAGACTCTTCAAGATCCAAAAGGTCATCATAAAAGGCCTTGCTATCAGTGGTTATGCAGGCCTGTGTGTCCCCCAAAATATCTTGTCCTGTGAGGTTGGCAGATAACCCTGCCACCACCAGGGGTCACACCTCCCCTTTAGCTCCATCTGCATCCTGCCAGGTGAGCCATTCTTGAGTCTCCTCTGATGGGGTGTATCCTCCCACACCTAGGATTCAGGGCCCAGAAACTAGGTGCCATTGTGATGGGACCTCCTCCTTTCTAAGAATGGTTCTATCAGCCCCTGTGTCCACTAGGCAGCGAAACCTCCTGCCACCTATTTCAAGATCCATCTTGGGCCTTACACCAGGGATAATAGGAACTGTTCAATTCGTCATAGGCTTTTCTCCTCTCCCTATCCCTCCCCAAGGGCCTTGTAAATGTAGCCAATCATGGGGAAGTCCTCCTTTTGTCAACGGAGCTAGAGGCTGCCCCCCACTTAGTTTAAAGGCTTTCCTTCAATATCAAATCTGGATTTACATTCCTTTTGCCAATGGACCTCTTTGTGACACCGGGGGCAGGGTATAGATGGGGGTCTTTTTGATACCCCAACTCCAGGCTTAGGCCAGTTTTCTCGCTGGGGGCAATTTCTTTTAATATGGCCAGTCTGGCCACAGCCAAAACATGGGCCTTCTATCCCTCTAGGCCCCATTGTTACCTGCTGACCCAGATTAAGTGAATTAAATGCCTGGGTTAAGGCATGGGTCAGAGCTTCTGTTTGCATCTGTAAGACAGCAGCCATGGCTTTGGTTTGCCCCCTCTGGGTTCCCACCTCCTTGGAGGCAATTATCCATTGTTCCATGGGCCTGTCCTTAAGGCCAGCACAGGCTATCTTGTGATCAGCTTCCATTCCATCCCATACCAAGAGTTTAGTGAACTGCTCCCTCAATGAGGCTGGGGGTAATTTTCGTTTTAAGCTCTTCTCCACTCTGTCTATAAACTCGTAGAGGGGTTCATCAGGCTTTTGATTAATTCCTGCAAGGGGGCATTCGGTAGGCCCCTCATCCAATTTTCTCCAAGCATTTAATCCCATGACCCTGACCTGTTCTGTATATGGGGCTGGAATGCCCAACTATTGCTCCCCTGTGGCATAACAGTCACTTGAACCAGTCAACACCCCAAAAGTAATGGGGACCGGTGTATTGACACTTGCATTCCTCTCAGCATTCCTCCTTAAAGAGGGCACACCATTTAATATATATAGGGCTATGAAGGACTGTTGGCGAGGTCCAGCCAATCCTTTGTAGTACACTGCTGATGAGGCAAGCCTTGGAGGAGAATATCTACCCAGGTTGATTCCAGACCATCCTCAGCCACCGCCTTTTTTAATTCTTTCAAATCCTTCACCTCCCAGGGATACCAGGGGTCAGGGCATGCGTCTCCTGGGTTTACATTAATAGGATACGCTTCTACCTGTGGCCTCACAGAAGCCTCCTGAGCGGGGCCAGAATCCTGGAAATGAGGATGGTTTTCATGGGTTTCAGGAAGCCCTGAAGCTGGCCAGGGCATGCCCAAAGTGCTGCTTGGTACTTTGGCTGCTTTTGGATTCACTTCTGTTGCATTTCTGCCTTCTTCCTCAAACCCTTCCCATCATTCCCATGCTGGGGTTTCTGAAGGCTCATCAGGAGGTGGTGCTGAGGGCTTAAGGCTCTCAGGCTGAAAGCATACCTTTAAGGCTGAAATAATAGGGTAGAACTCCAGTGGCGGATCAACCCCCAATTGAACCTCCCTTTGTCGAGCTAGACGTTCCACATGTTCCCATGTATCCCCAGTAAAAGCATTAGCCCCAAGTAGACAGGGAGCCAAATGAATTGCCTCTGCCCAAACCTTTTGAGCTATGGGATCTGACAAATCCAATCCCCTGCTTTTAAGCATATCTCTCAGCACTTTAAGTGCTGGGTCTTCAAACTTAAAAATTGTGTTACCCATTTTTAGGGTCTTGCTTACCCTGAACCTCCTTGATTGGCCCCAATCCGTTTTTTCTTCTTCTTACTTCTTTCTTTTCTTCTTTTCACCTTCCTTCGAGCACCACATTGAGCACCAGATGCCAGGGACTCGAACCCACGACCCCTGGCGAGGTGAGGATTGGGGATGAGTAAGCATGCCGTTTGTCAGCTGATGCTGCCCCCATTACCCAGGGACACTCAGATGCAACGGGGAGCCTAGTCAAGCTGGGACTCATTTACTGAAAGTGTTCCAAAGCTTATAAAGGCACCTGGAACTCCCCCCTCCCCATCAAGGGTGTATCTTAAGGATGGTCACGCGCTGATCATGCATGCCTCAGCAGTGCAGAAGTATTCTTCAGACTTTCAAAGCAAGCCAGGCCGTGCCCCCAGTAACTTCCTTTTGGACCTATGCAAGGTGGGGCTTTTAGGTCCCCACAATGGTCCTTATGGGAATTCCTTGGCAAATAAAAACAAACAATGATCCTTGTTATGTTTCTGCTACCTTCAGCCATTTTTGCTCTGACTGGAATATTAGGCATATAACTGGTATCCCTTACAATCCTCAGGGTCAAGGGATTGTTGAACATTCCCACCAAACACTCATTAAACAAATAAAGAATATAGGGGAAGACAATGATAAAGTCCCCCACTTTAAGGACCCCAATTTTGTTATACAACAAGCTCTATTTGTATTAAACTTTCTAAAATTTGACTCCAATGGCCTCCCACCAGCAATAAAGCATTGGGGGGCGTTCACTCAACCCACTCCTGCCCCCATGGTGAGATGGAGGGACCCTTTCACAAGTGAATGGAAAGGTCCACACCTATTATTAACACAAGGGCGAGGCTATGCTTGTGTCTTTCCAGATAATCTTCCAGCCCCCATCTGGACCCTGGCCTGGAACATCAGAATTGCCTGTGATGGAAAACCTCCCTCCACAATCACTAACCCTGGAGATGGCAGCCCTGACCCTGGAGGAAGCAGCGCACCTCTCAACCACTGAGAGACCAATCTCAAAGACCACAAAAGCCACCAACCTGGGGAGGCCTCGAACATCTCTCTCTGCAAACAGAGACATTAGCTAAGCTAAGTCCTCAATCCAGAGGAAAACCTTTGTCTGTGTTCCTTATTATGTGTGCCATCACTACTGCTAACTCCTGATTTTTGGACCCTGCATTATTAAGGGTCTTGGTAATTTTGTTAAAACTTGTATTTCTCTGGTTCAGTTAGCTGTTGCCCCGCTTCCAGATCTTGCCAGGCATGTCTCTGCAAACAAGGACCCGCTGTTCCTTGCCTTACCAACCTAAAATAATAGAGATATGAAAATTAAGTCTTGAGCATAGGTGTAAAATCTTATGGAACAGCCATGCAATGGACCTGAGACAACGGCCCGACTGCCGGAGCCACAGGAAATGCCTTGTGAGATATACTCCTGTTGGCAGACTGTGAGACCGATACCTAGAACTTGCCACTCCCTAATCCCCATGGTTACCCCAGATGGGACGACCCCACTCCATTGGCTTTTATTGAATTCTCTGCCCCTTTAGAGGCCTTTGCACAGGCCAAAACTTGATACACTGCCTCTCCCTCTGCCGGACCATACCAAGGGACTCACCCTTCGAGGGCTGGTAGTCAATGACAGGTAAGATTCCCAAAAGATGGGACAACCTAAGACAGGCACAGTCCATAATGCTGGGTGTCCCTTGAGGTGGGGACAACAATGCTGAGGCAAAGAACCTCGACTCCCGCTGGTTGGCATGGAGTTGGCCCAGACTGCTCTCCACAGAACTCACCATCTTGAAGGATGGGGCCCACAATAGGGATCAATCCCTTGCCTATGCCACAACATACAGCCCCTGGACTGATATCTGTATATATTCTGAACCGTGCCTCACTCTTAAAAATGAAAAAATAGGGGGAGATGTTGTGGAAAATCTTGTGACTGATTTTGCCTTTTGCCTTACATACCTATCATGCTGGAATGCATTGCTTCCTGTTTAGAAACTGAAACTTATCATGCTAATAGGGCATCTGGCCTGCTAGAGTGTAATAGGATACTAGTCTGCCATGCTAATAAGGGATCCCATATGGTGTGTTGTGATTGGTTGTGATTGGACTATTACCCTTATATAAGCCCGTACTTTCTTGCAATAAAGCAGATCTGTGTCACTGAACCTGGTCTCCTGCATCTGAATGCGGTTAAGCTGGTGCAGACTCCTCACCAGCCCTGGGGTCCAGACCAGATGACTGATCAGAGGAACTAAGAGAGCAGGAGAGTGACCACAGCTGGAGGAGAGCAGCCACAGCAGGCAACCACAGACTGCCAGTTAGATTTTGCTGTTAGAGCCTCCAAGTTAAAAGAGCTATAACATGAAGCTCTCAATTTCAGGGAGATTGTGTTTTTCAAGTGGGTGATAAAGCATGACACTTGACCATTTTATGCTACCACAAGGAAGCCTGGGCTTGTGCACATGGGAGCTTGGCAGGGCTGGAAGAGGAAGAATGGGCAGGTAGAGGACCTCTTGATGCCTGAGGCTGGAGCGGGTCCATCTGTCACAATATACTGGCCAAAGCAAGAAATGAGACCTGCTCTGGTGCAAGGGGGTAAAATGGACTTCCCCTGTTTATGAAGGAATGGAAAAGTCACATTGCAAAGGGGCATGAAGATGGGAACAGCTGAAAATCAACTTCACATTTCCAATCTTCTGCAGTTATTGAATGCAAAAGGTAGGATTTTATCTTTCTTTAGTTTGTGCTCATACTGAGCTATATCTCTGATCCTTGCTTTTTTGAGAAAGTCTCATCATGTAGCCCAAGCTGGCTTTAAACTTAAGATCCTCCTGTCTTTGCCTTCTGAGTATACCCACGCCTGGCTAGAATTTTATTTTCAATTACAAAATAGCATACATACACAAGAAAATTCAAATAGAGTATCCAAGAGAAAACGAGTAATAGAAGTCATTCTTACTTTCGGAACAGGAACATGCATTCTTTTTAAAAATATTTTATTTATTATTTTAATTTTTTATGTGTATGCATGTATTGCCTGCATGTAGGTAAGTGCACCTGTGTCTTGAAATGCCTGTGGGGGTCAGAAGAGGCTGTCAGATCCCCTGGGAATGGAGTCATGGACAGTTGCTAGCTGCCGTGTGGGTGCTGGGATTCAAACCCGAGTCTTCTGTGAGAACAACCAGTGTTCTTAACTGCTGAGCCATCTCTCCAGCCTGGGAGCATGCATTCTAATGTAATTCTACTCTCCATATGTATACACTGCTGAGGATTTCTTGTGGCTATGTGCATTGCTATACCTGTAGTTACAGCTTCTTAGGAGGCAAAGATGGAAGGATTATTTGAGCCCAGGAGTTTGATAACAGCCTGGGTGGTTATAGTAAGACCTTGTCTCAAATTTCTTTTCTTTTTATTCTTTTTTTATTTTTAAACTTTAAAAAAATTTATTTATTTTTATTTTATGTGTATGCGTGTATTGCCTGCATGTAGGTAAGTGCACCTGTGTCATGCAATGCCCATGGAGGTCAGAAGAGGCTGTTGGATCCCCTGGGACTGGAGTTACAGACAGTTGTTAGCGGCCATATGGGTGCTGGAATTCAAACCTGGGTCTTCTGCAAGAACAACCAGTGTTCTTAACCGCTGAGCCATCTCTATAGCCCCCTCAAATTTCTTATATACCAGAAACTTGTACACAATCTTGGTACAATTTTTTTGTGTGCATTTACACACATGCAAATCCAAAATATACACTGTGCTACACTGTGTTCCTCCTACTTAACAGTATAACTAAGAGCTCTTTCTGTTGTAACAAAACCCCAAACACTCCATTATATATTATTCGTATCTAAAATAGGCGGGGCCTGATAAGATGCCTCAGATGGCTCAGTATGTAGAGGCGCTTGCAGAATTGAATTTGAGCCCCAGATCCCACAAGATGTCAGGAGAGACTTAGCTACCGATAGTTGTCCTCTATTCCACATGTGCATCTTAGTACATGTGTGCCCACACTCACACACACTCAAAATAACATTTTTAAATGAACATATATTAACTAGTCTAATAACCAGAAAAACACAATTAACAAATCACGATTAGTAAACTGTTTCTTTTAATTACTTTAAAAACTCTCCTAATGAATGATGTGCATTGCTGGAATTCATTTGACCTTATTCATACAATGTATGAATGAATAAGTAATCCATAAGTCTATTGACAGCATAATTAATATTTTTCTTGGCCGTGCCTGACTTTCTAAACTGTCTTCAAACATGGTATGAAACCCACAGATTAGAACCAACTAACAGAGTCATCAAGTGTGTTCAGAACACCAACCAGCATCTTCTGTTACTATGACAGTATCAGGCATGGAGCAGCTGGAGAGACCAGGAGAAGAGACAAGCCTCATCCTCAAAGGATTTGTCTACCCAATAGACCAATCTCCCTCAGGGGTCTGATTTGCTGACTTCCATCTTCTCCACCAATGCAGAAAACATAGAAGCAGCCAAGATGCTCACCAGGGAGGAAGGCGGACAGCTTCTGCTCCAGAGAGTAGGTACAAGAGACCAGTTGGATTTCAGAAAATGGTCCTAAGGCAGGGGAAAATCAGAGGTCAGAAATGGCATTCAGGGTCTCTATGGCTGCTCTAATCAACTCTATCAACAGCAGCTGGGCCACAGCCACGTCCTGCCTGGCCTCTCTGAACCACTGCTTCCCCTGTCATTTACTCAAAGCTAGAGATTGGTCTTAATACAGCATGGGCAGCAAGTTTTGGGTCCCAACAATCATAAACAGCAACTACGTTATAATAAAAAAGGGAGAAACCATGGTTTTAAAAAGGGGAGGAAGGCAACCCACAGGCCTCTCTCTCCAGGACCAACCCAGCTCCTCAGTGCAGTCCCCAGGGGTCTTTGGGGCCACCTTCCACCCCCATCTTCCTTTGCATCTCTGGGTGGCATGGCCAACAGAGCCCTAGACCAGCATCTTTCCTGGGCCCAGGCCAGTCCAACCCCAAATTCCTGAGGCCAAAATCTATGCTGGAGGGATGCAGACCTTAGAAGAAAGCCTGAGAGCATCTGATCCTCATCAGACTTGGGCCTCTGTGGGAAATCCTGAAGACAAAAGCAATATGGCCACTCCAATATAAAATCAAAGAGGAACCATCCTTTCATGCCCAAAATGTAAACCACAAAGATACATAAAGTTCACAAAAAGAAGCACGAGGCCAAAATCTATGCTGGAGGGATGCAGACCTTAGAAGAAAGCCTGAGAGCATCTGATCCTCATCAGACTTGGGCCTCTGTGGGAAATCCTGAAGACAAAAGCAATATGGCCACTCCAATATAAAATCAAAGAGGAACCATCCTTTCATGCCCAAAATGTAAACCACAAAGATACATAAAGTTCACAAAAAGAAGCACAGCTAAATTTGAAGGCTTGAGTCTCACACAAGAATCAGAAACTACAAAAGAAATTCACATGTCAAAATCACAGAGGAAGAATAATAACATGAAAAACCAAAATAACATATCCCCACTAAATACCAATAGTCCTCCAGAGGAGTACAATGAGAACCCCAT
>NW_008348580.1:2067220-2068809 GCF_000622305.1 Nannospalax galili | reverse complement strand
TACAACTGACTGATCAATGCAAACTATGAAAGCCAGAAGAGCCTGGACCAAGGTATTTCCATTTCTACATGACAATAGATGCAAGCCCAGAATAATTTACTCAGCAAAAATGTCCATTATAGTTGAAGAGGAAAGAAAACTCTTCCATGACATATATATGCTGAAAGAATTCATGTCCACAAAACCAGCCTTTCAGAGAGCTCTGGAAGCAATACAAAGAGCTGAAGAAAGGAATGAATATACCTGAGGGGTTGCAGAAAGAAATTCAATGAAGGCATAACTGTGGAAAAGTACTGCTACATCATGAATGTAAATAGAAATAAAAATGACAGGATTCAATACTCATCTTTCATTAATAACTTTAAATATTAATGGACTGAACTTCCCAGTCAAAAGACACAGACTAGGTGAATGAGTTCAGAAACAAAACCCATCTTTTTGTTGTCTGCAAGAGACCCATCTCACTTTCAAGGACAGACACTATCTTTAAGTGAAAGGATGGAAAAAAATATACCAAGCAAATGGTACTAAGAAAAAAGCAGGTGTAGCAATTCTAATATCTGACAAAATAGTCATTAAACTAAAACTAATCAGAAGAGATAAAGAAAGCCACTGCATTCTGATCAAAAGAAGAATAAATCAAGATGATGTTACAATCATGAACATATATTCACCAAACTCTGGTGCACCCAACTTCATAAAAACAATACCATAGGACTTTAAGACCCAAATTAATTCCAACTCATTATGGTAGGGGACTTCAATACCCCACTGTCTCCATTAGATAGGTCAACAGGGCAGAGAGTTAACAGAGAGGTATCTGAATTAAACAATATCAACTATCAAATGGACTTAACAGACATCTACTGAGTATTCCACCCAAGTACCAAAGGACATACCTTCTACTCAGCACTCCATGGAACCTTCTCCAAAATCAACAATATACTGGGGCACAAAACAAACCTCAACAAATACAAAAAGATTGACATAAGTACATACATTCTATCAGACCACAATGCAATAAAGCTTACAATCAACACCCGAAGAAGCCCAAATCACCACATGAACACATGGGGCCTCTTGAACACACCTGAATGATGAATGGGTCAAAAGAGAAATTAAGAAAGAAATAAAAGTATTCCTGGAACTAATTGAAAAGGACAATACAACACAAAAAAAAACCTTTGGGACACACTTAAAGCTGTCCTTAGAGGGAAGTTCATAGTTTAAGAAATAACAAAAACCAGAGTGGAAATTAATGAAATAGTAACAAAGAAAACAATACAAAGAATCAATGAATCTAAGAGCTGGTTCTTTGAAATCTAAACAAGATAGACAGACCCTTAGCCCAGTTAACCAAAAGAAAGAAAGAAAGCAAATCCAAATCAACAAAATCAGAGATGAAAAGGGAAGCATCACAACAGACAACAAAAAGATACAGAACATTGTAAGGGAATACTTTAAAAACCTATATGCTACTAAATTTGAAAACTGAAAAGAAATGGATGGATATCTAAAGGCATGGGAACCACCAAAACTATACCAAGGAGAAATCAATATCTTAAACAGACCCATAACAGAAAAAGACG
>NW_008348580.1:2066026-2066581 GCF_000622305.1 Nannospalax galili | reverse complement strand
AAGAGATGCCAAAAATTCCACCAGAAAACTCCTAGAAATTATTAACAAGTTCAGTAAAGTGGCAGGTTACAAAATTAACCCACAGAAGTCTTTAGCCTTTCTATATACCAGTAATAAGCAATCAGAGAAAGAACACATGGAAACACTCCCCCTCACAATAGCTGCAAAAATATCTCAGAATAAACCTGATCAAAGACATTAAAGAGCTCTACAATGAACATTTTAAATCATTAAAGAAAGAGATTGAGGAAGACAGCAGAAGATGGAGGGACCACCCATGCTCATGGATTGGAATAATTAATATTGTGAAATTGACCATCCTACCAAAAGTCATTTATAGATTCAATGCAATGCCAATCAAAATTTCCATGACATTTTTCACAGAATTGGAAAAAACCATCCTAAGATTTACATGGAAGCACAAAAGACCTTGGATAGCTAAAACAACCCTGAGAAATGCCAGGGGGAGGATTATTATACCAGATTTTAAGCTGTATTACAGAGCCATAGTCATAAAAACAACATGGTACTGGCACAAAAATAGATGCCTAGATT
>NW_008348580.1:2063599-2065790 GCF_000622305.1 Nannospalax galili | reverse complement strand
CTCAATGTGAAGCATGAGACACTGAAACTATTAGAAGAAAACTTTCAGAAAAACCTACAAGATATAGGCGTAGGAAAGGATTTTCTAAACCTAAAATCAATTGCTCAGGAAACAAGGTCAAGAATCAACAAATGGGACCTCATTTAACTAAAAAGCTTCTGTACATCAAAGGAGGCAACCAGGGAAGTGATCAGAAAACTCACAGAATGGGAGAAAATCTTCACCAGCGACACATCTGACAGAGGTTTAATATCCAGAATATATAACAAACTCAATAAACAGAGAATAAAGACAAGAAGCAACCCGATTAAAAAATGGACTAAGGGGTTGAACAGAGAGTTCTCAAAAGAAGTAAAGATGGCTATGAACATCTTGAAAGATGTTCAACATCACTAATAACTAGGGAAATGCAAATTAAAACCACTTTAAGATTTCACCTTACCCCAGTCAGACTGGCTAAGATCAAGAAAACAAATGATACCAAATGTTGGAGAGGATGTGGGGAAAGGGGAACACTCATCCACTGCTGGTGGGGCTGCAAACTGGTTCAGCCCCTATGGAAAGCAGTGTGGAGAACTCTAAAAAAGTACAAATGAACCTTCCATTTGACCCAGTTATACCACTCCTTACCATATACACAAAGAACTCATCCTATTGCAGAGACACTTGTACATCCATGTTTGTTGCTGCTCTTTTCACAATAGCTAAGAGATGGAAGCAATCTAAGTGTTCCTCAATTGATGGGTGGATAATGAAAATGTGGTTCATTTATACAATGGAGTTTATTCAGCAATAAACAAAGATGAAATCATGAAATTTGCAGGTAAATTGATGGAACTAGAAACTGATATACTAAGTGAAGTAACACAGACTCGGAAAAAAAATCAACACATGTTCTCCCTCATATGTGAATCCTAGAACCAAACCCTGATAAGTGAGTATGTATCCAGACCTAACTACAGGAACCAGGATAATGGAAAGGAAACAGGGAGGGAAAGGAAAAGAAAGAACCTGAAAGAGAACAGTAGGAGACAGGCGTTAATAAGGGAGATAGGGATGTAAATTGGGTTAGTTTAAGGGAGGGTGGAGGAAGGGTATACAAGGATCCTGTGGGATAAGGGGAAAGAAGGAGCTGAAGAGAGGTTGGACCATAGGAGAAGCGTGTTATTAAGGAAGAAATGGGGGAAATTGGGTCACCATAAGTAGGAAAACTATGGTGGAGGGGTGAGACAATGTGAGAGATAAATAATGCCCAGCTAGTTGTGAAAACCAGAGGGAACCATATTACTCCTACAACCTACTGACAAATCACACATAGCAGATCAAGAAATATATGTCTTGGTAAGGTTTATCTGAGAACAACTGGTCTTTGCCCAAGATTTATCTACATGACACACAGTAATTAAAAATACCAGACTGGTGGAACTAACCTTCTTGGATGTCTAACAGACATACTTTGAGGCCTATAATAATTTGGTCAGAGGGACATAAAGGACAGTTTTCGCTCCTTGCCTTCCTGGGTCGACTAGTTCCATGGCCTATGAGCATCTCTCTCAAAATGTCCTGTAATGGTGGTGGGTCACCTGTCCTCTTGATCAAGGAGGCTGAGGAGACCCCACCGGATGGACTTGAACCAGTGTCCAGTCTACATAGAGGAGGGACAACACAGAGGATTCATTTCCTCCATGGTTCCAAGCGAAGCCAGCCATGGTCAAGCAGGACCTTTGACTTATCTTCACATAAGCAGAAATGGTAAAAGAAAGGAGCCACGTGCTCTTCCCAAGCCCATGTGACCCCTGAGGAACAGATCCTCAAAAGACCTTAAGAGTCAAAATAATTTGGTTTATCTGGGCCTACTCTGTGGCCTTAAACACCCAAAAGGAAAGCATAACCAAAGATTAAAGGGGTCAATATAATTTCTTAAGAGTCCATATGCATAGCTAAAGGCTACATAACAAGTAACAATGCCAGATAGGAGATACCTTCTTTTGAGTTGTTGGCCAGGGTAAACAAAGGGACTCCCAGATAGTAACCCAGCATAGAACTGGGAAAATGAACAGCAGACCCTAACCTTATCTAAAGGAGTATTGACAACTGATTGCTGCTAGAACAGGAAGAGCTGACCCTCCTAAAACAAAGACCTCTAGATAGGCTGACTAGATTCACCAGAAGGGCAAGTAGTGGGGATTGG
>NW_008348580.1:2063241-2063514 GCF_000622305.1 Nannospalax galili | reverse complement strand
ATCTGGGAAGTGGGTGTATAGTTGAATGAGATGGTTTGGGATGTTCTGTGTTGTATACACACACAAAAAATTCATCAAATTTTAAAAAATGTATTATATTTAAGGAGGAAGCATGGAAATTTACATCATGCTAATTAGTAGAG
Source organism: Nannospalax galili (assembly GCF_000622305.1). Taxonomy (NCBI): domain Eukaryota; kingdom Metazoa; phylum Chordata; class Mammalia; order Rodentia; family Spalacidae; genus Nannospalax; species Nannospalax galili. The sequence continues at coordinate 2,063,371 of NW_008348580.1, read as the reverse complement.
GTGATAAACATTACCATTGAAATCTACCTGATGACTTCAGAGACATACACAGGTGCCAAGGATCCAAATGCAACTGATTATGACTAGTAATAATCAGATACATACAGATTAGAGATGCATGCACCAACAT
>NW_008348580.1:2059310-2062946 GCF_000622305.1 Nannospalax galili | reverse complement strand
ATCTACCTGATGACTTTATATCCATGCTCAGATGCAAAGGAGCTCAGAAAGCAACCAACTATCACTAGTAATAATCAGATATATAGATATTAGAAATGCATGTGCAAACATCTTAATGTCAATTGCATTGAAAATGAATTTTTCTGTATGAAACTGTGTATTTTAATAATGAAATGGAGATCTTTTTTAAAGGTTAAAACCTCACTTAACTTTATATCTTATAGGGTTTATACTGAGTACAATATTGTATAACTGTAATAATTCAACTGTAAACCTAAAATTTTAGAGCCGATTCTGAAAAAGATGCATCTTAGCTCAGAAAATTGTTATTGAATGTTGCAGGTTCTCCTCAGGCTAGCTGTGAAGACCCTGACCTGGATCAGGTCCCCCACCGATTTGGGGGGCAAGAGGTGCAGAGTCACAACACACACAGACCCTGGGAGTCAGGTAGGAGCAAGCAGTAGGCGAGGTGCTGCAGGCTTGTTTAATGCAGGAGGGGGCAGGCCTTATATTTTCCTTTTCTCTGTCCCCAAGTACCTTTAGTCAGCGTATTGTTTTCTGATTGGTCCACACCACGCAGTCTGTCAGCAGTCACTGGCCTCCCGAGCAGGGTACCGAGGCGTGGGCTCCTTTTGGTGGGCTATTTGCGGACTAAGAAGTGAAGTGAATTCTGGCTGAATCCCAGGGCTCTGAGTCCGTGCCATCTTTGGAGGTCTCCTGCTACAATTGAATATGTCAATGTTGTTGTAATGAAATGCTTCTTCGAAGTGTGTGGTTATTAAATAAATAATTAACAAAAAAAAGGGAGGAAGGGAGGACTACTCTCCAAAATGCAAAATTTTCCTTAGATTTCTTTCTATCATTTGCACACATTTTGTCAAGTCCAAATGTAATTCTGAATGAGATAGGTAGTCTCTACTCAGGCCTTGATCTAATGGCCTATGCCATTAAAGCACTGGTTCCCCTGAAGGGCCATTGCTGAGGGTGGTGCCAGTTGCTGGTGAAGCTTCTCAGTTGGCTATTTTCTCAATCTCATCCAAATCATCCATGTCCAATCTCTCTATCTTATTAAAATGTGCCTTGATTCTTTGAGGATGTTCATGCCGTGCTTGCTGTCCACCAGGTCCACTGCCAGACCCCTCTTGCCAAAATGGCCTGTGCTCCCTATCTGGTGTAGGTAGGCCTCATTGTCTGGGTTCCTGTCCTTATCCACGAGAAGATCAAAATTGATGATGACAGAAGCTTGCCTTGCCAGCACGCACACAGACCAGAAGCTCAAAATCCCACAGGCACACATATCGGTGGTCCCTAGAGCCTTCTCTTTTTCCCTAGGAAGCTGGCTCAGTCGCCGCAGCCCTCTGCTCCACCATCGTTTCTCCACTCAGCAGAGCCAGCTCTGCTGTTTCGCAGGCATGGCAGAAGATCGTGGCTTGAGCGATGGTGATGGCATCATACAGGTTGCACAGGGCCTGTAATTTCTCCTGTTATTGCAAAGGACATATAATACTGCTTGATGGTGTCCAATGTCTCCTTCTCACCCTTCAGTTTAATAATGTGGGGGTCTGGAACCACTTTCTGGGCAAACTTCCACACTGAGTCTTCAAAGGTGGCAGAGAAAAGCAGCATCTGGCAGTTTCTGGGCTGCATCCTCTGGAGGCAGATGCTCTGGTCTTGGTGGCCCTGAGTAGCTATCATCACAGAACAAACCTCAGCCTCATCTAGAACAAACACCTTGATCTTCTTGGGGTCAATGAACTTGAGCTTGGAGCACCAGTCCAGGACCGTCCCAGGGGTGCCAATGACAGTCTGCTCACTGATCTTCTGACCTCTTTCCAACTTATTGCCTGGGAACAGCATAAGGAAGCCTCAGTTCCAGATGAAATTTGCCCATCTGCTCAATCACTTTCCCTGTTTGAAGTGCCAGCTCCTACTTTGGGGACAGGCACAGACACTGAGGGTATTTATCTGATGGCTCCACTCTGCTGAGCATGGCCAGGACAAAGGCAGCAGTCTTCCTAGTACTAGACTGAGACTGGGCGATCAGGTTCTGTTGTTCAGCACCCATCATGGGCAACTCGTTCTGTACCTCAGATGGCCGATGGAAGCCCATGGGATAGACTCCCTGGAGAAGCTGTGGTTTCAGGAGAAGCTCTTCAAAAGACTTCACTGAGTAGAGGGGTAGTTTGGATCTCACTGAACGACTTCCACTTCGTTTGCACATCCAGAAGGTTGCTTCTGATAAAGACTGGGCAGCGCTGTCTCCTGTGTAGTACTGGTTTTGTGAACACCGTTGGTGTCTGGCTTGACTTTCTCATCTTTGATCTGCCAACTGTTCATTGACTTGTTGGAGGCCTCCTGCCCATCCACAGCCAGGGCCTGTGGGTCCAGGCCACATCCTGGCCAAGGGCCACTTGTGAACCACTCGGCCTCACTGCACCAAAGTCAGTGCAGAGTCCGGCCCCGACCAGGCAGCATGCACGCAGACCAGAAGCTCAAAATACATGATTTTTTTTTGGTATTTATTTATTTATTTATTTATTTAATAACTATGGGGCACTGAGTATATGTATGTGTACCACATGCCTGCAGTCAGAAGAGGGCATCAGAGCCCCTGGAACTGGAGTTATAGACTGTTGTTAGTCACTATGTGGATGCTGGGAACTGAACCTGGGTCTTTTGTAGGAGCAGCCAGTGCTCTTAACCACTGAGCAACCTCTCCAGTTGCAGCCAGCCATGCTCAGTTTTATACAGTGCTGGGCATCAAACCCAGGCTTTTGTGCATGCTAGGCGTGTAAGGCAAGGACTCTGCCAACCCAGCCATATCCCCAGCCCCAAGACCATCCTTTCAGGTGAAGGGAGTGTGAATGGGGACTCTAGCTCTTGTTTGTTTGTTTGCTTGCTTGCTTGCTTGCTTGTTTGTTTGTTTGTTTGAGACTGGGTCTCCTATGTAGACTGGGCTGGCCTTGAACTCACAGAAATACACCTGCTTCTGCCTCCTGGCATTACAGACCACCTAGCTCAAAGTGCCTCCAACTTTGTGTCGTCGTACAGTGTTTTCTCTTTACCTGTCTGGGTGTCTCTCGGTACACAAGACTCAAGGCTCGGCTCAGTCTGTGCTTACAGCTTTATTCTCTCTGGGACCCAATCTCTGGGACTCAGTCTCTGACCCGATCTCCCACTATTAAGAGAAGGCTAGGATATTTTTATACCATGGGGGTAGTGGTAAAAGCTTTGGCTGTTAGATGCTTTGTGAGGCATTCTATTTACATGTGGAAGTGGATTTCTGCCAGACAGTTGTCTGCTAGGAAAATTACAGGAAGGCATGGTATCTTTTCAGAGCCAAAGGCCATGTTTATGTCAGGGCATTTGTGGCAGCCACTTCAAAGGGAGAGACAGGAAAGATGCCAGAAAGCACCTTGCTATGAAAAGGAGCCCGCGGCACATTCCCCAAGCTGCATGAGCTGTCTGGTGTGAAGGGGCTTCAACTTTTGCATAACAGAGGTCTCCCAACAAATAACCATATAATTAGAAGAAGCATTTCATTGCAACAGCATTGATATATTCAATAACAATTTCCAGAGCTAAGATGCATCTCTTTCAAAATTGGCTGTAAATTTTTACTTTTGCAGTTGAAAT
>NW_008348580.1:2057504-2058925 GCF_000622305.1 Nannospalax galili | reverse complement strand
AGTTCTATGCTGGGTTACTATCTGGGAATCCCTTTGGCCACCCTGGCCAACAACTCAAAAGAAGGTATCGCCTGTCTGGCATGGTTGCTTGTTATGTAGCCTTTAGCTATGCATACGGACTCCTATGAAATTATATTGGCCTCTTTAATCTTTGGTTATACTTTCCTTTTGGGTGTTTAAGGCCATACAGTTGGTCCAGATAAGCTGATTTATTTTTACTCTTAAGGTCGTTTGAGGATCTGTTCCTCAGGGGTCACATGGGCTTGGGAGGAGCCTCTGGCTCCTTTCTTTTACCACTTCCACCTATGTGAAGATAAGTCAAAGGTCCTACTCAACCATGGTTGGCTTTGCTTGGAAGCATGGAGGAAATGATTCCTCTGTGTTGACCCTCCTCTTTGTAGACTGGACACTGTTCAAGTCCATCTGGTGGGGTCTCCTCAGCCTCCTTGATCAAGAGGACAGGTGACCCACCACCATTACAGAACATTTTGAGAGATGCTCATAGTCCCCTGGAACTAGTTGACCTAGGAGGGCAAGGAGCAAAAAGTGTCCTTTATGTCCCTCTGACCAAATTATTATAGGCCTCAAAGTATGTCTGTTAAACACCCAAGAAGGTTAGTTCCACCAGTCTGGTATTTTTAATTACTGTGCGTCATGTAGCTAAATCTTGGGCAAAGACAAGTTTTTCTCAGATATACCTTACCTAGACCCCTATAAGACATAAAATTAAATGAGGTTTTAAACTTTAAAAAGATCTCCATCTTATTATTAAAATACAAAGCTTTGAAGAAATTATTATTATTATTATTTTTTTACACCCATATCTGCTATGTATAATTTGTCAGTAGGTCGTAGGAGTAATATGGTTCCCTCTTGTTTTCAAAACTACCTGGGGATTGTTTATCTCTCGCATTGTCTCACCCCTCCATCATGGTTTTCAGACTTAAGGTACCCACATTTCCCCCCCTTTTCCCTTACTAACAGCCTTCTCCTATGGTCCTACCTCTCTTGAGGTCATTTTTTCCCTTTACCCCCTAGGTTCCTTGTATATCCTTCCCTCCCCCATCCCTTAAACTAACCCAGTTTTTATCCATATCTCCCTTATTAAGGCCTGTTTCCTACTGTTCTTCTCTTCTAGATTCTTTCTTTCCCTCCCTGTTTCCTTTCCATTGTCCTGGTTCCTGTAGTTATGTCTGGATACATACTCACTTATCAGGGTTTGGTTCTAGGATCCACATATGAGGGAGAACATATGTCAATTTTTTTTTCTGAGTCTGTGTTACTTCTCTTAGTTTAACAGTTTCTAGTTCCATCAATTTTCATGCAAATTTCATGTTTCATCTTTCTTTACTGCTGAGTAAAACTCAATTGTGTAAATGTACCACATTTTAATTGTCTTCTTTTCAGTTGAAAAACACTCA
>NW_008348580.1:2056050-2057163 GCF_000622305.1 Nannospalax galili | reverse complement strand
GTCTTGGTTCTCTGTTTTTTGAGTTTGTTATATATTCTGGTTATTAACCTCAGTCGGATGTGTCACTGGTGAAGATTTTCTCCCATTCTGTGGGTGTTCTGTCCCTTGGTTGCCTCCTTTGATGTACAGAATTTTTTAGAAGCTTTTTAGTTTAATGAGGTCCCACTTGTTAATTCTTGCCCTTGTTTCCTGGGCTATTGGTGTCCGGTTTAGAAAGTCCTTTCCTACACCTATATCTTGTAGGTTTTTCCCAATGTTTTCTTCTAAGAGTTTCAGAGTTTCAGGCTTTACATTGAGGTCCTTGATGCATTTGGAATTGACTTTTGTGCAGAGTGAAAGATAGGGGTTTAGTTTCATTCTTCTACATGTGGAGATCCAGTTTTGCCAGCACCATTTGCTGAACATGTTGTCTTTTCTCCAGTTAATGTTCTTGGCCCCTTTGTCATATATCAGGTGGCTGAAATTGCATTTACTCATATTTGAGTCTTCAATTTTTTTGAATTAATCTATGGGTCTATTTTTGTGCCAGTACCATGTTGTTTTTATGGCTATAGCTGTGTAATACAGCTTGAAATCTGGTATAGTAGTCCCCCCGTGCTTGCTCTTAATGCTCAGGGTTGTTTTGGCTATCTGAGGTCTTTTGTGCTTCCATATGAATCTTAAGATAGTTTTTTCCTATTCTGTGAAAAATGTCCTGGGGATATTGATTGGCATTGCGTTGAATCTATATATGAGTTTTGGTAGGATGGTCATTTTCACAATATTACTTCTTCCAATCCATGAGCATGGGAGGTCCTTCCATCTTCTGATGTCTTCTTCAATCTCTTTCTCTAAAGATTTAAAATTTTCATTGTAGAGCTCTTTAATGTTTTTGGTCACATTTATTCTGAGATATTTTATTTTTTTTTACAGCTATTGTGAAGGCAAGTGTTTCCATGTGCTCTTTCTCTGATTGCTTGTTATTGGTATATAGAAAGACTATAGACTTTTGTAAGTTAATTTTGTAACCTGCCACTTTACTGAATGTGTTAATAATTTCCAGGATTTTTCTGGTGGAATTTTTGGCATCCCAGATTTAATATCACATCATCTGCAAAAAGGGATAATTTGATC
>NW_008348580.1:2053872-2055445 GCF_000622305.1 Nannospalax galili | reverse complement strand
GCTGTAAATCCATCTGGTTCTGGGCTTTTTTTAGTCGGGAGGTTTTGTATTACTGTTTCAACTTCTTTTTGTGTTATGAGTCTGTTTAAGCTGTTAATCTTTTCTTGGTATAGTTTTGGTGGTTCCCTTTAGATATCCATCCATTTCTTTTAGGTTTTCAAACGTAGTAGCACATAGGTTTTAAAGTATTCACTTATAATGCTCTGTATATTTCTGGTGTCTGTTGTGGTGTTTCCCCTTTCATCTCTGATTTTGTTGATCTGGAGGTGCTCTTTCTTTCTTTTGGATAACTGGGCTAGTGCTCTGTCAATCTTGTTTATCTTTTCAAAGAATCAGCTCTTGGATTCCTTGATTCTTTGTATTGTTTTTGTAATTTCAGTTTCATTAATTTCTGCCCTGATTTTTGTGATTTCTTCTTGTCTGCTGCTTATGGGTTTTGTTTGCTGTTGCTTTTCAAGTGTGTTGAGTTGCAACATTAAGTCATTTATTTGTGTTCTTTCCGATTTTTTGATGTAGGCACTTAGAGCTATAAACTTCTCTAAGGACTGCTTTCAGCGTGTCCCAGAGGTTTTGTCATGTTGTATTGTCCTTTTCATTTAATTCCAGGAATACTTCTATTTCTTTCTTAATTTCTCTTTTGACCCATTCATCATTCAGGAGTGTGTTGTTTAATCTCTATATGTTCATGTGGTGATTAGGGCTTCTATATGTTCATGTGGTCTGATAGAATGCATGGAATTATTTCAATCTTTTTGTATTTGTTGAGGATTGTTTTTTGCCCCAGTATATGGTCGATTTGGGAGAAGGTTACATGGGGTGCTGAGTAGAAAATGTGCCCTTTGGTGCTTAGGTGGAATACTTGGTAGATGTCTTTTAAGTCCATTTGCTATATGGTATTATTTAATTCAGATGTCTGTTAACTCTGCCCTGTTCAGCTAACTAATGGAGACAGTGGGGTATTGAAGTCCCCTACTATTAATCAGTTGGGGTTAATCTGGGTCTTAAAGTCCTATAGTATTGTTTTTATGAAGTTGGGTGCACCAGAGTTTGGTGAATATATGTTCATGATTTTAATATCTTCTTGATTCATTGTTCCTTTGATCTAAATGAAGTGGCCATCTTTGTCTCTTCTGATTAGTTTTAGTTTAAATTCTATTTTTTTCAGATATTGGAATCACTACGCCTGCTTTTTTCTTAGTGCCATTTGCTTGGTATATTTTTTTTCCATCCTTCCACTTTGAGATTGTGTCTGTCCTTGAAAGTGAGATGGGTTTCTTTCAGAAGACAAAAAGATGGGTTTTGTTTCTTAATCCAGTCACCTAGTCTGTGTCTTTTGACTGGGGAATTCAGTCCATTAACATTTAAAGTTATTAATGAAAGATGAGTATTGAATCCTGTCATTTATATTTCTGTTTACATTCTTGATATAGCTGTACTTTTCCACAGTTATACCTTCATTGGATTTCTTTCCTCAATCCCTTGGGTATAGTCATTCCTTTCTTCAGCTCTTTGTATTGCTTCCAGAACTCTCTGATGGGCTGGTTTTGTGGACATGAGTTCCTTCAGCCTCTTA
>NW_008348580.1:2037855-2053184 GCF_000622305.1 Nannospalax galili | reverse complement strand
TAGCTCTTTTCTGAACTCATTCAGAAGTTTATCCCTATCTTCCTTCCGTTCTTTGGTTTCCTTTTTTGTGTGTTCTTTATATTTACTGAATTCTTTTATCATGTTTATAATTGTTCTTTTGAGTTCCATGTCCTGCATTATCTCTAGGCGGTTCTCATTGTACTCCTCTAGAGGACTATTGGTATTTGGTGGGGATATGTTATTTTGGTTTTTCATGTTATTATTCTTTCTCTGCAATTTTGACATGTGAATTTCTTTTGTAATTTCCGACTCTTGTGTGACACTCGGGCCTTCAAGTTTGGTTCTGCTTCTTTTTTTGAGCTTTATGTGTCTTTGTGGTTTACTTTTTGGGTATGAAGAGCTGGTTCGTCTAAGCTTCAGTGGCCGGATTGATTTTGTCTTCAGGAGTTCCCACAGAGGCCCAATTCAGATGAGGGTCAGATGTTTTCAGGCTTTCTCCTAAGGTCTAGATCCCTCCAGGAATGATTTTGGCCTCTGGAATTTGGGGGTTGGACTGGCCTGGGAGCCTGGCACAGGAAAGATGCTGTCTAGGGCAGCTGGTGGCCATGTCTCCCAGAGATGCAAAGGCAGATGGGGCAGAAAGAGGCCCCAAGGACTCCTGGGGACTGCACTGAGGAGCTGGGTTCATCTGGATGTGAAGGATCAGGAAGAGGAAAGATCAGCCCCCATGTCCCAGAAAGAGGCTGGTGAGTGGTGCAGACCCAGGGAAGTGAGGGAGGTGTGGGCGGGGCCAGCCCCAGAAGCAGTGCTCCTGGGGCCCAGGGAAGGCACTACTTTTTTTCTGAATGAAAAGCATCAGGAAGCAGTATTGGTTACCCAGGTGTCTGGGGCCCCAAGATAAGGAATAGGGCAGGACCGAAACTTGGAGGAGAGAATAGTGGGGGAGATAGGAGGGTGAATGTGGCTGGAGGAATCAAGGCCTGGAGGGCCGATGGACTTACCCCGGAGAGAGGCCTGTGGGTTGGAGAGAGGGCCTGTGGGTTGGAGAGAGGCCTGCGTGGGTCCTGTAGGCCCAGGGAAGCAGAAGGAGGTGACTTTTTTTTGGTCTTTTTGAGATAGGGTCTCCCTGTAGCCCCAGCTGTCCTGGAACTCACTATGTAGACCAGGCTGGCCTTGAACTCACAGAGATCCACCTGCCTCTGCCTTGCGAGTGCTGGGATTAAAGGCGTGTGCCACCACACCGGGCTCAAAATACGCTTTTAAAATTTAAAATAGTTACTAAGTATGTGTACCATGATTTATTCAATCATATCCACTGTTGGATATAGGTTATGTCTAATTTTTCTTGTTACAAAAAAAGTGTTGCAGGGACTGGTGATGTAGTTCTACTGGTAGCGTGCATGTCTAGCATGCACAGAGCCGTGAGTTGATCCCCAGTACCATATAAACTCGACATGGTAATGCACACCTATAATCCCAGCACCTGGGAAATGGAGGCAAGAAAAGTTCAAGGTCAGGGACATAATGAGTTTGAGGTCAACTTGGGCTGCACAAGAAGTTTTTTTTTTTTTTTTTTTTTTTTTTTAAAGTGCTTCAGCCAGTTGGGGTAGGGCATGCCTCAGTTATCTCAAAGCCTTTGAGAGGAAACTGGCACTGATTCTAACCACTCCAACAGCTTATCAAAATACCTGAAAGCAAATCCTGAATTCAAGCTCTCCTGTCCATGCCTCTTCTTTCCAGGTGACTGAGAGAAGGACAAAAGCCTTAGGTGACTATTTCTTACACTTCCCAATGCCTTAGCATCACCTTGGTGGCTCCTCATGTTATTTTACCCTGCCCTGTACCTCACATTATTGATTCTCTTAGGTGAGTTTTGCATAGGTTGTAGGAGCACTGTCTAAGGATTACTGGCTCATTTTAGAGACAGTTTCAGTTTCAAAGACAATACTTAAAATAAAAAAAGATTAGGGAGTCTGGGATGTAGCTCAGTTTGTAGAGTGCTTAACTGACATGCATAGAGCCTTGGGTTCGATCCCCAGCACTGCGTAAGCCTCAGCAAGGTGGCACACGCCTACAATCCCAGCACTCAGGTGTCATTCTTGGTTGCATAGTGAGTCTGAGGCCAGCCTGGGATATATGGAACCCTGAGTCAAATAAAAAAAAAAATAGGAGCCTGACACTTCATTTTTGTCACTCAAAGAGGTAATTGAATTTTGGGCCAATTGAATTTGGGACTAATTGAATGTTTCTCACATGAACTAAATTTACCAGAGAACCTAGAATATAATACCAGTAACTCACTAGCCAAGAACTAAATACCTTTCAAATCACCCAATTTTACACAAAGCTGTTATGATTGTGGACAGGCACATATGGCTGCATTTGAATTTTCTCTTGGATTAGAGAGCTTTACAGTATACAAGCACATAGAGAACCTGAGGCCACCTGGGTGAACTCTTTCATTTTGTGTATAAAGACACTGGGCGGTCTTCTCTAAAGTGACAGAGATATGACTGAAACTCGGGTCTATCAACTCTTTAAAATTGCTAGTTTTCTCCTGAAATTCTGCATTGCTCAGTCCAGTCAAAGCCTTTTGGCTGTGCATTGTCTCATGACGCAGCAGCAGCAGAGGAGGAAATGCATTTTGACACATATGAATTGCACAGATTGGTGGGGTCCACATGATATTTCCATACTTGCTTACATTGTGCATCAACCATATCCATCCACTCATCTTCTTCTAGGGTCTCCCTTCTTCTCTCCCTAGTAGCCTTCCTGTCCCTAAATGTCTCTCTTAACTTCTTTGTCTCTGTGGTCCACTGTTCCATTCCATATATCCACAAGACTGACAAGAACATGTGGTATTTCTTTCTGTTTGGCTTGTTTCACTCAGCACAGTGTTCTCCAGTTCCAACCAGGTTGTTGCAAATGACATGATTTAATTATTTTCTTAATGGCTAAGTAGTATTCTACTGTATAAACATACCACATCCTTTTCGTCCATTCATTGCTGTAAAGGGCATCTTGGTTGGCTCCATATTTTGGCTCTTAGTGCCCCTTCCTGACTGCACTTCACTGGAGGCGGGAAACCTAAGGACTGATTCTTTAGGTGAAACTAGTGGGCAGGATGGTGCCTCTGGCAGAAGAACTTATGCTGTGTGTCTCTGAGCTGTGTGGCAAGAATTATTCTGTGAATCCCCCTACCCTACTTCTGTGCTGAGATCAGAGAGAAGGCAAGATGTGCATCCTTGTAAGACTTTTCACACTTCCTGAGTCTGTGCCGTGCGGGCCAGGCTGCTACTTTCCACATCTGTCTAAGCTAGATGTCATTTATCCATTATTGTATATCCATTTGTTTATCCAAATTTGGTTTCAAGATAACTTTGTGGACAACCACTTTGGGGCATCCAGCCAATGTAAAAGAGGAGATGTGTTTGCAATTCTGTATCTAAGTAAATTTGTCTAAAAGCAATTCTAGCTGTTCACAGTATGTGCTGCCTGGAATCCCAATACTCGGGAAGCTGAGGCAGGAAGATCACTTCAAGTCTGAGACCAACCTGGGCTGTAGCAAGTTCTAGGCCAGACTGAAATGCATTGCAGAGGAAGATCCTGTTTCAAAAAAAAATTGTAAAACTAATGTCCAGTGACTAGGGATCATATTGGGGAACAACTGTTCTCCATGCTTATGAGTCAGGGCTGCTGCCGAGCACTGGTTTCTCTCAGGGCTGGGCTTCCACACAGCAGTCCAGTTACAGCATGCTGGCTTCTGATGGGCAGGGATCCCTCCCTTCTTTCCATTATACTGCCAGTCACTTCATTTATGTTTGTGTGTTATTTTCATTATGGTGAGAAAGCATGTGAGGGAAAAGTCAGTTTAAAGGAGGAAACTTGGGGCTGGAGAAATGACTTAGTGGTTAAGAGCGCTGACTGCTCTTGCAGAAGACCGGGTTCAATCCCCAGCATCAACATGGTGGCTAACACCTGTCTGTAACTCCAGTTCCAGGGGACCCAACACTATCTTCTGGCCTCTATAGACATTGCATGCCACAGGTGCACTCATACGCATGCAGGCAAAACACTCTTACACATTAAGTAAAAAATAAAGAAATCAAAGGAAAATTTAAAAATAAATAAAATAATGAGCCCCATAGGCTTATGACCATGTCATAATAAAAATGTATTTTTTATTATGACATGGTCATTACATTTTTATTATTTTTTTGAGACAGGGTCTCATTACCTCTGGTTGGGTTGGTACTTGCTATGTAGGCCAGGACTCAAAATCAGAGATCTGCCCGCCTCTGCCTTTCAAGTGCTGGAATTAAAGACATGTGCCACCACTCCCAGTTCAGTCCAACTTTAAAAGTGCCCATAGTTTTTTTTCTTTAAATATTATTAAAATTTTTTTTATATGAGTGTACTGCCTGCATGTATGTAAGTATACCTGTGTCATGCAATGCCTGAAGAGGTCAGCAGAGGGTGTTGGATTCCCCTGGAACTGGAGTTATGGATGGTTATTAGCCACTATGTGGGTACTGGGAACTGAGCCTGGACCCTCTCTAAGAGCAGCAAGTGCTCTTAACCACTGAGCCATCTCTCCAGCCTCACCCATAATTTTTTAAAAACAATCCTAATACTTTAAAGAAAAAAAAGTTACACTCAACATAAAATGACACAGAATAAACGTTTCTATTCCAAACTGGAGGAACAAGGGCATACCCAGAAACAAACACATCGAAGCAAAATTCAAAGTTCAGCAGGATCAACATTAACTCCTGCAATTTTATCTCCAGTACTGGAGCTCATGATGAAGCTGGCTGGCTTCACATGCCTGGATAGCCCTACTCCCCCACCTCTGCTGGTTACAGCCCACACAGATGTTGCTGCTAGCCTACTTCACTTCCTGCCTGAGCTGTTCTTGTCAGAGGTCCCATGGTCCTGGTATCTCCAACATCCTGGTGTCTCCACTGCAAGTTAGGCTTTACCTTCACACTTTCACACAATAAGGACCTCTTTGCTGGGGGTCTGACCCTGCCACACATCACCTCTGAACCTGTGGAGCAAGACTCTATGACCCCCTCAATTTTGCATCTCTCATGCCTCTAAAACCAGCACATGAATGACATTGCTGCTAACTCAAGACAGAGCCTGGCTCTTGGACCATCAGCTTCTGTATGCTGATACTAGAGAAACATTTTCCTAGGCAGTTGCTTTTGTGAAGAGCAAGGAACAGCACTGCCCCCAACCCCACAGCCACACTCTCAGTTCAGGCATCTTTGCAAGTTGAAGACTTTAACTGGCAGTGTCTTGCATTCGAGGCATCTTTCCTATTGTCCCAGCACCAGGCCCTAGGTTTCTCTGTAATGGTGCTAATCTCTGTAACAATCACAGTTGCTTTGTTGTCTGTGTGTTTCTTGTCTGAAACTTTGTTTTCTCACACACCTTTCTTCTGCCAAATGAATGACTCCATTATCCTTAAATTCAACTTCATTTACGAATGAAGCCAGATCCCTAGCCCAGTCCTGCATACAGTCCTTGTTCCCCTCTGAATCATGAGCCAGACCTCCACTGCCTTTATTTCTCTTAACGTTCTTGTCTTCCAAGCTCCCATCCAGCTACTTCAGCATTCAATGGCTTTTGTAATCTAAAGTTCCAAACTCTTCCACATTCCAGCCACAAATCAGTTCCAATGGCTTATAAACCACCAAGCTTATCACAGCAGTGGTCCCACTTCCTGGTACCGATTTCAGTCTCAGTTTATTTTCTTATTGTGTGATAAAAGACTTTGATAAAAGCAACTTAAGGGGGAAAGAGTTTATTTTAGCTCACAGTTCAAGGTACATTCATCATGGCAGTGAAGTCACAGAGGCAGGAGTTTAAGGGAACTGATCACATTGCATCCATAATCAGGGTCATAGAGGATGAACGCAATAATCAGTTCCCTTTCTCATTTTTACAGTCAGTCCAGGATCTTCTATGTTCTCACCTGCAATTAAGGCAAGTCCTTCCACATCCATTAACATTAACCATCACAATGACCAAGTGATTTCCCAAACCAACAGCATTTAACTTTTGACATACTGCTTTTCAAACTCAGGGGACAGTTCTATTTTGGCAATTTAATCTCCTGTCTCTTTCCATGAAGACACAGGAAAGGGTCCCACTCAGTTCCCTCTCTGAACAACTCTGCATCATTTTTGGATTTAGTGTTGCTTAGAACAATCCTTCTGGATTTATGTTTTAGCTTTCTTTGTTGTTGTTTGGGTTTTCTCGCCTTGTTATTGTGAAACAAGGTCACGTGTAGCCCAGGATGCCCTCAAACTTACTATTTAGCTGAAGACGATCTTGAACCACAGATGCTCCTACTTCTACCTTCCAGTTCTGATATTACAGGTATAGCCAAGGTGCTGGGTATCCATTTGCCTTCTGTCAATAAAGGAATTGTCTGTGTGCTTGCAGAAGCTCAGATAGAAGTAAGAGGATTTTAATTTTCTGTGCATATTGGCTCTTACTACTGTTGACTTAAAAAAACAGTTCTCACCTCAAAGGGAATAAGAAAGTTTATTCTGGTGCTAAATATGAGTGACCATGACCCAAGTAAACAGATTCAGGTTACCTTCAATACCATAATGCAGTGTGGTAACAATTTCATGAAATTTTTATAGTATTAGAACAAAGCAAGTTAAAAGTCAAGATAATTTCAAATATATTGATGGAAATATCAGGTAGGTGGATTCCAGTAAAATGGGGGAAATCTCTGTTATGGGTCTCAGATGTTATTTAATGACATTTAGCTTTTGGGTTGGTGGAAGCTAGAGGTCTGTTTGTATAGTCCAAAGGATTTACCTAATAGTCATATGATGTTAGGCCTCACACAGAGGTGGGCAATAAATGTCTATTTAGGAAATTCACAATAGTGCAAGATAATTTTGGCTCCCTGTAATAGTTCATCTGTCCACAATCACTCAATCATCCTTGTAGAGTGTTTAACACACAGGTGAGGCTTTTTTTTTCTTGGGAACTTCAGTTCATACTAGGTCATGTGTACATGCTGCGATTTATCTTCTTTCTCTGAAATAGGCAGTAGACTGTTGGACACATGTGGAAGTATTTGAGAAAAGATGGCACGATGGGACCCCAACAAAAACAAAGCCTGCTAGATGTTTTCCCTAGGATCTGGCAGCATTTTGAATGCAATGATTCTTTTCTGTACAGGGCATTTAGTATTGCTGCTATTGCTGTTAAATGGCATGTGATGTGCCAGGGTCACATGATAACATCAAAACATTTGCATGCATTTTTATTATAGCTTAAAAAATATTTATTATTATTTTTTATTTTTTGTGTATGAGCATTGGCCTTCATGTATGTAAGTGCACCTGTGTTGTGCATTGCCCATGGAGATCAGAAGAAGGCCTTCTAGAATTCCTCTGGTGGGGTTAGAACATCTGTCAGTTGTCATGTGGGTGCTAGGAATTGAACTTGGGTCCTCCCTAAGAGCAGTCAGTGCTCTTAACCATTGAACCACCTCTCCAGCCCTTTACTATAGTTTTATTATTATTTTTATCTTGTGTATGTGTGCATATATATGGGTTTGCTTGTGCTACTGCATGTATTTGGAGGTCAGAGGGCAAGTTGGAGGAGTCCATTCTCTTCTTCCATCATTTAGGTCCCTGAGGGATCAAACTCAAGTTGGTAGCAGGCAACTTTACCCTCTTCTCAATTTCCCCAGGCAATTTGTCTACATTTTCAAATGCCTTCCCCTGCCTGCTCTTTCCACTTGGTATGGAGGCACTCTGCTCCTCACAGCCTGGCATCTGGCACTGCTCTGCCCCTGCAGGAAATGGCTGTGTGGGAGGCTGGTGTCACATGCCCACTCCTTAGACTTTGCTCACACATCTCCTCTCTTAAGTTCTTGTCCCCAAATGCCTCTTTACAGAAAGCGTCTGAGTCAGTCTCTTGTCTTTAAATTAGTTCCTGCCAAACTATGGCAGATGTCAAAGCAACTGATAGAAAGATTATATTTTCCTTGCCCCCATACCAACAGGCAAAGGTAGGTAAAGAACAAGAAGGAGAAAGGTGTCAGGAGAGTTCAGAGGATGGGGAAATGGTCCTGTTTGTGTAGCTCAAAAACCACTCCCAAAGCACTGTGAAGATTTAGAAAGGAGTCCCACTCAACTCTGTCTGAATAGCCCTAAATCTTTTGGTTTAATGTTGCCTTAGAGTGAGACCATTAACCCTTCTCAAAAACACCCTTTGGAAACAAACAAACAAACAAACAAACAAACAAACAAACATACACCACTCTTTGGCATAGCCTGCATGGTTGGTTACATGCTTGCGGCAGCCATAGCTTTGACTAGGAGATTTTTCTTGTGACTGGGCTTTGTGCACAGGCTCTGTTGTGCATGCATACAAATTTCAGTTTATCTGAAACTTTATCTCATACCTGTGGTCAATGACTGATACTCCGGGAGCCACTCCTGGGGTTCACAGAGGCTGAACCTCGTGGACGTTTCTCTCGTGCTCCTGGTGTCTAATTTATTTGGACCCTTCTGTGGTGACTCTGCTTCTGTCCATGATTCAGGGTCCTGTGTGAACTCTTTGTCTTTGAGGATACATTCTTTTTTTTTTTTTTTTTGTTACCTACTTGCCTCTGTAGACTATGACATCTTTGAGAACAGGGTTGGGGACTTACTGTCCTCAGTATCCTGTACTAAGCCCTCTACCTGGCAGGACCTACACATTTGTCAATAAAATGCATGAGTAAACAGAGGGCTCTGGAGGCTGAAGAGATAGCTTATCTTTTAAGACCACTGACTTGGGTTTGGTTCCCAGCACCCACATGTCTACTAACAACTGCCTGTAACTCCAGTTCCAGGAGATCAGATGTCCTCTTCTCATCTACACAGCTGAGCCATCTATCCAGCTCCAGTCATTGTTCTTTTTAAATACATTTTATTTTTATTTTATGTGTATGAGTGCATTGCCCACATGTGTTTTTGTGCAACCTATGTCATGCAGTGCCTACGGAAGTCAGAAGAAGGCATCAGATTCCCTGGAACTGGAGTTATGGATGGTTCTTAGCTGCTATATGGGTGCTGGGAACTGAACCCAGGTCTCTGTAAGGGCAGCCAGGGCTTTTAACTATTGAGCCATATCTCTAGCCCCTAATGTCATCCTTAAAATGTTTACAATCTTAAACACAGAAAGAGAATATCACCAGGATCAAAATCCAGAGCTTTTAAATATTGGTAGGTTGAGCATAGAGTTGAAATGTCTTGTACAGTTCCCTTGAATGTAAAGAAGATCATAAACTCTCCTTTTTTTTTTAATCTTTTTGATACAGGGTCTCCCTGTAGCCCCAGCTGGCCTGGAACTTGCTATGTAGACCAGGCTGGCCTCGCACTCACAGAGATCCTCCTGCCTCTGCCTCCCGAGTGCTGGGGCTAAAGGCGTGTGCCACCAGTTCCAGCCCAAAGTAAATCCTCCTTTTTAATAAGTAGGATTAATTTTTGGGAGGCAAAGAGATGAGAAGAATGTATAATTCAAGCTTTCCTTAAATGTGACTGTGAGCCTCTTGCCTTATTAGCTATGTTGAAAGACCTTCAGTCTGTTCAAGAAGGAACTCAGCTACTATAACAAGCCAATAAGCACCCATTAAAGACATCACCTCAGTGCTGCTTACCCATTTGTAGTTAGACAGTGACATATCTTGAGAGGCACCAGACAGCATTCGTAAATAATCATCCAGCCTTAAATGTCAAAGTGCCAACATTGAAAATCCTGTGATGGAGGTCCCAAGCTTACCTAGTCAACTGAGAATTCAAGAGGCAAGGCTGACTTTGGTGTCCTTGCTCTGCTGAGTTGTTTGTTTGCTTTGTAATTGATTCCCAGTCTTGGAAAGTGATTATGTAGCTAATAATGGGGGAGAGCAAAAAGTAATGATTAAGAGTTTGAAGTTGGGTAACTGAAGGTTGAGGCTCAAAGATTTAGTTGTGACACAAACTGTGATATTGCAAGTTACTTAATGTGTTTGGGTCTTCTGTTCTCACCTACAAAATACTGATGATATCCAACTCAGAGAGCTGTTATGAGGATTAAATGAAATGATGCATGCATTAATTCACACAGAAGTTGTCAGCAATGAGCCTGGAATTGTGAAATGTAGAAACAGAAATTTAAAATCCAATGGCAATGGAGATATTAGTTGAATATAATTTGATAGGATATAGATTTTTTAAAAAGGTATCTCAGGTTGAGCTATAGAATTTACCCACCCAAATGACGGGACAAAACTGTGAAAGGTGTTTAAACTGAAAACTCAGCAATGGCAACGGGAATGTTGCTCATTAGATTTCAAAATTAAGTTGTATCTGAAAGGCACAGCCTGGTGAGGAAGGGCACTGTGGATACTGGAGGGAACTGGACTTGGTCTAAGTGGGGCACCACCAGTTTTGATTCTAGTAGATTTATCTTGGTAGCATGCAGTATCCTAGGACCTGCGTGTCATGTATGGGGTTGATGCTCCAAATGATAAGTGAGGGATGATTCAGGAGCTTTCCCTGCTCCAAAATGGTAAATCTGCACATCATTGTGTGACTTTTCAAAGCTTGAGAAGATGTTACAGAAACGTGGAGATAATGAAACATATTGAATTTATAGAATTTTATTATTTTTTTTTATTTTAAGTTGTTTGAAAGAAATTTGGCATATTGGGAAATCTGATTACAATTTGAAACGTGTGCTACCCTCATGATTTTAAAGATCTAGTTGACTTATTGATGGTTAATAGTGTTAAAATACTGTGTTAACAGCATAAAATACTGATGTTTAAGTTTGATTTGCTAAAGAATTACTTATGTACATAGGAAGATTTTGCTTTTTTTTTTTTTCACCTCTTTTTGAGACAGGGTCTCCCTGTAGCTCCAGATGGCCTGGAACTCTCTACATGGACCAGGCTGGCCTTGACACAGAGATCAGCCTGCCTCTGCCTCCTAAGTGCTGGGATTAAAGGTGTGCACCACCATGCCTGGCTATAAAATATTTTTATTGAAATTTTGTGTATTTCATACATAAAATTATCTTTACACTCCCATCCCCTTTGGCACCTCCCATAGCCCCCCACTGGAGTTCCTACATTCTGTCATTTGTATTAAGGCCTATTATGTAAAGTTAGGGTCCCCAGATGTCCCTCAGTGTGAGTTCAGCCACCAGGGTTTAGTCAGCATGTCTAGAGTCGCTCCCTTCAAGAAGATGAGCTCTTCCTCACCCAGCAGTAATCAATTGCCAATAATTCTTCAGCTAAGATTGGGGCCTGCTGTTCATTTCTACACTTCTATAGTGGGTTTTTGTCTGTTTAAGTTTACATGGGTCTTGTGTGTGCTGACACCATTGCTGTGGGTTTGTATGAGAAGAGTCCCAGGTGCCTGTAGACTATTTTTGTATGGTCATACACTTTTTCCCTGGCTCTTACAATTCGCCCCCATCCCCCTTCCACAATGATCCTAGAGCCCTGGCTGGAGTCCTGCCCAAGGACCCACTCCGCAGACTCTTATTCTCTGCATTTTGGCCATTTGTGATCTTTTGCATTCCAGGGCCTCTGTTGCATGAGGGAGAATTGAAAGATGCATTAGTGTTCTCTTCATCCCTTGTTCTACGTTCCATGAGCCTTAGGTGTAGAGGTTGCATCCTAGATGCCCACCTAGATTTGGGCAATTCACAGACATCTATGTGTGTGACCAGTTGTGGAACTCTGTAATTATCTCTGTCTCTTGAAAAAGAAACTTCTTTGATGGGTGGTGACTGGGATACTTGTCTATAAGTTTAAGGATTGATATTTTGCACATAGTAAGAAGTTACATTTGTCTAGGGTTGTGATAGCCTTGGAGTTTTCTCTAAGATCTACGGCCTCTCCAGCTATGTGTATTTGGCTAGGTTTACAGTATCACACATGAGTTCCCTCCCATTTCCTGGGCTTTAAATCCAATTAGTAGGTTGACTACCCCAAGATAATAGTGCACCAATGTTGTTTGCTGTGCTGGTCATTGATATGGTTTTTTGGCTTTGAAGCTGGGGCTGGACCATTGATTGATGTTCTCCCTTAGTGCCTTGCATAGTGCTCTTCACAGGTATGAGAGCTAGCCCTCAGGGGAGGTGGCTTCCAGGTCAGTCCCAGCTCTGTTGATCCAAATCCCGTGTCCACAGTGTGCTGTATTTTCAGCAATAGGGTCTTACCATCAGGTTCGGGGAAACAAGCAAGGATTGTGGCAATAGCCTTTGTAATTTTGGGAGTCTCATGGTCTACCCTGGCCAACAACTCAAAGGAAGGTGTCTCTTGCGTGGCACTGTTTCTTGTTATGTAGTCTTCAGCTATACTCAGGACTCATGTGGAGATGTTGTATGTGAAATTCTTTATAGGTTTTTGGATTAAAACAATTCCCTCTGGTTTTTTAAATATTAGATAGACACTATTTATCTCTCCTCTCTCTTCCTAATTCTCCCTCCCTGACCTCCCCATTTAAAGTGTCCTCATTTTCCCCATTTCTCCTTTGATAGTTTCTGTCTGCTATGGTCCCACCTCTCTTGAGCTCCTTTCCCCCCTTTATTCCTACAGTTATTTTTATAACCATCCTTCTCCCCCTCCCATTTAACTACCCCCTTTTTACATATCTCTCCCTTAGTAACACCTGTCTCCTTTACTTCCTTGGTTCCCTTCCATTTTCCTGGTTCCTGCAATTAAATAAGGATATATACCTGCTTATAAGGATTTGGTGCTAGGATCAATAAATGAGGGAGAACATATGTCTTTTGTTTTCTCTGAGTCTGTGTTACTTTACTTAGCACAACAATTTTAGATCCATACATTTACCTGCAAATTTCATTATTTCATCTTTCTTTACTGCTGAGTAGAACTCAGTTGTGTAAATATACCATATTTTTGTTAAACACTTGAGGGGCACTTAGGTTACATCCATCTCTTAACTACTGTGAAAAAAGCAACAAAAAGCATAGTTGTACAAGTATCTCTGCAATGGGATGAGTCCTTTGGGTATGTGCCAAGGAGTGGTATAACTGGTTCATTTTAAAAATTTTAAGAGTCCTCCACACTGCTTTCCATAGGGGTTGCACGAGTTTGCAATCCCACCAGCAGTGGATGAGTGTTCCCCTTTCTCCACATCCTCTTCAGCATTTGGTGTCATTTGTTCTCTTGATCTTAGACAGTCAACTGGAGTAAGATAAAAACTTAAGGTGGTTTTAATTTGCATTTCCCTAATTACTAATGATGTCAAACACTTGTAAAGATGTTTCTTAGTCATCTTTATTTCTTCTTTTGAGAACTCTGTTTAGCTCTTTAGCCCATATTTTAATTGCATCATTTGGTTTCTCAATTCTTTGTTTTATGAATTCTTTGTATATTCTGGATGTTAAACCTCTGTCAGATGTGTCACTGGTGAAGATTTTTCCCATTCTATGGGTTTTCTCTTCACTTTTTTGATTGTTTCTTTTGTATACAGAAGCTTTTTAGTTTAATGAGGTCCCACCTGTTGATTGCTGACTTTAATTCCTGAGCAACTTCCATCTGATTTAGAAATCCTTTCCTACACCTATGTCTTGTAAGTTATTGCCAATATTTTCTTCTAATAGTTTCAGGGTTTCCAGTTTCACATTGAGGCCTTTGATTCATTTGGAGTTGACTTTTGTGCAAAATGAGCAATAAGGGTCTAGTTTCATTCTTCTACAGGTGGAGATTCTGTTTTTCCAGCACCATTTGTTGAAGATGCTGTCTTTCCTCCATTGTGTTCTTGGCACCTTTGTCAAATAATCAGGTGGCTGAAATTGTGTGTACTAGGGTTTGGGTCTTCAGTGATGTTCCATTGATATATATGTCTATTTTTTGTGCCAGTACTATGCTGTTTTTATAACTATAGCTCTGTAGTATACTTTGAGATCTGGTATAGTAATCCCCCCAGCGTTGTTCTTTGTGCTCAGGGTTGCTTTGGCTATCTGGGGTCTTTTGTGCTTCCATACGAATTTAAGGATTTTTTTTTTCTAATTCTGTGAAGTATGTTATGTGGATTTTGATTGGGATTGCGTTGAATCTACATATTGCTTTTGGCAGGATGGTCATTTTCACAATATTAATTGTTCTAATCCATGAGCATGGGAGGTCCTTCCATCTCCTGGTGGCTTCTTCAATCTCTTTAATGATTTAAAATTTTCATTATAGAGATCTTTCGTGTCTTTGGTCAGATTTATTCCAAGATACTTTATTTTTTTTTTGCAGCAATTATGAATGGGAGCATTTCCCTGTATTCTTTCTCCAATTGCTTGTTATTGTTATATAGAAAGGCTACTGATTTTCATAGATTGTTTTTATAACCTGTCACTATACTGAAAGTGTTGATCAGTTCTAAGAGTTTCGTGGTGGAACTTTTGGGATCTCTTAGGTATAGTATCATATCATCTGCAACAGGGGGTAGTTTGACCTCTTCTTTTCCAATTAGTACTCCTTTAAATTCCTTCTCCTGTCTTATTGCTCTAGCAACCATTTCAAGTACTATATTGAAAAGGAGTGGAGATAGTGGACATCCTTGTCTGGTTCCTGATTTTAATGGGAATGCTTCCGGTTTTTCTCCATTTAGGATGATGCTGGCTGTGGGTTTGTTGTATATAGCTTTAATTCTGTTGAGGTATGTTTCCTCCAGTCCAAGTCCCTCTAGGGCTTTGAACATAAATGCAGGCTGAATTTTGCCAAAAGGCCTTTTCTGCATCTATTGAGATGATGATATGTTTTTGTCTTTGAGTCCATTTATATGATTAATGACATTTGTTGACTTGCATATATTGAACCGTCCCTGCATTGCTGGAAGAAAGCCTACTTGATCATGGTGAATGCTCTTTTTGATGTATGTCTGTATGCAGTTTGCAAGCATTTTGTTGAGAATTTTTGCATCTATGTTCATTAAGGATATGGGCCTCTACTTTTCTTTTTTGGTTGTGTCTTTACCTGGTTTGGGTATTAGAGTGATGCTGGCTTCATAGAAGGAATTTGGGAGTTCGCCCTCTGTTTTTGTCGTTTTGAGTAATTTAAGTAGTATTGATTGGAGGTCATCTTTAAATGTCTGGTAGAATTCTGCTGTAAATCCATCTGGGTCTGGGTTTTTTTTTTATTTCAGAGGCTTTGTATTACTGTTTTGATTTCCTCGTATGTTATGGATCTGTTTAAACTGTTGATCTCTTCTTGGTTTAACTTTGGTGTGTCCCATGATTTTAGATATCTATCCATTTATTTTAGATTTTCAAACTTAGTAGAGTATAGGTTTTTAAAATATTCCCTTATAATGGACTGGATCTTTTGGGTGTCT
>NW_008348580.1:2035275-2037785 GCF_000622305.1 Nannospalax galili | reverse complement strand
GAACAAATGGATCTTTTGCGTGTCTTTTGTGATATCTCCCCTTTCATCCCCGATTTTGTTGATTTGGATTTGCTCTTTTTTTCTTTTGGTTAACTGGGCTAGGGGACTATCTATCTTGTTTAGCTTTTCAAAGAACCAGCTCTTATATCCACTGATTCTTTGTATTGTTTTCTTTGTTTCTATTTCATTAATGTCTGCTCTGATTTTTATTATTTCTTCTCTTCTGCTGGGTTTGGGTTTCATTTGTTCTTGCAGTGTTCTTGCAGTGTTCTTGCAGTGTTAGGTCATTTATTTGGGTTCTTTCTAATTTTTTTTAAAAAATTTTATGTGGGAATTTATTTAAGAAACATAAAAGAGCATGCTAAAACACTTTATCCAATAATATATACAACAATGAACATATTATTGCAAGCATAAACCTGCAAACTAAGAGAGTCACATGGATATGACAGTTATGAGCAGACAAACTATATTCTTTTTTTTTTTGTTTAAATGTTCATATGAGAGTCTATTGGAATTTCTTGACAATGGCTTCCAAAAGCATCCTTCTATTGGGTTCCTCCTTATTTTTCTTTTGTCTGCCAAGGCTGGACTCAAGAGTGATGGATTCAGGATTTGCCTTCAGATATTTTGATAGCTGTTGGAGTGGTTAGAATCAGTGTTAGTTTCCTCTCAAAGGCTTCAAGATAACTGAGAGGTTACTGAGGTGTATGTATGATGTGAGGGTATGCACACTGGATAGCCTTTACCCAGCATGGATCAGGCCTTCTCTTCCTAGCCTTCTGCAGATTGTATACTTTAGTCCTCCCCAAATCCAGGTGGCCATGTGTGATTAGGGTCAAACTATATACAGTTGGCTGGGAAGAGTGGCTGGATACTCCAGTAAGGGTCCAGTGACACTGCTTGGCCCTCCTTTAATGAATGAGCACAACTGTCAACAAGCCCAATTGTGACGATGTTTAGCAATCAGGTTCAGCTGAAGTCATGATGATGGTAGTTATTTCATGCAGAAGAGACTGCTGTATAGCATCATCTTATTAAAAGGACCTGGAAGTTAAAAGGATTTGGTGCTTGGACCTACATATGAAGGAGAACATACGTCTTTTGCTTTTCTGAGTCTGTGTTACTTCACTTAGTATAACAGTTTCTAGATCTGTCCATTTACCTGCAAATTTCATTATTTCATCTTTCTTCACTGCTGAATAGAACTCCATTGTGTAAATATACCACGTTTTTGTTAACTGCTCATCAGTTGAGGGGTACTTAGGTTGCTTCCATCTCTTAGCTGTTGTGGAAAGAGCAGCAAGAAACATGGTTGTGCAAGTTTCTCTATAATAGGATGAGTCCATTGGGTGTATGTCAAGGAGTGGTATAACCGGGTCACGTGGTAGGTTCATTTTTAGTTTTTTAAGAGTTCTCCACACTGTTTTCCATACAGGTTGCACAAGTTTGCAATCCCACCAGCAGTGAATGAGTGTTCCCCTTTCTCTGCATCCTCGCCAGCATTTGGTTCTTTCTAATTTTTTAATGTAGGCACTTACAGGTATAAACTTCTCTCTTAGGACTGCTTTAAAAATGTCCTAGAGGTTGTGCTGTGTTATGGTGTCCTTTTCGTTGAATTCCAGGAATTCTTTTATTTCTTTTTTTTTTTTGCCTTTGACCCACTCGTTGTTTAGCAGTGTGTTGTTCAATCACCACGAGTTCCTTTAGTGACTAGGACTTTGTCCAGCGTTGATTTTGAGCTTTATTGCATTGTGGTCAAACAGAATGCATGGGATTATTTCAATTATTTTTTGTATTTATTGTATAAGCCCTGTAAGACATAAAATTGAATGAGTGTTTAACCTTTAAAAAAGATCTCCATTTCATTTTAAAATATACTGTTTCTTACAGAAAGGCTCATTGTTTTTGCTAATAACACTGAGATGTTGGCGCATGCATCTCTAATCTGTATGTATTTGATTATTACTAGTCATAATTGGTTGCACTTGGATCCTTGGCACCTGTGTATGTCTATAAAATCATTGGGTAGATGTTAATGGTAATGTTTATCACTTATAATAATTAACATGATATAACTTTTTATGCTTCCTCCTCAAATATAATTCATTTTTTATAATTTGTTGATTTTTTTTGTGTATATCACACAGAACATCCCAATCTTCCCAAATGGCAGCCTCCCATAGCCACCTTCCCCCCACTAAAGCCCTTATACTCTGTTATCCCTGCTACTGTCCACTGTGATGTTGGCACCCCCAGCCGTTCCCCACTACTTGTCCATCTGGTGAATCTAGTCAGCCTATCTAGAGGTCTTTCTTTAAGGAAGGTCAGCTTTTCCTCATCTAGCAGCAATCGTTTATCAATATTCCTTTAGATAAGATTAGGGTCTGCTCTTCATTTTCCCAGTTCTATCCTGGGTTACCATCTGGGAGTCCCTTTGGCCACCGAGGTCAACAAATCAAAAGAAGCTATCTCTTATCTGGCATTGTTGCTTGTTATGTAGCCTTTAG
>NW_008348580.1:2029983-2034000 GCF_000622305.1 Nannospalax galili | reverse complement strand
GCTTTACCATATTCAATAACATATTCCAGAGCAAGGGTACATCTCTTTCACTGTTGAATTAATACAGTCATATAATATTGAACTCAGTATAAACCCTGTAAGAAATAAAATTAAATGAGTTTTTACCCTTTAAAGAAGACCTCCATTTCATTTTAAAATATACTGTTTCCTACAGAAAGACTCAGTTTTTAATGCTACTAACACTTAGATGCTTGCACACGTGTCTCTAATTTCTATGTACTTGATTATTACTAGTTACACTCAGATCCTTAGTTCCTGAGTATGGATATAAAGTCATCAGGTAGATTTCACTGGTAATGTTAATCACCTCTACTATTTAACATGAAGTAAATTTAAAAATATTTAACAACTACATGATAAGAAGAAGCATTTCATTACAGCTTTAACATATTCAGTTACACACTCCAGAGCAAGAGTACATCTCCTTCACAAGTGGGTACAAGTTTCTAGGTTCACAGTTGAATTAATACGGTTATACAATATTGAACTCAGTATAAGCCCTGTAAGACATAAAATTGAATGAGTTTTTAACCTTTAAAAAAGATCTCCATTTCATTTTAGAATATATTGTTCCTTGCAGAAAGACTCATTGTTTTTGCTAATAACACAGATGTTGGCGCATGCTTCTCTAATCTGTATGTATCTGATTATTACTATTTATAATTGATTGCACTTGGATCCTTGGCACCTGTGTATGTCTATAAAGTCATAGGGTAGATTTCGATGATAATGTTTATCACCTCTACTAACATGACGTAAATTTATTAAACAACACACTACTGAATGATGAGTGGATCAAAGGAGAAATTAAGAAAGAAAGAAAAGAATTCCTGGAATTCAATGAAAAAGACAATACAACACAACAAAACCTCTGGGACACTTTAAAAGCAGTCCTAAAACAGACGCTTATAGCTCTAAGTGCCTACATTAAAACATCAGAAAGAGCACAAACAAATGACTTAACATTACAACTCAAGACTCTGGAAAGGTAAGAACAAATGAAACCTAAGTCCAGAAGACAAGAAGATATAACAAAAGTCAGAGTAGAAATTAATGAAATAGAAAGAAAATGATACAAAGAATCGATGAATCTATGAGTTGGTTCTTTGAAAAGCTAAACAAGATATGCAGGCCTTTAGCCCAGTAAACCAAAAGAAACAAAGAGAAAATCAAAATCAACAAAATCAGAGATGAGAGCAGACCACCAGAGAGTACTAGGTTCTGGTCTCCCTCTGGCATAAGGGCTGAGAACATGGTAGGCTAAGTCAGAGATCCTTAGCAGACAGCCTAAGAGGGTGGGTTCCTACCTCCATCAGTGTAGCTGTAGTGGCTGTGATCTCAGCAAGTCTCCCTCTGACAAAGGGGCTGAGAACACAGCAGACCAACTGAGAATCCCAAAATTGCCATCCCCTTAGGGGATTTCCCAAATTTTCTGATTTTCTGCTAATAGGGGTCCTAACCTTAGAAGGAAGGCTGAGTGTAGCTGACTGGAACCTGACTTGGACTTCTGTGGATGCTCCTGAATAGCTGATCTGAAGCCATCAGTTCCCTCCAAAATAAAACCTGAGAGAACCTGAAACCTGTACCAATCAGCTTTACACAACCAATAAGGAAATGATCTAGACACCCTGATAATACAAACAGAAGCATTCTTCAATGTAATTCTCAAATCAGAATCATAAACAACAAAACAAAGTCACATGCCAAAGTCACAACGAAAGAATAATGAAATGGAAAGCCAAAACGCTATGTCCTCACCAAACTCCACCAGTCCTGTAGAAGAATTCTACAAGGAGAACCCCCTAGAGATAACCCAGGACACTGAATTTAAAAGAACAATCATAAACATGATCAAGGAATTCAACGAATTTAAAGAACAAATGAACAAATCAAAGCACTGAAGGAAGATAAGGATAAACTTCTGAATGAATTCATAAAAGGGATAGAAACATTGAAGAAAACTCAGGCAGAAATAAAGAAGGAAGTGCAAAACTCAATAAGCCAACTTGAAACAACAGGGGAAAGCCTCACTGCTAGAATGAATGAAATGGAAAACAGAATATCAACACTGGAGGATAAAGTTGAAGAATTGGACCACTCAAGTGAAGATTATGTAAACTTTTAAAAAGCATGGGAATGGACTATGCAAGAGATATGGGACACCATTAAAAGACCAAATATACAGATCATAGGAATAGAGGAAGGAGAAGAATTTCAGGTTAATGGTATTGACCAGATCTTAAATAGGATTGTAGAAGAGAATTTCCGAAAATTAAGGAACGACATCCCCATACAAATACAAGAAGCACACAAAACATCAGATAGACAGGATAAATCAAACTCCCCATGACATATCATAGTAAAAACACTAAATGTACAGAACAAAGAGAGAATACTGAAAGCAACAAAAGAAAAACAAGTCACATACAAAGGAAAGCCCATCAGAATTACAGCTGACTTATCAATGCAAACTATGAAAGCCAGAAGAGCATGGACCAAGGTATTTCCAATTCTACATGACAATAGATACCAGCCTAGAATAAATCACCCAGCAAAAATGTCTATTATAGTTGAGGGGGGGGAAAGAAAAATCTTCCATGGCATGAATAGCCTGAAAGAATACATATCCACAAAACCAGCCCTTCAAAGAATACTTGAAGCAATGCAGAGAGCAGAGAGAAAAACAACTATTCCCCATAGGCAACAAAAGAAAATAAATAAAGGTATAATTGAGGAAACACAAAATTAGAAAACACAAACAACAATCAAAATGATGGCAACCAATACATCTTTCAATAATAACCTTAAATATCAATGGACTGAACTCCCCAGTCAAAAGACATAGGCTAAATGAATGGATTAAGAAACAAAATA
Organism: Nannospalax galili; assembly: GCF_000622305.1. Classification (NCBI taxonomy): domain Eukaryota; kingdom Metazoa; phylum Chordata; class Mammalia; order Rodentia; family Spalacidae; genus Nannospalax; species Nannospalax galili. Next base: position 2,031,105 of record NW_008348580.1, on the reverse strand, counting down.
CATCTCTTTGCTCTCTGCAAGAAACCCATCTCACCTTCAAGAACAGGTACAACCTTAAGGTAAAAGGGTGGAAAAGAATATTCCAAGAAAATGGCACTAAGAAACAAGTAGGGGTTGCAATTCTAATATCTGACAAAATAGACTTCAGAGTAAAACTAACCAGAAGAGATAAGGAGGGTCACTTCATTCTGATCAAAGGAAGAGTTATCCAAGAAGATATTACAATCCAGAACATATATGCACCAAACTCTGGTGCACCCAAATTCATATAAACACCACCACAGGACTTTAAGACACAGATTAACCTCAACTCAATAATAGTAGGGGACTTCAATACCCCATTGTTTCCATTAGACAGGTCAACTGGACAAAAAATAAATAGAAAGACCTCTGAATTAAATGATACTATACATCAAATGGACCTAAACAGACATCTTTCGATTATTCCACACAAGCACCAAAGAATACACTTTCTACTCAGCACCCCATGGATATTTTTCAAAAATTGACCACATACTGAGCCACAAAAAACCCTCAACAAATACAAAAAAAAGAGAAATAATTCCACACATTCTATCAGACCACAATGCACTAAAGCTCAAAATTAACACTGCACAAAGCCCTAGTAACCACACAAACTCATGGTGATTAAACAACACATGCCTAAACAATGAGTGGGTCAAAGGAGAAATTAAGAAAGAAACAAAAGGACCTCCCTCTTCTTCCCTGGGCTATACAACCATCCAGCCTCTTTCTTGTATGCCTGGGCTGACCTGTCCTTTGCATCCAGACCAACCCAGTTAATCAGTGCAGTCCCCAGGAGCCCTTGGGGCCTCTTCCCACACCCATCTCCCTTTGCATCTCTGGTTGGCACAGCCACCAGCTGCCCTAGACCAGCATCTTTCCTGGGCCCTGCTCAGGCCAGTCCAACCCCCAAATTCCTGAGGCCAAAATCTTTCCTATAGGAATCCAGAACTTAGCAGAAAGCCTGAGAGCATCTGATCCTCATCGGACTTTGTCGGAGACCATGCTGCCTGGCAGCCCTCCCTGCCCCCCAGGGCAAGCATCCTCTGGAGAACTTGCTGATCAGTCCTCCCTGCCCCCTAAGATAAGCAACCCTTC
>NW_008348580.1:2021900-2025405 GCF_000622305.1 Nannospalax galili | reverse complement strand
GAGGACCAGAACAGAAACTCTCCACGGCACATCGTAGTAAAAACACTACATGCACAAAACAAAGAGAAAATTCTGAAAGCTGCAAAAGAGAAACAAAAAGTCACATATAAAGGAAAACCCATTAGGATTACAGCTGACTTTTCAGTGCAAACTATGAAAGCCAGAAGAGCCTGGACCAAAGTATTCTATTCCCAGTTTTAAATGACCACAGATGCCAGCCCAGACTGCTATACCCAGCCAAAATATCTATTATAGTCGAAGGGGAAAGAAAAATCCTCCATGACATAAAGAGGCTGAAAGAATTCACGTCCACAAAACCAGGCCTTCAGAGAGTTCTGGAAGCAATACAAAGAGCTGAAGAAAGGAGTGACAATACCCAAGGGATTGCGGAAGAAATCCAATGAAGGTATAACTGTGGAAAAGTACTATGTCAAGAATGTAAACAGAAATAAAAATGACAGGATTCAATACTTATTGATAACTTACTTATTAATAACTTTAAATATTAATAGACTGACCTCCCCAGTCAAAAGACACAGACTAGGTCAATGGATTAAGAAACAAAACCTATCTTTTTGTTGTCTGCAAGAAACTCATGTGACTTTCAAGGACAGGCACTATCTTAAGGTGAAAAGACAGAAAAAAATATACCAAGTGAATGGTACTAGGAAAAAAGCAGGAGTTGCGATTCTAATATCTGACAAAATAGATTTTAAACTAAAACTAATCAGAAGAGATAAAGAGGGCCACTTAATTCTGATCAAAGGAACAATAAATCAAGAAGATATTACAATCATGAACATACATTCACCAAACTCTGGTGCACCCAACGTCATCGTAACAATACTACAGGACATTAAGACCCAGATTAATCCCAACTCATTAATAGGAGGGGACTGAAATACCCCCCCATCTCCATGAGATAGGTAAACAGGGCAGAGCGCTAACAGAGAGACATCTGAATTAAACAAAACCATATATCAAATGGACTTAACAGATATCTACCGAGTATTCCACCCAAATACCAAAGGACATACTTTCTACTCAGCACCCTATGGAACCTTCTCCAAAATCGACCATTTACTGGGGCACAATACAAACCTCAATAAATACAAAAAGATTGAAATAATTCCAATCGTTCTATCAGACCACAGTGCAATAAAGCTTACCATCAACACCCGAAGAAGCCAAAATCACCACACGAACACATGGAGATTAAACAACACACTCCTGAATGATGAATGGGTCAAAAGAGAAATTAAGAAAGAAATAAAAGTATTCCTGGAACAAAATGAAAATGAGATGAAGACACACTGTGCGTCTTCTGAGCTGAAGCTCTTGTTAAGAGGATGGATGAAAGGAAACTCGAAGTGCACACTCCCTGATACCGGTTGTGTACAGCGAACACCCCACTGCAGACCTCAGCCTGTAACAGACATGGGCTCTTTGACAGGAGAAAGACAGTAGAGAGAAAAAAATCAAAAAGTTTAGATTCATGCACGATTGAAAAATCTGAATTATAGATCTCAGAAAATGAGATGCAGTTTCAAAACGCTTTGAGTGAAAAGATCTTGCTCAGAATTGTCAGAGACCATGCTGCCTGGCAGCCCTCCCTGCCCCCCAGGGCAAGCATCCTCTGGAGAACTTGCTGATCAGTCCTCCCTGCCCCCTAAGATAAGCAACCCTTCTGATGAGTCAAGATAAGTTTGAGAAACCACCAATTTCCTTAGCCTGCAACCAGACCATGGCGCCAGGTCCCTTCATCCTAAGGGACATTCATTAACCCGTTGAGACAACACCTTCCCTCCCTCTTCCCCAGCTAACTTCCCGCTTCAGCCCGTATAAGAATCCCCGTGGAAAAATAAACTTTGGCAGCTTGATCAGAGTTCTTTGTCTTGCTGTCATTCTTCGTGTCTCTTGTCCCATCATTCCAGGTCCCTGGGAGTTCGAGTCTCCGTCTCCTGCCCTGCTGGCCGGGGCAGGACTTGGGCCTCTGTGGGAACTCCTGAAGACAAAAGCAATCTGGCCACACTACAAATTAAAATTAAAAGAGAGAACTGGAAGCTTAGAGGAACCAGCTTTTCATGCCCCAAAAGTAAACCACAAAGACACATAAGTTTACAAAAAGAAGCAGACCTAAACTTGAAGGCTTGAGTCTTACACAAGAATCAGAAACTACAAAAGAAATTCACATGTCAAAATCACAGTGAAAAAATAATAACATGAAAAACCAAAATAGCACTCTGCACCAAATACCAATAGTCCTCTAGAGGAGTGCAATGAGAACCCCCTAGAGATGATGCAGGACATGGATCTCAAAAGAACAATGATGAATATGATAAAAGAATTCACTGAATTTAAAGAACACACAAACAAGGTAATCATAGAGCTGAAGGAAGATAGGGATAAACTTCTGAATGAATTCAGAAAAGAGTTAGAAATATTGAAGAATGCTCAGGATGAAATGAAGAAGGAAGTGAAACACTTAGTAAGCCAATTAGAAACTACAGGGGAAAGCCTCAATAATAGGATGAATGAAATGGAAAACAGAGTATCAAGACTGGAAGATAAAGTGGAAGAACTAGACCATGCAAGCAAAGATTATGAACAATTTAAGAAATCTCAAGAATGGAACATGCAGGAATTGTGTGACACCATAAAAAGACCAAACTTACAAATCTTAGGCATACAAGAAGGAGAAGAATCCCAAGATAATGGCATGAACCCAATCTTCAACAAAATCATGGAAGAAAATTTCCCAAAATTAAACAAAGACAAGCCCATAAATATACAAGAAGCGTATAGAACACCAAAAAGACAACCAGAAAAGAAACCCTCCACAGCACATCATAGTAAAAACACTAAACGTACAAAACAAAGAGACAATATTGAAAGCTGCAAAAGACAAAAAACAAGTCATATCTAAAGGAAAACCCATTAGGATTAGGGCTGACTTTTCAGTGCCAACTATGAAAGCCAGAAGAGCCTGGACCAAAGTATTCCCAGTTTTAAATGACCACAGATGCCAACCCAGATTACTATATCCAGGGAAAATGTCTAGTATAGTGGAAGGAGAAAAAAAAAATCTTCCATGACATAAATAGGCTGAAGGAATTCATGTCCACAAAACCAGCCCTTAAGAGAATTCTGAAAGCAATACAAAGAGCTGAAGAAAGGAATGACTATACCCAAGGGTTGCAGAAAGAAATCAAATGGAGGTATAACTGTGGAAAAGTACAACTATATCAAGAATGTAAAAAGAAACAAAAATGACAGGTTTCAATACTCATCTTTCATTAATAACTTTAAATACTAATGGACTGAACTCCCCAGTCAAAAGACATAGACTATATGAATGGATTAAGAATCAAAACCCATCTTTTTGTTGTCTGCAAGAAACTCATCTCACTTTCAAGGACAGACACTATCTCAAAGTGAAAGGATGGAAAAAAATATACCAAGCAAATAGCACTAAGAAAAAAGCAGGCGTAGCAATCCTAATATC
>NW_008348580.1:2017870-2018967 GCF_000622305.1 Nannospalax galili | reverse complement strand
CTCATGGCGATTGAACAACACACTCCTAAACAATGAGTGGGTGAAAGGAGGAATTAAGAAAGAAATAAAAGAATTTCTGGAATTCAACAGAAAGGACAATACAACACAACAAAACCTCTGGGACTCTTTAAAAGTAGTCCCAAGAGGGAAGTTTATTGCTCTAAGTGCCTACATCAAAAAATCAGAAAGAACACAAATAAATGACTTATTGCAACTCAACATACTTGAAAAGCAACAAGAAATGAAACCCAATCCCATCAAACAAGAAGAAATGCTGAAAATCAGAGCAGAAATTAATGAAATACAAACAAAGAAAACAGTACAAAGAATCAACGAATCCAAGAGCTGGTTCTTTGAAAAGGTAAACAAGATTGATAGAGCGCTAGCCCAGGTAACCAAAGAAAATAAGAGGACCTCCAAGCCAGCAAAAGCAGAGATGAAAGGGGACAGATCAAAACAGTCACCAAAAAGATACAGAACATTATAAGGGAATACTTTAAAAACCTATATGCTACCAAATTCGAAAACCTAAAAGAAATGGATGCATATCTAAAGGCATGGGAACCACCAAAACTAAACCAAGAAGAGATTAACAGCTTAAACAGACCCATATCACAAAAAGAAATTGAAACAGTAATACAAAACCTCCCGACTAAAAAAAGTCCTGGACCGATGGAATTTCAGCAGAATTCTATCAGACATTTAAAGAAGATCTGCATCCAATACTACTTAATTTATTCAAAAAGATAGAAATGGAGAGAGAACTTCCGAACTCCTTCTATGAAGCCAGCATCACTTTAATATCAAAGCCAGGTAAAGATATAGCCAAAAAGAAAACTATAGACCCATATCCTTAATGAAAATAGATGCAAAAATTCTCAACAAGATACTTGCAAACCACATACAAACACACATCAAAAAGATCATCCACCATGCTCAAGTTGGCTTTATCCCAGAGATGCAGTGGTGGTTCAATATATGTAAGTCAATAAATGTCATAAATAATGTAAATGGGCTCAAAGAAAACAACCATATGGTCATCTCAATAGATGCAGAGAAAGCCTTTGACAAAATTCAACATGCGTTTATGTTCAAAG
>NW_008348580.1:2016984-2017679 GCF_000622305.1 Nannospalax galili | reverse complement strand
TGGAAGAGCAATAAGACAAAAGAAGGAAATTAAAGGAGTAATAAATGGAAAAGAAGAGATCAAATTATCCCTTTTGCAGATGATATTATATCTAAGGGATGCCAAAAATTCCACCAGAAAACTCCTAGAAATTATTAACACGTTCAGCAAAGTGGAAGGTTACAAAATTAACCCACAAGAGTCTGTAGCCTTTCTATATATCAATGACAAGCAATCAGAGAAAGAGGATATGGAATCACACCCCTTCACAATAGCTGCAAAAAAAGTAAAATATCTCAGAATAAAGCTGACCAAAGACATTAAAGAGCTCTACAATGAAAATGTTAAATCTTTAAAGAAAGAAATTGAGGAAGACATCAGAAGATGGAAGGACCTCCCATGCTCATGGATTGGAAGAATTAATATTGTGAAAATGACCATCTTATCAAAAGCCATTTATAGATTCAATGAAATACCAATCAAAATCCCCATGACATTTTTTCACAGAATTGGAAAAAACCATCTTAAGATTCATGTGGAAGCTCAAAAGACCTTAGCTGGCCAAAGCAACCCTGAGCACTAAGAGCAATGCCAGGGGGATTACTATATTAGATTTTAAGCTGTATTACAGAGCTATAGTCATAAAAACAACATGGTACTAGCACAAAAAAAAAAAAACCCATAGATAAATGGAACAAAACTGAAGATACATGACA
>NW_008348580.1:2007414-2016862 GCF_000622305.1 Nannospalax galili | reverse complement strand
ACAAAAGTCAATTCCAAATGGATCAAAGACCTCAATGTAAAGCCTGAAACGTTGAAACTGTTAGAAGAAAACATTGGCAATAACGTAGAGGAATGATTTAGAAACGATTTTCTAAACCAGACATCAATTGCTCAGGAAACAAGGGGAAGAATTAACAAATGGGACCTCATTAAACTAACAAGCTTCTGTACATCAAAGGAGGCACCCAGGGAAGTGAAGAGAAAACCCAGAGAATGGGAGAAAATCTTCATCAGCCACACATCTGACAGAGGCTTAATATCCAGAATATATGTCAAACTCAAAAAACAGAGAATCAAGACAAGAAGCAACCCAGTTAGAAGATGGGCTAAGGAGCTAAACAGAGAGTTCTCAAAGAAGAAGTAAAGATGGCTGTGAAGCATCTTAAAGATGTGTGTGTGTGTGTGTGTGTGTGTGTGTGTGTGTGTGTGTGTAGGTCAGAGGTCGACACTGGGTGTCTTCCTCTAACGCTTTTCACCTTATTTTGTAAAATATTTTATTTATTATTTTTATTTTATGGGTATGAGTGTAAGTGCACCCAGGTCCTCCGATGCCCTAGAGGGTCAGAAAGGGCATCGGATACCCTGGAACTGGAGTAACAGATGGTTGCTAGCTACCGTGTGTGTGCTGGGAATTGAACCTGGATCTTCTGCAAGAGCAGCCGGTACCCCTAACCTCTGAGCCATCTCTCCAGTCCCAGCTTCACCTTATTTTTGATCCAAGGTCTCTCACCGAACCCGGAGCTCATCAATTGAGCTCACGCTGCCAGCCACCAGGCCTGGCTTTTTACCAGGGTGTTGGCTATCCAAGCTCATATCCTCATACCTTTGCAGCAAGTACTTTACCGACTGAGCTGTCTCCCCAGGCCCCCTTTTTGGTTTCTTCATGGCATTTTCCTCTAAATATAAAAATGTTATTGAGCGTAAATTCTAGGTTATTTGCATGCAGCGCTTCTCAGACTGTTGTGATGGAGTTTGCCGTCAACCTGTTCCTGCTTTGTGTTTCTCTGGTTTTGTCAGCAGTACCCACTTCTACTCTGTGATCATGTGTACTAGTTTTCTTTCCTACTGCTGTGATAAAATTCCCTGACCAAAGCAACTTAAAGGAGAAAGAATTGATTCTGGCTTACAGTTCCAGATGAATAGAGTCCATCACGGCTGGGAATACACAGCAGTGGGCAGGGAAGGCATGTGGCAGCAGCATGCTGGCGGGTCACGCTGTATCCATACTCAGGAAGATGTGGGGCCAGGCTATGAAACCTCAAGGCCTGCCCCCAGGGACATACAGCCTTTAGCAAGGCTCTTCCTTCTAAAAGCTTCAGAAACATCTTTAACTCCCCAGCATCAGGTATATGGGCTTATTTTTACTTTATCTTAATCTCTTTTTATTCATTACTTGATTGCTTTGTTTGCTTTTGGTTTTCGTAAGATGGAATCTCATTATGTAGCTGCTCAGGCTGGCCTTGAACTTGCCTACCTCCTGCCTCAGCCTCCAGAATGCTGGGATTACAAGCTTGTGCTGCTATTCTGTGCCAAGCCATTTTTCAAGTGTATTTGTGACCTATATTTCCTATTTTGGGCCTCAGGATATAGCTCATCACCCACGTTCAGAGCCAAGCCTGGCTGTGTGCTTGTAATCCCAGTGCAGGGGGCAGGCAGAGACAGAGCCAGCCAGTCTAGCCAAATTAGTGTGCCCCCAGTCCCAGTGAGAGAGCCTGCCCAAAGATCAAGGTGGATAGCTGGACAGCTATTGAGAAATAGCACCAGAGTTTGAACTCTGATCTCTACATGCACCTGCACACCCACACGGGCAAACATATATGCACACAAAATATAAATAAATTTGTGTTTTTATCACCTTATGAATATTCCTAACAAACGCAGCTAATTCTTCTATTCTTGGATTCTGCAATTTCTATCAAATAATAAATATGAAGGCTTTTCCATTCATCTCTCTTCTCTTCTTGGTGTTTTTTTCCTCTTTGACTTTTCTGAATAAGCTTCTCAGCACTTTTTTCTAATTCACTAATTAGCTCTCCAGGTTAGAATTTACCTCATCGATTGCAGTTATATAATTTCATTGTAAGTTTGATGTTCAGGTTACATCAGTGATTCAACTTTTCCATTTGCTCTTGCTTTGCTCCTCATGTTGTTTCAAGATTTTCTGCCCTTTGTAACACAACATGGCAGGTATATCTTTGTTTATCCCCCTGGCCTAATTAATGTATTTTTGTAAAATTTCTTTCAAGATGTTCAATAAAATTAATTTTATCTTCAGTAAAAAAAAAGATGTTCAACATCACTAATAATCAGGGAAATGCAAATTAAAACTACTTTAAGGTTTCACCTTACCCCAGTCAGACTGACTATGACCAAGAAAACAAATGATACCAAATGTTGGAGAGGATGTGGGGAAAGGGGAACACTCATCCACTGCTGGTGGGGCTGCAAACTGGTTCAACCCCTATGGAAAGCAGTGTGGAGAACTCTTAAAAAACTACAAATGAACCTACCATTTGACCCAGTTATACCACTCCTTGGCATATACCCAAAGGACTCATCCTATTGCAGAGACACTTGTACATCCATGTTTGTTGCTGCTCTTTTCACAACAGCTAAGAGATGGCAGTGACCTAAGTGTCCCTCAATTGACAAGTGGATAATGGAAATGTGGTTCATTTATATGATGGAATTTCACTCAGCAGTAAAGAAAGATGAAATCCTGAGATTTGCAGGTAAATGGATGGAACTAGAAGCTGTTATACTAAGTGACATAACACAAATTCAGAAAAAAAATTTGACATATATTCTCCCTCATATGTGGCTCCTAGAACCAAACCCTGGTAAGTGAGTATGTATCCAGACATAACTACAGGAACCAGGATAATGGAAAGGAACCAGGGAGGTAAAGGGAAAGAAAGAACCTGAAAGAGAAGAACAGTAGGAAACAGGCCTTAATAAGGGAGATAGGGATAAAAATTGGATTTAAGGGAGGGGGGAGGGGAGGGTATACAAGGAACCTAGGAGATAAAGGGAGAGAAGGAGATCAAGAGAGGTAGGACCATAGGAGAAGGGTATTATTAAGGGGGAAAGGGGGGAAATGGGGGCACCTTAATTGGGGAAACCATGATGGAGGGATGAGAATGCGAGAGATAAATAATGCCTAGCTAGTTTTAAAAACCAGAGGGAACCATGTTACTCCCACAACGTACTGACAAATTATACATAGCAGATCATGAAATATATGTCTAGGTAAGGTTTATCTGATAACCGTTGGTCTTTGCCCAAGATTTAGCTACATGACACACAGTAATTAAAAGTACCAGATTGGTGGAACTAACCTTCTTGGATGTTTAACAGACATACTTTGAGGTCTATAATAATTTGGTCAGCAGTATATAAAAGACACTTTTTGCTCCTAGCCCTCCCAGGTTGACTAGTTCCAGAGGACTATGAGCATCTCTCAAAATGTCCTATAATGTTGGTGGGTCACCTGTCCTCTTGATCAAGGAGCCTGAGGAGACCCCACCAGATAGACTTGAACCAGTGCCCAGTCTACAAAGAGGATGGTCAACAGAGAGGAAACATTGTCAACCATGGTTGAGCAGGACCTTTGACTTATCTTCACATAGGCGGAACTGGTAAAAGAAAGGAGCCACGGGCTCTTTCCAAGCCCATGTGACCCCTGAGGAACTGATCCTCAAACGACCTTAAGAGTAAAAATAAATTGGTTTATCTGGGCCAACTGTATGGCCTTAAATACCCAAAAGGAAAGTAATAATCAAAGATTAAATGGGACAACATAATTTCATAAGAGTCCATACGTATAGCTAAAGGCTACATAACAAGCAACAATGCCAGACAAGCGGTACCTCCTTCTGAGTTGTTGGCCAGGGTGGCCAAAGGGATTCCCAGATAGTAACCCAGCATAGAATTGGGAAAATGAACAGCAGACCCCAATCTTACCCAAAGGAATATTGACAACTGAATACTGCTAGACGAGGAACCGCTGACCTTCCTAAAACAAAGACCTGTAGATAGGCTGACTAGATTCACCAGATGGAGAAGTAGTGGGCAATGGCTGGGGGTGTCGACAGCACAGCAGACAGTAGCTAGTTTGAACTGTAACTCCTGCTTGTTTATTAGTGCCCTTTTCTTGGAACATTCCTTTTCATCTTTTCCCTTAAGGTAGTTCCTGTCCTTAAATGTGAAATAAGTTTCTTGCAGACAACAAAATGATGGATTTTATTTCATAATTTATTCAACTAGCCTGTGTCTTTTGAATAAGGAATGCAGTCCATTGATAACTAGTTATTATTGAAAGATGTGGATTGGTTGCCATCATTTTGATTACTGTTTGCATTCTTTGTCTAACTTTGTGTTTCCACAATTACACCTTCATTTAGTTTCTGTTGCCCCTGCGGTATAGTTGTTCCTTTCTCCATTCTTTGTGCTGGTTTTGTGGACCTGTATTCTTTTAGCCTATTCATGTCTTGGAATATTTTTCCTTCCCCTTCAACTATAATATACATTTTTGCTGGGTAAAGTATTCTCGGTCGGCATCTATGGTCATTTAAAACTGGGAATACATGTTTGGTAAAGGTTCTTCTGGCTTTCATACTTTGCATTGATAAGTCAACTGTAATTCTGATGTGTTTTCTTTCATGTGTGAGTTGTCGCTTTTCTTTTGCAGCTTTCAGTTCTTTTTTCTGTATATTTAATATACATAACACAGTTTTTACTGTGATGTGCCATGGGCAGTTTCTTTTCTGGTCCTGTCTATTTAGTGCTCTATGTGCTTCTTGTGTTTGTATGGGGATGTCTTTCCTTAATTTGGTGACACTCTCTTCTACAGTCCTGTTAAAGTTCTTTGTCAATACCATTAACCTGAAATTCTCCTTCCTCTATGCCTATGATACATGGATTTGGTCTTTTCATGGTGGTCCAACAGCTCCTGCTTATTCCGTTCCTGGGTTTTAAAAAAATGTTTCATAATCTTTGCTTGAGAGGTCCTGTTCTTCAGCTTCATTGTCCAGTGACTCTGTTTTCCATTTCATTCATTCTATCAGTGAGACTTTCTCCTGTTGTTTCAAATTGGCTTATTGAGTTTTTAACTTCCTTCTTCACTTCAGCCTGAGTTTTCTTCATTGTTTCTATTTCTTTGGTGAATTCACTCAGAAGTTTATCCCTATCCTCCTGTAGTCCTTTGATTTGTTTTCGTGTTCTTTAAAGTCGTTGAATTCCTTGATCATGTTTATGATTGTTCTTTTAAATTCAGTGTCCTGGGTTATCCCTAGGGAGTTCTCCTTGTAGAGCTCTTCTACAGGACTGGTGGAGTTTGGTAGGAGCATATTTATTTTGATAGGTGGGGATACTCACCACTAATATTGGTGTTCCATATTATTATGCATATTATTATTTTCTGTTGTGATTTCAGCATGTGGATTTCTTCTGCTGTTTGTGATTCTGGTATGAAACTCAAAGCTTTGTTGAGTTGAAGTCTGCTTCTGTTTGTATTATTGGTATGCCTTGGTTGTTTTCTTATTGAGTATGTAAAGCTGGTTGGTTTAGGTTTCAGGTTCTCTCAGATTTTATATTGGAGGGAACTGATGGCTTCAGTTCAGCTACCTGGGAGCTCCCACAGAGGCCCACGTCAGGCTCCTGTCAGGTACACTCAGGCTTCCTTCTCATGTCTGGACCCATACTAGCCAGCACTTACAGCACAATTTGGCAAGTCTGCTAAGGGAAGGCTTGATTTAGGCACTCTCGGGCAGTCTGCTAAGGTCTCAGCTCCTACTGTAGGGCAGAGAAGTCTAGCCCTGGGCGAAGTGGGAGGGGTTGGTCTCATGTGGTCTCAATTAGGGGGTTGGGCATGTGATTTGGGCATGCTATTTGGGGAAGCTTACCAGGCACTCTCAGGCAGTCTGCTGAGTTCTGGTTTTTTTTTTTAGACAGGGTTTCCCTATAGCCCCCAGCTGGCGTGTAACTCACTATGTAGACCAGGCTGGCCTTGAACTCACAGAGATCCACCTGTCTCTGCCTCCTGAGTGCTGGGATTAGAGGCATGAGCCACCAAGCTCGGCTTGATTGTTTTTTAGGTTTGTAAGTCTATCAGGCTTTTGGGGTGTTTGAGAGAAGCAGTAGGTATGTGTTAAAGAAATAAAACTTGGAAAGTGCATGAGGTAGTTTAATAACACAATTCATAAATTGAGTTATTTAGAATTAATCTTTTAAACTTATATAGCTAATTAGTGATAATCAAAAAAAGTGACCATTTTTATATAAAAATATAATTTTATGAGGGGGATCTTTTTGAGACAGGATTTCATGTAGTCCAAGATGGCCTCAAATTCATTATTTAGCAGTCTATTGAATATAGCAGTCTATCCTTAGGTGCTTGATCCTTCTGCCTCCACCTCCCAAGTGCCGAGATTACAGGTATGTGCCATCACACCATGCTTTGTAAATAATACTTCTAGGTAGATCTTAAAACCAGGCAAGTATCCTTGGAATTTACACTTTCAACATATTTCACTAAAACCAGAATGTCCTAGGGCCATATCTTTCAGTAAACAAAATTACCACAGTCGTATAACAGCCCAGGTGGTATTAGCAAATGCTCATGAGTGATAGTTATAGCCAGCAACTCTGCGTGCCCCTTGCCTTCTTCAGTCCCTGAAATCCAGCTTCCATCACAGTGTGTTTCTTGACACACGGAGGGTCATGATTTGCTGCTGGTAGGAGTTACTCCAAAAACAAAAATCACACTTTTTTTGAGTTAATAATTTTATTATTATTTTCACACAAAGAGTTACATAAAGTGATATTCAGTAGGTTGATTATCAGTAGTAGAAGCACAAGGATATGGACCATGGACTACAGAGGAGTGCCCTTTATCAGAGTGACCATGTGACCAAGCACACCACTCCAAGTGGCCTATGTACAGACAACCCAAATTCTACGTTCAGACACAGTCACAGAGTCAATGGCACAGTGTTGCCATACATCTAGTCAGCCATTGAAATTTTCTTACAATAAAAAAAAATGACAAAAATGACAGAATTGCACCTGCTGGAGTCATGTGGGGTGAAGATAGGGCTGAAATGCTCTGCTAGACTGTAGGCAAAAGAAGGTGGCATGAGGCTGTGAGCGTCCCTAGAAAGATCCATTACAAAAATGGCATTCAGGTATGTTTTAATCTTTTCCAAATATAGTCATTAAAAATTTTAAAAATTGTTTTTCTTCTTTTTCTTGACATAGTAATTAATACATATGTATGTAGTTCAATGCGATGTTTGCAGTCATGTAATGATCAAATCTGGGTGACAGGCTCTGGTGTATTGCACACAAAGGTAAATAGAGTTGGCAGTATTTCATTATATATCTTGAAACAGCTAGAATAGAGGATTTTTAGTATATTCTGATATTTTTAACATAACCCATTGAAAAAACAGGTTAAACATTGTAGGGCAAATACTTATGCTAGAATTAAGATACATGATGTTTTCAGTTTTAAAAATATGCAAGTAACAAAAGCATTATTTATATATTTCTTAGTGCCAGCAGAGGCTTCATTAAACCAGGTGGGTGGCTGTTGCTACTCTTGATTTTGTTTTGAAACAGGGTCTCATGATGCGAAAGCAGATCCTCCTGCCTCTACTTTCTGAGGTCGGGGATTACAGGTGTGCCACCACGGCTGACTTGTAAGTCATACTTTTGGTGCACTGGCAGTTTGAAGGTGAAAGCTGTTGCTTGTGGGGTTGTTTTCAGACTTGTGCAAAATTAATAGCAAGGGGATCATGGTGGACGCTGTGTGCAGAGGTATAAGATTGATGGGTTGCTCAATTTAATATTCCTGCTGATATAGATGAGTTAGCTACTCTGTTGTATAGGATAGTTCTAGGCTATTACGAAGTAAAATATTAAAGGATTTAGTTGTGGGAACATCATGTGTACAAGTGTGCAAACAGCCCACCTTGTTCCGTCAGGAATTGTGTAGAATTTGTGTAGCATAAACCACCCATTGCATTAAGAAGTCTGCTGTTTTACCTGCCCTCCCAAGGCAGTGTACTAATGCAGATAAAAGAAATTGCTGACAAGTTGTATATTTCTGTTTGCCATTTTTATAAGGACCTTCTTAGATCCATCCTGTGTTTATATAAAAACACAAACACATTCTAACATTTTCGGGTATGTTTGCTAATTATCCATTTCCTTCTGCGTATGGGCAAACCTTTCTTTACATAGCAAATGGATTCCTGAAAAATAGTCTATAATTTTTAATAAGGAAATATTTTCATGTAGAAGCAGAGTTTGTTATTTAAAGAAACTATGCAATGAGTTACTTTGAAAATAAAGAATGTTTTTATGAAATGAGTAATTTCTTTGATTTTTCAAATAGTTTGATAAAATACACATTTAAAATTTATTAGATTAGCATTGTCTAGAACAGTAGTTTGTAAGTAAGAAAAAAGAAAGAGATTTACAACAAACAATACAAACAGAATGACTCATGGACGACTTATTGATTGACTATATTCAGAAGCCCTGAATATGTGCATTATTGGTATTTTATGGCTTTAAGTAAGACTATAGTTTCTTACGAAATACTATAAAGTGCAATATTAAAAAATTAAAAAACCCAAAAGGCATCCATTGTCCCTCAGTTTTATCCTGATAAGAATTGGAGATTCATTTAATTAAATACAGGGAATCATATACCCTTAAGCATGCAATTTCATTATGGAAATCATTTTATTCAGGGATTCAGACTTACTTCACTTCTCTCTCATTTGTATAACAAGATTTAAAAAATTGCTATTCTCTTTTAGCTAGCTGAGTGTTTTAGAGCACTGTTAGCTTTTGTTACTTACATATCCATTATGAAGAAATTGCAACCCAAGAGAAAATTCCCATCCTTTTTGTGGGACCGTTTTTCCTAGGTCAGGAAATGATCTTACTGTTCCTATCCAGAAGTAAACATACTTGAGGACAAGTTGAGGTCCAACTATTTTTCTGACTTCCCATTTGAAGTTAAAATATTACTCTCTTGGTAACCTGTACAGATAAGCACAAACCCAGAGTTTTGGAATGATCTGAAGTGGTGCCTTTCCAACTTTCTTTGTGACTATTGGATTATAATGTTGTAAACAGAGTTGTGACCTTGACTTCACCAGAATCCTAAAATAATGCTGTATCCAGTGTTTATCTTGACACTGGAGAACCAATTCCTGATGGTGCATGTATTCAAGGCCTACTCGTGCCTAGAAGGTATTATTATGCTCTCTTGTGATTGTGGCTTCTGTCCGCCATTTATTAGCAATTAGAATGGACTCCACCAAGGAGTGTCAGCTACACAAAGTGTTGTTGGGGATAGAGGTCTACCATTTTTTTAAACATTCACATTGAGGAGGAAAAGGTAGTGGGGGGGG
>NW_008348580.1:1991374-2007374 GCF_000622305.1 Nannospalax galili | reverse complement strand
GGGGAAGGAAGGGGGGAGGGGGAGGGGGAGGGAAATGCTCATTAAGCTTGCCTACTGCTAGTAAACAGGGGAGGCTGGTAGTGAGAACCTTGCAGGGGTGTAAGCACTGGACTTCAAAACTGGAAGTGGGGTTAGAAATGAACAGATGGAGACTCAATAAAGTCAAGTGCAGAGTCGCTCATAGCAGGCAGACTCTTCTACAACTTGCACTGGGCAAACTGAGAGATGCAATGGCAGTGCCCACACGTCTTAGAAAAGAGCTATGGGGAACACGATACATGTGAATTAGTGATGAAGCATGGTGTTTTAGAGGGCAAGATTCACAGAGGGTGTGTAGCAAGGAAGGGAGGCCCTAAGTTCTAGGCTGTAATTCAGCACAGTTCAGACCTGTGTACTTGGACATTAGTCATAAGGTACCATAACTTAAGAGCAATATAAAGCACTTAAAAAGGCTCAGCAAAGAAGAACTGTAACAATTAAGAGGGTTTAAGAAGATTGAAATAAAAATCAAAGACGTTGATGAAACATAGAGGGTCACAATAATGGCTTCCAACCCCACCATGAAGAAAGAGAAAAAAGTGTCCATATGCAATTGCTTTCTGTCACAAGACAAAAAGAATGGGTGAAGTCATGGCCTGGGGGACTTTTCTGACACTGAGTTGACCTTAGTTATAGCAGGGACACTCTTTTGAGTTTTGTAGGAGGGCTGGCCTTTGTACTACAGTGATTGGCAGACAGTCTCCTTTTGAATTTCAGTCCTTTGTGGGAGTGTAAGCCCTGTCCACAGCATTCTTTCAGACTTAGGTATTAAGTAGTTTTCAAAAATGTCTTATTTATGCTTTCCGGTCAAGTGCATCGGTCTTTCGGTTGACTTAGATAACATGGTACTCCATGCAGTCCCTCACTGTACACTAATTTGAGCCTGGTTGCTTAAATTTGCAGGACAATTTGGACTCTCAGAATTTGGAGTCCTGTGTGTGGCTTTCCCTTGTCCTTTCTTAAGAACATGCACTAGCAATATTAAAGACTTCTGTGTAGCTCTGGTGGTTTGGAGTGAGGCTGATTGCCCATGTGTGAGGAAGGCATGTAGGCATTTTGACTGGGAGGTCTACATCGAAGGCAAGCTGTTTCTAAACATATCAAATATGAGCACATCTGTGACTTTTGCAAAAGTTCCCGTCCTGATGGTGACTACCTCAGCCTGTGCAAACTAAAGCTCCCAGTGACATAAAAGAAGTATTGCGAAAGTGCAGTAATATGTTTTGGATCTGAGCTGGCTGTGTTTCCATTATTGCTTTTCTTGTTTGCTATATATTCCAAAGAATATGAAGCTGTGAGATTAAAAAGGATCACAAAGATCCAGAGGCAAGGAGCTAAACTCAGATAGACATCAGGCAGGGCATGGGTACCTTTCTTGCCAAGGCCTTCTTGACAAGAGATATTCAAAGAAATCTAGGATATGTATAGACTCTGGTAATTGCTTCAAAAAAGACTGATATTTATAACCATTTAAAACACTGTATATAATATATATTTCAACGTGACACTTGCTTTCTTAGGACTCCTAAGAAGTAAATTACTTTCTCTTTCCCTGCTTTTATGATTTTTAGTCTTCCATCAACTCTCCCTTGGGCTCGCCTGCTAATTGAAACAAGACTTCCAGACATTCTGCAGCATTTTCCCAGTTGATAAACAACCCTGCTCTCGAGTTCTGCTGACGTATTACTGCCTGATGTGTTAAGGTCCTGGGAAGTTGAATAATGCCAATTAATCTCATGCTTCAGCTCATCAGACACTGGCCAGGTTCAGAAGGCAGGTGGATGTGTCATGAATATTCTCAGATGCAATCTAGGAGTTTCTACTTTAGAATCCTCAGTATGAGCCCGTCATGGGGTTGCTGAGGGCTGTAGGAGAAGGTAGGAGAGGCGACAATAGGCAAGACTGGCATGGTTTTCTGTAAGTGGATCCATTTGACTTTAACTCCTTTATTT
The DNA here is from genome assembly GCF_000622305.1 of Nannospalax galili. Lineage (NCBI taxonomy): Eukaryota > Metazoa > Chordata > Mammalia > Rodentia > Spalacidae > Nannospalax > Nannospalax galili. The sequence goes on along the minus strand of NW_008348580.1, from coordinate 2,005,383 downwards.
TAGATCAAATGATAAAATTTGGTTTAAATTATTTTATAACCTTCCAGAGAAGCAAAGAGACTATCTGATTTTTTTGCTTCCTGTTGCATATTTTTTTGTCTCCTGAAAAGCAGTACGGATAGGGCTGATTGTTTCCTTAAGGCTGTATTCTGGGGATTGTAATATATGGATGTATACATGTATGCTTGTATGTATAGGTGCATAGAACATAATGGCCTTTTTATGTTCCCTTGGGTTGGTGTGCATGGCTTTCCTTTTCTGTTGAATTTGGTGCTCTTTCCTTTGGATTTGTAAATGTGATTGGCTGTAAGGGTGATGATGTGATATTGTATGTGTACTTGCAGATCAGGTCCACGTGAGTTCACTGACATGCAGCAAAGGGATTCTGAGAATGACCTGTTCTGAAACCAGCATGTGAAAAACAGTTTTATAATTATGTGAACGATTCTAGGTCATTGCATAGCACACTCACAGACACATCGGTGAAGGTAGCAAGAAAGAGCAGTGTGAGGTGCCTGAGACCATTCAGAGACAGGGCTCATAATGAGGGTGAGGCTTGGAAATGACTTCTAAAAGCAACTATTCACTACAGACCACAACATGCCCTCTGAAGCAGAGTTCCTAGCTCTGAGTAAAGGGCTTCCTGGCTTCCTGGAGGAAGGGAAGAAGTACTATAGTAGTAACAGGGAGGGACCACACATTCTGCAAACTTTCTATTTTATAGTCCATTTGTAGTTGACTAAAAAAACACCCCCTTTCACCAGTAAAATAACCAGAAGTACAGAATTTGTATAACAATCACCCATGCTACCCCTCAAGCAATACACAGGGAAAACAACCCAAGACTTCAAAACAAGTTCTCTTTCTGAGGTTGTCACACAAATGCTGTCCTCAACACAAAGTACAACGCTTGGTGAATGGGATGTGGATTTCTCTCTCACTATTGAGAACCCAACTTTACACAGTTGGGGAGACTTAAAGCTAGCCTCCTAGGTGGCAGTCATCTTTATTTAGTGTGTCCTCAGGGGACCTCCACCTTGAAGTGCCTTTCAAGTCTGAGTGAAGAGTGATGATGATCTACCTGCTATTGCCATGTTCTGAAAATGAGCTGGGGTTTTGTGGAAGGGATATTGAGTTTGATGTGAGGCTATGAGGTGAACAAAGGCGAGCCTTTTGCTCGGCTGAGAGTTCTGCACCCTGCCTCACTGTGTTTAAGAGGTGTGTGTTCACAGCATAGTTATAGCAGGCATAGTGACAGAGAGGACTCAGGACACAAGCACATGGTGATGTTTTTCATGCAAGTGTGTGCCAACTTAGACACAGTTAGGCTTAGGATGGTGAGACCTCCTCTATTCATTTTTTTGCAATTGATTTGAAGGAGTGAAGCATGAATTAGGGAAATGAAAGGCTACTGTATATTTTTCAATTTAGTTTTCTAGCTAGTCTCATTGTCTAACTGAAATAGACCCCGAGAAATCACACAAGGTGTCAAACAGAATTTGGGGCCACTCAATGAATGAGATGTTCCGATACACAGCTGAGCAAAACTATTCAATCAAAATATTGGGGTGACTGGATAAAAACCAGTGTAAAGAAACTCTGGAACGTACTCTCCACTATACTCTAAAAACTACAATCACAGATGGAGTTATGATGGCAGGAGAGACACAGATGCTGCATCAGTATACTAAATCTTTGACACAGGACTTGGAAATTGTTCTGGGGTGCACCGAATGGGTAAATGCCTCTGCAAACAAACCTGAGCTGCCTCAAGTAAGCAGTATTGATCAGTTAGTTTAGATTTATTGAGAATAATTCTTAGACATTGAAGCCCTTTATGACCGCACTGAGAAATAGTCTAAGGAGCTGTGCCCTTAAGCTCCCATCAGGTGGCAAGTCCTGCTGAGCACCTCTACTGGATGGTGTTTCTCAGTACATATCTAGGCTCTCTTGGCAGGCCTCTGGACTATATGTGAGCCCTTAGCATCAAAGTATGTCGAATGACAATCACTGCTAAAATTGCCCTCATTCCTTTGATGATAATGGGCCATGTGTTGGAACAAGATAGGTTCAGTTTATATAATTTTGCTGTCCTAGAGAAGCACTAATTTGGTTTGCAGTCATGTTGTCTATTTGCATGCTGGGCAATATAAGAAAAACTAAATCAAAGCAACCCAACCCTTGTCAGCTCTCACTTGGTCCTCATCAATTGCCACCTAGTCTGGGTTTTACCTCTGTCTGTCCTAAGGATCCCTATGAGTCTCAGTCAGTGCACCCAGTGGGTCTGGGCGGGTAAGTGTTCTGTTTAGCTTGTAAGAGTGTTTTAGAAGGTTCTACTTGGGGTTCCTGTAGACTCTCTGCTAAGCCCTCTTCTCTGCAAACTATTTCACTATTTAAACTCAGTAAGTCCAAAGTAAGTTGAAGATAAATCACAGCAAAGCTACATTTGTCTACTGATGCCATTAATTCACCTTTTGCACTTGAGAGGTAAAGCCCACAGTGAAGGTGGAAGGTTGATGTCCTCTTCAAATAGATACTATAAATATGCTAGAATGATCCCTGAAAATATGCATTGATATATATATGCTTATATATAATATTTCTTTCTGTTTGTGTACAGGTATATATTAATCTATACGTATAGGAGGAGAGGTATAGTACAGGAAAACAGGCAGGATTTGTATGTTCATGTGTATATATTTATAATATGTATACTTATATGTATATATAGCCTCTGTCCTTGTTTACATCATTACAATGAATGTACCTCCGACCAGCGAGGAGTACTTGTCAGTGGTGATGAAGAGATGACTCTCTTTGTCTCTTATATGGAGTCATTTCAGCAGGCATGGGTGAGGTGCCTGGGAAGTAAATGGTCCCGTAGAATCCATTCTTCTTCCAACCCTCCAGGAAGGAATACTTGGCTCTCAAGGCTGTGCATAAGCTGCTTCTTCTCAAGAGTGCAAGGAGTCTGGAGCCTGGAGCCAGGAGGAACCTTCCATGCTGTTGGTTGAAGATACAGCTTTTCCACTAGATGGAGACAGGGCACACAAGAACTCTGTCTTCTAGGAGGACACTGACCACCAGGAACACGAAGTACAGGCCAAACATGATGAAACCCAGCACTTTGTTCATCCGCCATTTGCAGAGGGCGATGGAAAGGATGACGAAGAGCAGCATGATGAAGAGAAGGACAATGGCACAGAAGAGGCCATTGCTGCTGACAGCCACTGGCTGGAATCTGTGGATGATGGTGTAGAGCAGCCAGGGCAGTGGGAGCCTGGGAGGAAGAGAGGCAGGCAGGTGAGGTGGAGCAGGGAGCAGCCAGGCACAGTGAAGGAGCATCTGACGATGACTATCTGTCACCTGAGAGGGTGACACCTTAGAGTCACTAGGAGACATGATTGGCTTGGGAAACCACATAAGAAAGTCAGGGAGTGATGATTATGACATACACCAAGAAAGAAAGGTAACTGTCAGGAACACAGTAGGAGTTGACTAGGGCTCAAATGGTTGACTAGGTGGGAAATGGTTGGAAATATCCAGGTTGGAGGCAGCTGTGTTGACATGAACCTTCTATATGGCTAAGGGGTTCAGTTTTCCTCTGGTCTGTCTCAGGAGTGTGGAAGAAGAGGCACCCTTCTGAATCACAAAGTTCTCAAGTGGAAAAGCAAATAGGGCATAAGATATATGCAGGCCTAAGGGGTCAGCACCTGCCAACCTGGGCGAAGTTCAAGTGTTTGCACAGGCGCTTTTCCCACTAGAACCTGGGTAAGCATCTCAGTGGGCCTTTCCAGGGTTGGGGTTCTCTTAGGAGCCTGCAACAAGGTATAATTCCAGTGTTCAACAGGAGGGGACATCTTGACATCTGGGTTCAGCAAGGCAAAGTCAGAAAATGGGAGGGACTACCTCAGAACGGTGGTGATAGGAAAAAAAATCACAATGTGGGCTAGTCTGGGAAACTCTTTTTCTACATATCCTACATCTTCCAGAGGAAAAGATCCCAAACCACTTTACTCTTACTAAACTATATACTATAGTTTGGATCTTGAATGTTCCCCAAAGGCTGATGTGTTAAAGGTTTGGTGTCCAGTCTGTAGCTCTTGGGAGGTGGTGAAACTTTTAGGAGGTAGAGTCTATTAGCAGGAAATGAGGTCATTAGGATCCTGACCTTGAAGTGAATTTGGGGCCCTGTCCCCTTCCTGTTGCACTCTTCACTGTTTGGCCACAGTGAGGTGTTAACAGGCCTCTTCTGCCAGGCTGCCACAGCCCAAAGTAACAGGGACAGGAGACCATGGGCTGACACCCCTGAAACAATGAGTCAAAATAGACTTTTCTTCTTAAATATTTATTTATTTATATTTTTATGAGTATAAATGTTTTGCCTGCATGTAAGTGCACAATGTGCGTACAATGCCTGCAGAGGCCAGAAGAGGGCAATTCGATTCCCTGGAACTGGAGTTACAATTGGAAGCCTCCATGTAGGTGCTGGGAACTGAACTCAGGTCTTCTGCAAGAGCAGCCAGTGCTCTTTCATTTGTCATTTCATTTGCAATTTTTTAGAATATGTATTTTTGAAAAACATGATACTGTGTCTGAGCACTCATAATTTTTAGACTGTAGCAGGATTTTCTCTTTTTGCACTGTAGAACATTCTCCCTCTACCTCCCTCTTTCAACCTGCTCAGGTTGCAGCAGGACTAACAAACACTGTTTATACTAGAACAACTTCTTTTAAAACATGCACCTGTTAAGGCCTTCATTCACTCATTCTACATGCCCTTGTCAGGCCTACCATGTAGTAGTCATCGTGCTAGGCTTCAGTGAGCTCATTAGGAGGATACTTGAAGGGCTCACCAGCTGGCAGGCAGAAGTAATCATAACGCTAATACAATATGCAGAAAGTCTGTAAGAGCAACAGCCCTAAAACTGGGCTCTGGGGAATCAAAGTCGGGTTTGAATGGACAGGACAAGGCAGTTTCCCACAAACAAACCAAGCGTGTTCATCAGTGAGAGGCCAGCAAGGCAGAAGGCCCCAGGAGGGGCACCTTGATAACCAACATGTCCAGACAGGCTTTTACTTGCTTGCCCTCAGAGAAGATTTTTAATCCCAGTTTCCTCATTTACTAGTTCTGTGAACTCTGTGCTCTTCAGTTTTTATGGTTAGAAATGGGTATGGAATATCTATTCTCTAAGACTATTGTGTGGTTTAAATGGATAAAATGTGTGTACCTTGGTGGGAATTGCATGCATGTAATACATGTTTCTGCTGGTCCAGGGATGACTTATTTTTCATTAAGTTTTCTGAAACTAATAAAGCTATTTTCTGAATTGGATCGGGACTCCCAGTGTTAAGTTTTGGTTGACACTTGGGTGAGTTTTGGGTTCAGAGACCCTGGTCATATCTTAATAGCTTCTAGAGAAACACAGACAGAGGTGGGACTGATGTACATGCTTGGAGAACGCTCTACTTACCCCACAGTGATGTCAAAGATATTGCTTCCAACAGAGCTGGACACAGCCATATCCCCCAGCCCCTTCCGTGCCACTATGACACTGGTGATAAGATCAGGGATGGAGGTTCCAGCAGCTAAGATAGTCAGACCCATGATTTCTTCACTAATGCCAATTGTCTCTCCAACCTGAGTGTCACAAGAGGGGCACATGTGAGTGTTAGTAGAAGTCAAAGAACCACGCATTCACTACTATGCGACTCCTTTTTGGTGTCATTCTTGATTCTGGGCCGAGCGTTGAGATGATAAGAAACGAACAAGCCATAATCATGGCCAACATACCAAGGAAATCAGCAAGGAGGATTAAATAATTTAGAGCAATAAAGAGCTGTAGAGACCCTGAGCACAGCTTTTACAGAAACATAATGGTGTTATTATGGAAAACAAACAATTTTAATATTTTCCACTGCCATTACTCAGTAAATATCAAATTAATATATCTTTGGATTATATTGTGTTAGAATACTAGATTAAAAAATTGCTATTGGATTTGCTGACTTTAGTTTTATTTAAGAAATTGTTAAATGAGGGGCTGGTGAAATGGCTTAATGGATAAAGAGATTTCTCACCAAGCCTGAGGACTTAAGTTTGGTCTCTGGAGCCCATGTCATAGAAGGAGAGAACTGACTTTGCAAATTGTCCTCTGACCTCCATACTTGTGTTGTGGCATATGATACCCCAATACATAACTAAATTAAAAATTGTTAAATAAATTATAGCTTGGGATTAGGAATTTCTCACAGTTTTTGAAATGACCCTAAACATACCATTTTATACTACATTTATGTGAAGCAATGTTCTCAGAATTGACAATTATAAGATAAAAATAATCATTAACTCTGAAAACTACATTCTGTAGCATCAAATATTCTGCCCAGATTTAATTCTTCATGTACAAATTAGCACAACCATTTCAGTAGTATACAAATTTGATTTCATTTTTAACAAATAATAAAATTATATGCACATAGCTGGGCATGGTGGCGCACGCCTTTAATCCCAGCACTTGGGAGGCAGAGGGAGGTGGATCTCTGTGAGTTCAAGGCCAGCCTGGTCTACACAGTGAGTTCCAGAACAGCTGGGGCTACAGGGAGACCCTGTCTCAAAAAAAGGATGCCCCCCAAATTATATGCACATCAAAGGGTTGTTTTAAAATAAATTTTTTCATTATTTATCATCAGTAAAGGCTTGATTTGCATGCCTATTTTATATGCCTATAAACCTGGGGTCGTGTAAACATTTCTTGGGCAAAGGGCCGTAGGTAGAAACAGCTTAAGAAGCTGTGTGTGCAGTAGGCGCTAAGTGCCTATTTGCTAAATGAACAAATTCTCAGACCACAGTGATGAGTGGTCTGGCAATAAGGACAAAGGCTGGCTTACTGGGGTCAGCACACAATGTACAAAACCACATGAGTAACTGAGAGGTTTCAATATGCATTAAATCCCAATGAGTCTGTGTGACTCTAGAAGCATCTCTGCTGAAGGAGAATCTGTCTTCATAAGCTTGTTTGGAGCGCCTGTCTCTGAGGATTTTTGAACGGGACTGTACCCTGATCAAACTGGGCCATGCAGGTTGCCAGTGCTTTCTTCTGAAAATTTGATAGTTTCAGCTTTTGTATTTAGAGTTATGCCCACTTTGAGTTAATTTTTGAGCAAGGTATAAAGTGAGGATCGAAGTTCATACATTCTTGCATATGGAAATCCATTCTAGCATCATTTGTTGAAGAGTCTATCCACATGTGTTCCTGGTGTATATTTTCTTCAAATTGCTGTATTTTATGTTAACAAGCACAAAAATTTTAGGACTATCGTAAACAAAAGATATAAGTGGGCACTTTGGAATTCCTCTATCTGCAGATTGCAAATAGTGGTAGGAAGCATCTCCTTCAAAGGATCCGAGTAATGATTACCATTATGATCGTTGTATCTCACTGTTTCATTCGGGTTTTTCAGCAGCAGGTAGTGAGATCACATCTTGTAATTGGCATTATGACTGGTACTAAGTTAAGTGACAAAAATAACATTCATCATTACATTTATAAATTGGAGCTCAAGAGTCACTTTATCTTTAGGCCCTTTCCTAAGAACCATTGTTAAAAGGCTGGTAAAGACTGGGTAGACGGCTCTGTAGGTAAGAGAACTTGCTGAACAAACATGAAAACCTGAGTTCAGATTCCCAGCACCCATGTGAAAAAGACCTGTAACCACAGTACTGATAGGTTAGGGGTAGGAGGATCATTGGGGATTGCTGGATGCCAGCCTCACTAAAAACTGGCAAGCTGCAGGTTCAGTGAGAGACTCTATGTCAAGGGGATAAGGTGGAGAGTGGTAAAGGAGACCACTGAAGTCCTACTCTGACTACCACCGGTGTACACATGGGCTCACACGTACCCACAGCTGGCGACAGCCATGCTCAGTGGCATGTCCAAGACAAAGTAAAGGCATGGGAGTCAGGCAGAACCTTTGTTTATTTACCATCCCTGGTTGGGCCTGGCCTTAGGCTACAGGGCAAGAAGTAGCTGGAACTGCCCTCTTCCACATGGCTGACTGATGGCTGGCCCCAGGGAAAGGCCTATAGGGCAGGGAAAGCATAATCTTGAAATTTGTCTGTGACATGCTAACTATTGTTGTGATCATTTTGAAAGGCAAACACTTTGGCACAAAGCAAGCATTTGGGTGTCACTGCCAATCTTACCTGGTGTGCCCACCATACCATCAGGTAAGAGAAAACTGCAATCCAAGTGATGGAGCCAAAGAACGTGATGGGGAAGAACTTCCTGGATGACTAGAAGACAATCAGAGGTGAGAGTGTTAGTGCTGCGGTGGTGGACCAGACCCAAAGCTAAAAGCCCTCAGTGCTAGGATTTCTCCCACATTTCCTACTTCTTGGTAGGATTAACAATCTACCCACCCCTGATCAAACGGGACAGTCTCTCTCACTTCCTCTTTCCTTCTCTCCCTCCTCCCTCTGACTCCCTCATTTCCTCCCTTACGATTCTCTATGAGACAAGGTGTCAGCCCAGGATAGCCTGGATGGTCTAGTACTCACCATATAACCTGGGCTAGCTTCAGATTCTATCTTCTTACCTTAGCCTCCCAAGTGTTAGGATTGCAAACATGTGTTGGACATTGGACATCACTTAAAGAGAATGTCTGTTAATGCCTGTAGCTAGATACCAAATGCCCTCTGCTCCTGCCCTTTATAATGCCTGGATTCTCAGCCTTTTATTCTGTTAACTACCTTGTGTCCTTCCTCATCTGCTTTTATCTTGGGCTTGAACACAGTGTTCCTAGGACATTAGTCAAAGATCAGACACCAAAAATGGCCAATCAGATGGCTCAGCAGGTAAAGTCACCTGTGGACAAGCCAGACAACCTGGACTAACATGGCAGAAGGAGAGAACCAACTCTTGCAAGTAATTTTCTGACCTCCAAAATTGCCCCGCTGCACGGGACCATCCCATAAACAAATAGGCAAGCAAGGAAGCAAAACAGCCTTTCTTAGTCCTGTTCTGGGGAGACCGTGGCTTGTGCTGAACTAGTGTCCCTTGATTCCCTTTGTGGAAAACGTGAGACATGCTTAGGCAGTAGAATGCTGTTTGAGAGCCTGTCATCTGTTATTGCCAATACTTTAATGCCAAAGTTTTCCACGCTGACAAAAATCACAGTTTCTGCTTTGATAATGCCATCCAGTTTTGTCCAGAGGAACAACTCCTGGAGTTGATCTACATACTGGCAGTCTCAGCCGGCTGAAGAGCTGGTCTGGGGCAGTCACAGACAGTGCTTTCTTCCATGGCTTTTCAAGCTTCATTCGAAGGCAAAAAATTAACGTGTGTGGCCATCTTTTGAATTTATAGTAGAGCAACAAACACAGATCCACGGCTTCAGACCAGGCTTACATGTTTTGATTATCATTTACAGAGTACTTAAGGCTCTCTTCTCTCTTTAAATGACCGCTGCTTTTGATGGGCTCTTCTCTTTGGTGTCCACAAGACCCAATGGGCATGTTCAGTTGGGATGAAGTCACACTGAGAAGCTCAAAATCTCTCTCTTAACTATTTCCCCATGCTACTTCTTCTTAGAAAGATGGTATTTTGGACAAGGGCTCTAGTCTCTCCTGGAGACCTTGAACCCCTTCAGTGGTCGATGGGGAAAAAAAAAGTGTTTCAAAGTTGAAACTCAAGCAAATTTCTTTTTCTTCTTTCTTTTTTTTTTTTTAAATTCATAGCCAGAAAAATAAGACTTTATTGAAACAATAGATAAATTTTCAAAGAGACACATTATACGACTAGTAAGTTTTTTTTTGTGTTTGTTTAGAGAAAACGTTTATGTGCTTTTTTATTGAGCTTTTTAAATTTTATACATTTCCCACTCAAATCCAGACCCCCTCCCCCATCCATGCCTCCCTCTATCCCCCCACCAAACCCTATGCACTCTGCCATATGTGCTGAGTCCTATTCATTCAGGTATTTCTACCTAAATGTCCTTCAGCATAAATGCGTCCACTGGAGTCTAGTCAGCCCATCCAGTGGTCTTATATAAGTCATACTCTCCCTCACCCAGCAGCAACCAGTCTCAAATATTTCTCAATCTAGTGCTGGCCTGCCATCTATTTCTCACCTCCCCTTTGGGACCTTGTTTAATTGAGCTGACATGGGTCTTGACGCTACTGCTGCCACAGGCTTACATGAGCAAGCCTCCAGTGGCCTGGAAGCCTCCACCTCCCTGTGTTCATGAGCCAGCCCTGGCTCTTATAATCTTTCTACCTCTTCTTCCATGATGGTCCCTGAGCTGTGAGTGGGTGAGTTTCCCTACAGGAGCTCCATCCTATACTCTACAGTGTCTTATTCTCTGGAACTTGGCCAGCTGTGGCCTTCTATGTGCATCTTACTCTGATGTACAAGGAAGACTCACTGGTAAGAGTTGAGGGGTGCATTAGCCCTCCCTCTACTCCTTATTTCGCTATGTTCCATGAGCCTTAGTTGTAGAGATTCGACTGTAGATGTGTCACCTAGTACTGGACATCTCCCAGGTATATGTTCTCTGTGCCTCACCAGATGTGCAACTCTGCTGTAGCCTCCACATATAAGGGATTGGTGCTACAATCCACAGATGAGAGAGAGCATACGTCACTTGCTCAAAGCAGATTTATTTAAGCTGGAAACTGAACTAGATTCTGGAGATAAGATTCTCTCAGCCAAAGTGGATACCAAGCTTCTCAGGCAGGGCATTTAGCTGAGCAAAATTCTCAGCCTTTTTTCTCTGATTGTGAGTCATTTTTCAGGATCCTAAGTGGGATGCTCATTTCAGGCTCCAGGGTCATGCTTTATTACAGGAAGAGAAGAGCTTCTCTTGCCATGATAGGCCACACCTTATTGGAGCTTGAACTCTGAGCATCAGCTGAGAGGCATAGAGAGCTGCTCCTTACTTTATGCCTTATCATGTCCTGGGAGAGTCTTCAGAGATTGCTTAATGTCCCGGTTAGGTTACTTACTAAATGTATAATTGTTCTAAGTATTATTTACTTTTCAGTTAATACATTTAAAATTCCACATTGCATGTCTGTTCATTGCGATGACTCCACCTCTCAGAATCAAATTATTGGAACTTACTTTTCATTTGAAAAATATAACTCCTAAATTATAAAACATTCCCAGCCAAAGGTGCAAAGCAAGGTGTCAGACTTCCAGGTGCAAAGGAACCAAGTGCAAATCAATCTGACTAATTCAATGTTTAGTGCTTATGGCTCAATTAGTCAACTAATAGGCATTGGAAAGTACCAAATGTTGAATGTTGAATAAGCATTGCAAAAAATGTTAAAAATAAATTTTCTTAGTGAATTTTCAGCCTCTTCATCATAAACTAAATGCAGCTAAAGACTAGACACCTACTCCATACCTAGATCTTTAACTAGAGATGAAATTCAAACCCAGGTCTTCCTGACTATGCAGCACGTGCTCCTAACGTGTATGCTTTACCAACTTTCCCTAAAGAAAAACAGGGCCAATATGGCTTAAAATACACACGGCTCCAGACAGAATGAGCATCATCAACATAATTCTAGGCTCTGCTCACCACATCAGAAAATTTAAAAAGCATCCAGTAAACAGAAAGCAACATTCCAGCTGTAAGGCCACCTGCCTCCCAGCCTCCTATACAGCTTCTGCTACGGAAGCTCCAACCCTTCACGCAGCAGCAGTTTGGCTAAGTGCCTCCCTGTCAGACTGCCTTGCCATGCCTGGTCTCACAACCCCAGGAAATTCTCTCATCTTTGTCTGGACCATTCTCCCTATCAGGACTCCATGCTTTCATTCCAGACAACACTGCCCTGGAGCATGCATAGGTATTAGGTTACCAGTCTCACTGGATGACAGAAAATAGCTCTTAAAGCCAAGGTCTAGCAGATCAGTTTATGGTTAGGAATGGTGGCTCATCCTGACATCTTTTAGGATAGGCCTCATACTAATTAGCAAACGAGCAAATGTGTCCATGTGTTGTTCATTTCATTTCCAATGTAATGGTTTACATAAACAATTGACAGCTAATGTTCCCATTAGAAGCTTTTAGCTAAGCAGTGTGATGCTGGCTTGAAAAGAGGTGCTGGACAATATAGTTGACTGCACAAACTGGCCATATCTCTACTGATTTAAATTCAACAGCCACTAAGCATCTACTTTGTGCTGAAGTCTATATTTTGGGTGGAGGGGATAGAAGTCTTGTTAGGTAGTCCAGGCTGCTTTCAAACTTATGATCATCCTGCCTTGGCCTCTGGAGTAGCTGCAATTATAGGTACCTGCCATTACATCTGACTTGAGGTATACATACTATATATTTATCTATTTACTTATTTTGTGTGTGTGTGTGTGTATGTGTGTGTGTGTGTGTGTGTGTGTGTGTGTGTGTGTATACCATGGCACACGAGTGGAGGTCAGAGAACAACTTGTGAAAATTGGTTCTCTCCTACTACGTGAGTCTTGGGAATCGAACTCAGGTTGTCACACTTGGTAGCAAGTGCCTTTATGTGCTGAGCTATCTTGCTGGCCCTTGAAGGATACATACTTTAAAAAGCATCTCCAAACAATCCTATTATAATGAAAAGTAATGGCTTCTGGGTTAAGATGAAGATGACTGATGTTGAAATTTCTGCTCACAAATGACCAATGATTTGTCCTTAGACAAATTACTTAACCTCCCACAGATCTTAGAGAAGACCCCAAGGATGTCACTTCCCTAGACAAATGTAATTTCTTACTATGTGCAAAATATGGAGCCTTAAATTTACAGAGTATGAATCCTTGGACAGGTCTCCTATGTTAAAATCTTCCTACCCAGGGCTCAGGGACCATTGCAGAAGAGGGGGCAGAAGTGTTGTAAGAAGCAGGGAGGAGGTGCATGAACACACAGAAATAGAGTCCTACAGGCTTCTGGGACTCTTCTCATAAGAACCTACAGTAATGGTGTCAGCATGTACAAAACCCATGGTAACTCAAGGAGACAAAAACCCAGCAGAGAACTGTGGAAATGGACAGCAGGCCCCAGCCTTAGCCGAGGAACTACGGGCAGCTGATCACTGCTGGGCGAGAAAGAGCTGATCTTCGTAAAGGAGACTCTAGGTAGGCTGCCTAGACCCCAGTGGATGAACTTGCACTGAGGGACACTGGGGATACTAACTTGACATGATAGGCCTTAACACAAATGACAGAATGTATGAATTCCACTGGGAGGGAGTCAGTGGGGAAGGGGGTATAAAGACGATGAGGATGTTCTGCACGAAATACACAAAAATTCTATTAAAAATACTTAACTGTTTAGCCTCCTTAAACTTTGATTTCTTTATTTGTAAGATGGGGGTGTTGTACAAATATAAGTGTTTTGAAGATTTCTAGAAAAGTACCTGGGATATCATAAGTGCTCAGATAATAACTACAGCTGTTACTCTACAGCATTATCCTCATTTTAGTTTTTTATTTTTATTATTTTTATTTTATGTATATGAGTGTATTGTTGCATTTATGTAGGTGCACCCATGTTGTGCAATGCCTACAGAGGTCAGAGGAGGGCGTTGAGTTACGGATGGTTGTTAGTCACTATGCGGGTGCTGGGTATCGAACCCAGGTCTTCTGCAAGGGCAGTCAGTACTCTTAACTGCTAAGCCACCCCTCCAGTGTCCTCCCCTTTTTGAGACAGGGTCGAACTCACTAAGTTGGCCTCAATCTCACAGGAATCCACATGCCTCTGCCTCTTGAGTGCTGGGATTAAGGGCATGCTCATTTTAATTTTTAAGAGATGAGGAAGCTGATACTTGGGGAGATAAAGTGACTGTGAAGGTCTGGTCTGGAGTATTGGCTTTGCCTCTTAATAGCTGTGATTAGACAAATCTTTAAACCTCCCTGGATCTCAACCACTTTTTACTTGCTGTAGCTGTGCTTGGCTCCTGGAAGATAATAATAACCCAGGTAGGTTCTCAGATTCCTTCCCAGTGCTAATGAATCAAATAT